>NC_064824.1:21604925-21907955 GCF_024166365.1 Elephas maximus indicus | reverse complement strand
CCTGGTGATCTACTTCCAAAAGACCACAGCCATTAAAAACCCTTTGGAGCTCAGGTCTACTCTGACACACACGGGTTGCCATGGGTCGCCAAGAGTTGGAATTGACAGCAACTGGTTTAGCTTTTTTTGGTTCACTGTGTGAGGAGCTCTGGTGGCACAGTGGTTGAGAGCTATGGCTGCTAAGCAAAAGATTAGCAGTTCAAATCCACCAGTAGCTCCTTGGAAACCGTATGTGGCAGTTCTATTCTGTCTTATAGGGTCGCTATGAGTTGGAACCAACTAAACAGCAACAGGTATGTGCTAGCTGCATTACATGTATTCTTTCTTTTAATCTCATCATTTAATCCTACTGTCATTCCCATTTATCAGACAAAATTCACTGAAGTTCAAAGAGGTTAAGTAATGTTCTCAAGATTACACAGATAGTTAGTAAGGCAGAGAAGGAATTAAGACCCAGGTCCTTCTGACTCGCAACCACTCCATTATACCTTCCCCACCCAAGCAAAGGGATGACAAGCATTGTTGTTGTTATTGTTAGTTGCCATTGAGTTGCCAGAGACTCAGTGTATCTATGTGTGTATGTTAGAGTGGGCTATACAGATGGAAGAAAAGGATTGGTAGCATCCATTTATAGAGACACTTAAGAAAAGGAATTAAATTTTTTTTTTTAATTTAGTTTTTGGCAGTACATTGGGGTGGAAGCAATGGAAGACTCCCTAAGAAACTGGTATGGATTCAATGGGCATTTTCTGAGGAAATCAAACAGGAAATATGCAAACAGCCAAGCTGAAACAACAGTAGCAATAAGAAACCTATAAGAATAGCAGATGCTCATGTCCAAAGTGAAGTGTATGGAAAATATTACATCAGGAAAAAGAACTACGCTTATACTGAGAAGGAGGTACAAGTGACAAATATCTTTGCTATATGGTGCCTATGCTCTCTGTTCGATGAGTTTTGCTAATCCTGGTGTGGCATTTTTAAAAACTTGCAGCTATTCTGGCATTCCTCTCATTGACAGGTGAAGTCTATGTCTCCTTTCTTTGAATCTAGGCTGGCCTTAGTGGTTGTTTTCCCAACAGAATATGGCAGAAGTGATGTTACCTGGTGTGAAAAAATGATACAGCGTCTACCTTTTTAGACACTTGTCTTTGGGGCTCTGAGCCACAATGTAAGAAATCGGAGGCTGCCATAATGTGAGGAAACTCAGACCACGTGGAGAGGCCATGTATAGATGCTCCAGCTGGCAGCCCCAGCTGAGGTCCCAGTCAACAGCCAGCGTCAACGTCCAGTCCCATGAGTGAAAAAATGTTTCCAGATGATTGCTGTCCCCAGCCCTCAAGTCCACCACAGTCTCCATGTCCTTCAGCTGAGGGCCGAGAATATTGAGCAAACCCACTATTCTTTTTTTTAATTCTTGACCAAGGAATTGAATTAAAATGGATGGTCTAGGCAGTTAAAGTTTGAAGTAATTCAGTACACAACAATGGATAACTGGAATACCAAAGTGTCCAACAAGTGATACCTGTTACCACCTCCAGGGAAAGAGTCCTATCATATGGAGAATAGTAATCCACTCCACAGTTTGCTGGTGTCTGAATTGCCAACAAAGACACAATTTACACATAGGCATTGGATAGAACAACGCTTTTTTCACATAGAGAGGAGACAGAGCAAAATCATCTTCAGTAGTGGGCGTCAGTCCTCCATAGCCAGCAGCTCTTGTTCAGGAGCCAAAGCAAGGAAATGGTCTACATGCACCCTTCCTGTGCTGCAAGAGAAGGCTCCATTCCCTCCCCACCAGAAACAGATACAGACGTGGGGTTGGCCAGGCGCCATATAATGCACATACTTAGATAAGCAGTTCCTGGGAATGTTGACATGTGCTCAGGGAAAGAGGGGAGAGGTGTGCTGATAGGCTACCATCTGCTAGGGAATATGTTTTGGGTCAAGATGCCCCAGAAAGGGAGTCAGTCCACATTCGCACCCCATCCAAGAAGCTAGGCCAACACATCTGGTCCTAAGCACAAGGTTCATTCGTGGGTCACAGGGAAAGTTAGCCAGCTGTGCTTTTCCGGCTCCTTTCAACACCAAGGAAAGAACTTGTTAGGTGAGGCGGGCATTTACCCTTGGGAAACCATAGTCGTAGAGCCAGAGGGCTGGGAGCAAACAGAAAAAAGTCAAAGTTGGAGATTATCAGGCCTAAGCCGTGAAGTAAGAGTGAAAGATAAAAATGAGCTATAAGGTCAAATTGGAAATGGGTCAGGCTGTGTAGTGTGTAAGCTTTCAGGACTGAGGTTCTGAACAGTCAAAATGTGAGTGCTTCAGGGCTGATGTGGTGAGTCATGCAAGGCACATGCTTGTACGTGATCCAAGTTGAAGGAGCCTGGTAGACCCATTTAACAATGTTAAAAGCTAACAGAAAGTAAAACCACGTAACTACTTCACTTCTTTTGTTCTCCCAAGGTGGACGACTATCAGACTGAAAGGGGCAGTACTAGCATTAGTTTAAAAAAGAAATCAGGTAAATGAGGAACTTGTAAGAAAGCACTGACTATTCAAAATGCATTTAACTCTCATGACCTAGACGAGATATATTTCTTGGACTCTGAAAGAACATTGGGATAAGATAGAACTTCTGATAATAAGTTGAAGAATCTGGAGAATTAAGGAAGGCTGAAGATGGGCAAATTCTTATTAATGAGAACTCCGAGTATGTTGACTTTATATCTGGGAAGGCTTCTAGAACAAATCACTAGAGAGATGATGTGCAAGCCGTTGTAAAGGAGCCAGCAGAAGTTAATGAAGATGAAGTGGTTGGCCTGAATTTCTATATGAATTTGCCAATCGCTGATGATATCACTCTGAATATGAGCTGGACATATAGTTAGAATAGGCGTAAGCAAAGTGTTCTTTCTAATGAATGGGTTTATATCAACCAAAGGCAGGTCTCCAGAGTTAACCAGAGGTCTGTGTGCTTGGTCCTGTACTACCCAAAGTATTTACTAAAGACTTGGGATAAATTCTGACAGTGTGATGGCATGCTGATGCAGTCTGCAGGTAACAGAAAGCTGGGAGGGCCCACTGTGATTCTGCACGGTAGAATTTCTACCAGGAAGATCTTGATAGGTAGTGACTATGAACATGTTTTAACAAGAGAACATCCAACAGGAAAATTGTAAATCCTTTTATTTAAGCCCAAACAAAAATAACAAACCCCCAAAATTCCAAACCACAACTATAAAAGAAAAGAATAGAAAACATGTGGTTTGTACACATGGAAAAGATTTAAGAGTTGTCTAAATTTAACAGCTCAATACAACTTAATAGTGGGATTTGGCAGCCAAAAATGCTACTATGATCCAGTTGCATTAAAAGAAGTATCCAGAACAAGGGATGCGATGATGCAACACTGTGACAAGAGTCTGCAGGGAACGTGGAGCAAGAGGAGGATTCAAACAAATGTCATAGAAACAGATAGAGTCCATGGGTGGGAGCCACAGAGAAGCTGATTATAGTTGAGCCCTAGGAAAAACTGGAACTACATAAGATGAAAGCAGTTTTCTTAAGAAATGAGGAATTTCCAGTCCTGGAGGTATTCAACAGGAAAAGGAGAGCCTTTTGTCAAGGATAATATGAAAGCGATTAATAATAATACCCAGAAAACTATGACTCTTATGACTTCTTTATCACATTTATTTCTTGCATCAGGGAACACTTTGTGAGGCAGTGGAGGATCAGGGAAGTCAGATAACTTGCCCAGCGGCCATCTAAGGTACTCCACTGGTCCTACCCAGTCTGGAGCAAGGGAGAAGGAAGAAAACCAAAGACACAAGGGAAAGATTAGTCCAAAGGACTAATGGACCACAATTACCACAGCCTCCACCAGACTGAGTCCAGCACAACGAGATGGTGCCAGCTACCACCACCAACTGCTCTGATAGGGATCACAAAAGAGAGTCCTGGACAGAGCTGGAGAAAATGTAGAACAAAATTCTAACTCACAGAAAAAGACCGGACTTACTGGTCTGACAAAGTATGGCCCCCAGATAGATACTCTTTTAATTTCAGTACTGAAGTCACTCTTGAGGTTCACCCTTCAGCCAAAGATTAGACAGGTCCATAAAACAAAATGAAACTAAATGGGCACACAAACCAAGAGACAAGGATGAGAAGGCAGGAGGGGACAGGAAAGCTGGTAATGGGGAACCCAAGGCCAGGAAGGGGAGAGCGTTGACATGTCATGTGGTTGACAACCAATGTCACAAAACAGTGTGTGTATTAATTATTTAATGAGAAACTAACTTGCTCTGTAAACCTTCATCTAAAGTACAATGAAAAAAACTATTGATGTTTGGTCTCACATAAGTAAAAAAAAAAAAAAAAAAGGAAAGAATATAACTTACCCAAGGCTCCTCAGCTGGTAGTGGAGAACAGAAGAGTTCCTGCGTGAATCAAAGGGTTAGGTGCTTGAAGGTTGGTGGTTCGAACCCACCCAGAGGCACCTCAGAAGACAGACCTGGTGTCACACACAGCCTTGAAAATCTTATGGAGCAGCTCTACCCTGACACACATGGAGTTGCCATGAGTGAGAATGGACCAGACAGCAACGAACAACAGAGGAAAGCAGAGACAGGAACCCAATTCTGCCTTGTTCTGAACAGTGCCCATGCTCTTCCACTACCACAGACTTCCTCAATTAAAGCTGAGCTCTTATTTCCACACGAAGACATTCTATCTATCTTTACCATAACAGAGGAGCAATGGGATCTGTTGATGCTAAAGAGTCTAATAAACCCTCTGAGAGTATGAAGTATCACGAGGAATCTCCAGACCATCACTGAGCTACACATTCTAGTTCTCAGTTGGGTTGTCTTCTCTGATGATGGTTCGATCATTCTTCAATTGTACAAATAATTTTATAAATCTAGGATCTGTTTCTGAAAAGTCAAAGTTCTTTTAATTCTCTCTAACCATCCTTCAAACCTAAATTCTTGACCTTTAAAAAAGGCAATGCTTTCCAAATTTCAAGGGTGTTAAATTTAAAATCATTTTGTATTTCTTTATTTCTATGGACAATTCTTTCGATGGTGTCTTTTCACTTGCTAAATCTGAGTCCCAGGATAAGCCTAAGTTTGAGCCTTTAAGTTTCTGAAGTGTTTTATGTCTATTACATCGCCTAGCCTGTCATTCACGTCATGCATGTCTTTGAGGAAATTTTTAACTACTTGATTATTTGTGCCCATTTGGTATCAAATAAAATTCTCTACTTTTGTGAATAAATTGCATACATACACACACACATAACTGGCAAATCAAAGGAAGTTGTCTGCTACTTCTGTTAATCTCATAAAACTGTATGCTAAACCTGTGAGTTTAGCTTATATTCAGTTAGAGATTAGAATACTCACACTGCCCCTGGGAGAGACTGCAAAACCATATAAGCCTCCATGTATGAATTCAGCTTGAATGAAGGATTGTCGCAGAGACAAAACAACAGCCTCGTGCATGCAGGAGAGAAATCCCTTAGAGACGACATTGGTATGTTTTTTGACTTCAATTTGTATGGACCCTTGTAATAATTAATACCTAGCAAAGCCTTATATAAGGAACTCTGGTGGTACAGTGGTTAAGTGCTTGGCTGCTAACAGAAAGGTTGGTGGTCCAAACCCATCAGTGCTCTGCAGGAGAAAGATGTGACAGTCTGCTTCTGTAAAAATTTACAGACTTGGAAACCCTATGGGGCAGTTCTACTCTGTCCTCTAGGGTCACTATGAGTCAGAGTTGACCTGACAGCTGTAGGTTTGGCTTTTGGTTTATAGCCTTATATGCTTGGTGTCTATTATTGCCTCTCTGACAAATAACTTTTAGTCTATCATCTTTCTACTTGTCTTCCCATCTGATGTTTTATACCTCAGTGACTTTGTCTTAAGAGTTGTGTTTTACATTTGCTTGCTCATCCGCAGTGACCTTGTTTGGGCTTTGTTTAGTTTATTTGTTGCCTGATGATACATACCAAGCCTTACAGGGATCATTTGACTTTATATACACTCAATTTATTGACTGTAGTCACCACTGCTTCCTCACAGACAAGTCCAACAAGCACCCTAAAGGGCCACCACAAGCTTGCCAGCTCTAAAAGGTGAATGCCCTTTTCACTGACATCTTCTTTCAGGGCTTTGGAGGTTCAACCTCCAGCTTTATTTTTTAATTTTTTTCTCACACCTTTGGCCATATGGTGTTTTTTCTGTGATGATTTTGCTAATCATCACAGATTGAAGCAATGCAACCATAAGAATTCAGGTTAGTTGGCCTCCCTGTGACTTGATGATTTATAAGTGTGTGCCTCATTTCCCTTGTTTTTCCAGTCTGTTCAAGGTTGTATACAGTTCACCACCAATTAAAATCAGGCTAAGGCCTTGGTGACACAGTGGCTAAGCTCTTAGCTGCTAAGTGAAATGTCAGCAGTTCAAACCCGCCAGCTGCTCTGCAGGAGAAAGATGTGGCAATCTGCTTCCGTAAAGATTACAGCCTTGGAAACCTATGGGTGTAGTTCTGCTCTGTCCTAGACGGTCGTTATAAGTTGGAAACAAGTTGACAGCAATGGTTTTTGTTTACTTGTTTGTTCTGGAGGGTTTAAGGTCAGTAATTGCAGATAACATTCAATGAGTTTGTAGGCTAATTAAAAAAGATAAGCATCCTCCATTATTCAATTACCTTCCATTTATAACTACTACAAAATAGAGATGGAGTTCCTGGGTGGTGCAAATGGTTAAGTGCTTGAGTACTAGCCGAAAGGTTGGTGGTTCGAATCCACCCAGAGGCACCTTGGAGACAGGCCTGGTGATATGCTTCTGAAAGGTCACAGCCTTGAAAAAACCCTATGGAGTAGTTCTACTCTGAACATGTGGGTTGCCATGAGTTGGAGCTGACTTGACAGCAACCAACATTAGAATAGTGAGTAACCTCTGTTTTCAGTATATAGTTATGAAATGAATATATTAACTTAGATGGAATATTCTGGGCACATTGAGAAAATGTGTGAATGTTTCATCTACAAACATGTCATGGATTATCTTTTTAGAGCCTGTTTAACACAGTTGAAAAATTTTACATGGTCAAAGGATTTAAAGCATGACCCTTAGATTAAGATGGATTCTATAAAAATAAGCACTGGATAGGAATCCGAAGACCTGATTTCTATTTTGACCTAACTATTAGTGAAGCTTGGGCAAGTTCTTCTCTCTCTGAGCCTCACTGGGCTACCTTATGATAAGATTATAGTGCCATATTATTTAATAAGATGTTGTACATTCTGAAAGGAACACATAGTCAATTACTAGTCCTACAAGATGCTCCAAAAGAAAAAAAATAAAATTTCCATGGCTCAAATTGTATGCTGGAATATTAAGAGGTCTCAGATTTCCATGATGAAAAAAATCTGCTTAACTTTGTCTAACCCAGTGCTTACCAAATATGAGTATCACCCCCCATCTCCTCCCACAGAATACCTGTGAACATTAATTCAATATAATACATTTTGGGAACTGGAGATTTATGCCGAGGAAGTTTATAAAGGCATAGATAATTCAAAATACTGGATAATATAGGATAGTGTTTCGCAAAGTAGGGTTTGTGAATCTTTAGAGAGAGCATGAATATGTATATTCCTAGTAGTCCATGATTTCTCTTGAAAAATTTTAAATGATGTCTTTTAATGACATAATGTTAATATATTAATCCAAGCATGTTCTCTATCATGTTGATGAACACAATATAATAAAGTATTGCTACATGATGGCACTTAAGATTGGCTCAGGGCCAAGCACTTCCGTAATTGTCTTTGGTTATTGATTAAAAAAAAAAAGATGTCCTTAATTTACCATTTTTCCAAGTAAAGGCCAAATAATGATAGAGTAGACTGTACAAGCAAAGGCTTGATGGACGTGGTGAGAGAACTGAGGCATGGCATGATACAGTATAACAGTATGCCCATCTCAAAATAACCCATTTGTAGCAATCATTTCAATATTTATGTTTGCACTTAAGTTTTAACATAGCATCTTTCATAATACTATAATTTGAAGCTGACTTATTTTATAGTTATTTTACAAATGCTTTGGTTTTACAGATTTATATGAGTTTAAGCCTAAGAATTTTCTGTCTAGTTTTATGTTTGGAACAGTATAACTTTTGTAGGTTTAAATAATATTGTGGTTAAAAATAAGTTAAGTCCAAATAGAAAGTGAGCAACAAAAGAATCCATCAGGCACCAGAAGAAAACAAATAATAAAAATTAGAGCTGAACTAAATGAATTAGAGAACAGAAAAACAATTGAAAGAATTAACAAAGCCAAAAGCTAGTTCTTTGAAAAATTAACAAAATTGATAAACCATTGGCCAGACTGACTAAAGAAATACAGGAAAGGAAACAAATAACCCGAATAAGAAACGAGATGGGCCACATCACAACAGACCCAACCGAAATTAAAAGAATAATATCAGGTTACTATGAAAAATTGTACTCTAACAAATTGCAAACCTAGAAGAAATGGATGAATTCCTGGAAAAACACTACCTACCTAAACTAACACAATCAGAAGTAGAACAACTAAATAGACCCATAACAAAAAAAAAAGAGATTGAAACGGTAATTAAAAAACTCCCAACAAAAAAAAAAGCCCTGGCCTGGATGGCTTTATGCAGAGTTCTACCAAACTTTCAGAGAAGAGTTAACACCACTACTACTAAAGGTATTTCAAAGCATAGAAAATGATGGAATACTGCCTAACTCATTCTATGAAGCCACCATACCCCTGATACCAAAACCAGGTAAAGACATCACAAAAAAAGAAAATTATAGACCTATATCCCTCATGAACATAGATGCAAAAATCCTCAACAAAATTCTAGCCAATAGAATTCAACAACATATCAAAAAAATAAGCCACCAAGACCAAGTGGGATTTATACCAGGTATGCAAGGTTGTTTTCATATTAGAAAAACCATTAATGTAATCCACCATATAAATAAAACAAAAGACAAAAACCACATGATCTTATCAATTGATGCAGAAAAGGCATTTGACAAAGTCCAACACCCATTTATGATAAAAACTCTCAGCAAAATAGGAA
This sequence comes from Elephas maximus indicus, assembly GCF_024166365.1. Taxonomy (NCBI): domain Eukaryota; kingdom Metazoa; phylum Chordata; class Mammalia; order Proboscidea; family Elephantidae; genus Elephas; species Elephas maximus. Next base: position 21,898,820 of record NC_064824.1, on the reverse strand, counting down.
TTGAAGGAAAATTCCTCAACATAATAAAGGGCATCTGTACAAAGCCAACAGCCAACATCACTCTAAATGGAGAGAGCCTGAAAGCATTTCCCTTGAGAACGGGAACCAGACAAGGATGCCCTTTATCACCGCTCTTATTCAACATCGTGCTAGAGGTCCTAGCCAGAGCAATTAGGCTAGACAAAGAAATAAAGGGCATCCGGATTGGCAAGGAGGAAGTAAAATTATCTCTATTTGCAGATGACATGATCTTATACACAGAAAACCCTAAGGAATCTTCCAGGAAACTACTGAAACTAATAGAAGAGTTTGGCAGAGTCTCAGGTTATAAGATAAACATGCAAAAATCAGTTGGATTCATCTAAAACAACAAAAAGAACATCGAAGAGGAAATAACCAAATCAATACCATTCACAGTAGCCCCCAAGAAGATAAAATACTTAGGAATAAATCTTATCAAAGATGTAAAAGACCTATATAAAGAAAACTACAAAGTACTACTACAAGAAACTAAAAAGGACCTACATAAGTGGAAAAACATACCTTGCTCATGGATAGGAAGACTTAACATAGTAGAAATGTCTATTCTACCAAAAGCCATCTATACATACAATGCACTTCCGATCCAAATTCCAATGACATTTTTTAATGTGATGGAGAAACAAATCACCAACTTCATATGGAAGGGAAAGAAGCCTCGGATAAGTAAAGCATTACTGAAAAAGAAGAAGAAAGTGGGAGGCCTCACTCTTTGGAACCTGTTATACAGCCAGAATAGTCAAAACAGCCTGGTACTGGTACAACAACAGGCACATAGACCAATGGAACAGAATTGAGAACCCAGATATAAATCCATCCGTATATGAGCAGCTGATATTTGACAAAGGCCCAGTGTCAGTTAATCGAGAAAAAGATAGTCTTTTTAACAAATGGTGCTGGCATAACTGGATATCCATTTGCAAAAAAATGAAACAGGACCCATACCTCACACCATGCACGAAAACTAACTCCAAATGGATCAAAGACCTAAACATAAAGACTAAAATGATAAAGATCATGGAAGAAAAAATAGGGACAACCTTAGGAGTCCTAATACAAGGCATAAACAGAATACAAAACATTACCAAAAATGACGAAGAGAAACCCAATAACTGGTAACTCCTAAATATCAAACACCTATGCTCATATAAAGACTTCACCAAAAAAGACCACCTACAGACTGGGAAAGAATTTTCAGCTATGATATCTCTGACCAGCACCTGATCTCTAAAATCTGTAGGATTCTGTTAAAACTCAACCACAAAAAGACAAACAACCCAATCAAGAAGTGGGCAAAGGATATGAACACGCACTTCACGAAAGAAGATATTCAGGCAGCTAACAGATACATGAGAAAATGCTCTCGATCATTAGCCATTAGAGAAATGCAAATCAAAACTACAATGAGATTCCATCTCACTCCAATAAGGTTGGCATTAATCCCAAAAACACAAAGTAATAAATGTTGGAGAGGCTGCGGAGAGATTGGAACTCTTATACACTGCTGGTGGGAATGTAAAATGGTACAACCACTTTGGAAATCTATCTGGCGTTTTCTTAAAAGTTAGAAATAGAACTACCATACAACCCAGAAATCCCACTCCTCGGAATATACCCTAGAGAAATAAGAGCCTTCACACGAACAGATATATGCACACCCATGTTTATTGCAGCTCTGTTTGCAATAGCAAAAAGCTGGAAGGAACCAAGGTGTCCATCAACAGATAAACGGTTAAATAAATTGTGGTGTATTCACACAATGGAATACTACTACGCATCGATAAAGAACAGTGATGAATCTGTGAAACATTTCATGACATGGAGGAACCTGGAAGGCATTATGCTGAGCGAAATTAGTCAGAGGCAAAAGGACAAATATTGTATAAGACCACTATTATAAGATCTTGAGAAATAGTATAAACTGAGAAGAACACATACTTTTGTGGTTACGAGGTGGGGAGGGAGGGAGGGTGGGAGAGGGTTATTTACTGATGAATTAGTAGATAAGAAGTACTTTAGGTGAAGGGAAGGACAATACTCAATACATGGAAGGTCAGCTCAACTGAACTGGACCAAAAGCAAAGAAGTTTCCGGGATAAACTGAATGCTTTGAAGGTCAGCAGAGCAAGGGCAGGGGTTTGGGGACTATGGCTTAAGGGGACTTCTAAGTCAACTGGCAAAATAATTCTATGATGAAAACATTCTGCTTCCACTTTGAAATGTGGCGTCTGGGGTCTTAAATGCTAACAAGCGGCCATCTAAGATGCATCAATTGGTCTCAACCCACCTGGATCAAAGAAGAATGAAGAACACCAAGGTCACACGATAACAATGAGCCCAAGAGACAGAAAGGGCCACATGAATGAGAGACTTACATCATCCTGAGACCAGAAGAACTAGATGGTGCCCGGCCACAACCGATGACTGCCCTGACGGGGAACACAACAGAGAACCCCTGAGGGAGCAGGAGATCAGTGGGATGCAGACCCCAAATTCTCATAAAAAGACCAGACTTAATGGTGTGACTGAGACTAGAGGAATCCCAGCAGTCATGGTCCCCAAACCTTTTGTTGGCCCAGGACAGGAACCATTCCCGAAGAGAACTCATCAGGCATGGAAGGGACTGGACAATGGGTAGGAGAGAGATGACGATGAAGAGTGAGCTACTTGTGTCAGGTGGACACTTGAGACTGTGTTGGCATCTCCTATCTGGAGGGGAGATAGGAGGGTAGAGAAGGTTAGAAACTGGCAAAATTGTCATGAAAGGAGAGACTGGAAGCGCTGACTCATTAGGGGGAGAGTAAGTGGGAGTATGGAGTAAGGTGTATATAAGCTTATATGTGACAGACTGACTTGATTTGTAAACGTTCACTTAAAGCTCAATAAAAATTATTATAAAAAAATAAGTTAAGTCAAAACAAGGGACACATAAAAATTATTTATGTTTTGGAAATACTGTTTTAGGATATTTATGTTACATTTCTGAATCTATCAGCTAGTATTCTTAAAGTTGGTCTTTTAGCCAATATTTAAAATTAGGTTGCATTCCATGACTATGTATCATCTGTTAAATCTGCTGTATGGCCAGGGAAGGTCTGTAAGGTATTAAAATCTCATCATGGAAGATCATGAGTTACTTGTGTTTAATATCACTGCAGATAGAATAACTTTATTGACCTATTCCGATTTGGCAGTGTTAGGCTCCTTTTTCTTTTGCCCTATCTCTATTGTCTTTTTTATTGTGCTTTCAGTGAAAGTTTACAATTCAAGTCAGTTTCTCATACAAAAACTTATACACACATTGTTATGTGACCCTAGTTGCTCTCCCTACAATGTGACAGCACACTCCCCTCCACCCTGTATTTCCTGCACCTGTTCCCCTCTGCCTTCGCATCTTGCCTCCAGACATGAGCTGCCCACATAGTCTCATGTGTCTACTTGAGCTAAGAAGCACACTCCTCATAAGTATCATTTTATGTTTTATAGTCCAGTCTAATCTTTGTATGAAGAGTTGGCTTCGAGAATGGTTTTAATTTTGGCCTAACAGAGTGTCCAAGAGCTGTGACTGCAGGGATCTCTCCAGTCTTAGTCAGACCATTAAGTCTGGCCTTTTTAGTAGAATTTGAGGTCTGCATCCGACTTTTCTCCTGCTCCTTCAGGGATTTTCCGTTGTGTTCCCTGTCAGGGCAGTCATTGGTGGTAGCCGGGCACCATCTAGTTCTTCCAGTCTCAGGCTGATGGAGTCTCGGGTTTACATGGACCTTTCTTTCTCTTGGGCTCATATTTTCCTTATGTCTTTGGTGTTCTTCATTCTCCTTTCCTCCAGGTGTGTTGAGACCAATTGATGCATCTTAGATGGCCTCTTGCTAGCTTTTAAGACCCCAATCTGTTGTCTTAAAAAAAAAATTATACATATTATGTAAGGCATAGTTTCAATTCTCACTTGTATACCTGTGACCTAAGATCTTTATTTCTAGAACCATTTTTCTCACCTGAATTCCATATACACACTTCTAATGATCTAGTGGAATTTTTTTTACCTGAATATTCAACAAGTATTTCAAACTTATTCAACCAAAAATTCAATTCTTGTGTTCTTGTTCTTGATCAGTCGTATTGTCCCTCAAATTTGAAACTTTGAAATCCTCTTCCACTTCTTTCTTTTCCTTATCTTCACATAAGTGGTTAGCAAGTCCTGTCCATTCTCTTTGTACCCTCTGCCATTGCCTTGGTTTAGGCTTTCACATCTCTCACCTGGATGGCTGCAATAAGCATCTACTTAAATTCCCTACCATCTCTTACCCTCCATGTCAATCTAGCTTAAAATAGGAAGAACATATCTAATCTCATTTAAGAGTTCTCTTAAAATAGGAAGAACATATCTGATCTCATTTAAGAGTTCTCATTGACTTGCCACCGCTTATGTGGGCTGGCCTAGCTTCATTTATCGAGACTTCTGCCTAACTAGGCTGTGAGTTTATTGAAGGCAGGGTCTCTGCCTCATTCGTCTTTGTGTTCCAGTGTTTAACAGAGTTCCCAGCACGTAACTGTTGCTTACTATATGCTGCTGAATGTTGACAAGGTTTGGCTTTTTTTTTTTTTTTTGGTAGCCACTCTGCCTTCCCTTCAATTCCCAGAATGCTCTAAGATTTCCCAGCTCTAGTGCCTTTACATGTGCTCTTCATTCTGCTCTGAGCAGATCCCTCTCATTCTTCAAGTCACAGCTTAAATACACATATAGTCTCCAAGCATTCCCCTTTATTCCTCATCATAGTACCCTGTTCACCATCTTCATAGCACTTGCCTCAATTCATACTTAACTATTTATTTACCTATGTACTGCGCGTTTCCCCTATAGATGTAAGCTTCACAAGGGCAGGGGCCTTGTCTGTGTTGCTTTCCTCCTGAAGTCCAGTGCTGAGTGCTGGTACACACTAGGTGTTCAGGTAGTATTTGTGGAAGGAATGAATTCATTAATAAGTGATTCATCCTATAATCTTGAAAAGGCAAAATTCCTTACCTTTTTAAGTCCCTCAAGCATTTGTATCCCTGCATCCACACAATGCACCACAACAAAAATAAAACAACAAAAAGCTAGGGTTGCCTTTAGAGTTTTTGTTTCCAGCTACTGACCAAGTAGGACAATTGCAAACCCACTTTCATTTTTTTTTTTTTTTTTGGATGTTTTTAGTTTGGGTAGAGCTTCAAAGTACAAAGTTCATAGAGGCTTACTGTAAGGCTTAGTCATCAGCCCTTTGGCAATAATTAATGTTAGTCTAAAAACATCTCACCTCGACAAGGAAAATAAACTTTTTTTTTTAATCGTGTTTTGGTGAAAGTTTACAGCTCAAGTTAGTTTCTCGTACAAAAATTTATACACATATTGTTGTGTGACCCTAGCTGAAATCCCTATAACGTGACAGCACACTCCCCCTTTCCACCCTGGGTTTCATATGTCCATTAAACCATCTCCTGTCCCTTTCTGCTTTCTCATCCTGCCTCTCGACAGGAGCTGCCCATTTAGTCCCCCGTACCTACTTGAGCTAAGAAACACACTCTTCACATTTTATGTTTTATAGTCCAGTCTAATCTTTGTCTGAGGAGTTGGTTTGGGGAATGGTTTTAGCTCTGGATTAAGAGAGAGTCCATGGGCCCTGTTCCTCTAGTCTCAGTCAGATCATTAAGTCTAGTCTTTCTGTGTGAATCTGAGTTTTTTCTCCTGCTCCATGAGGGACTGTCTGTTGTGTTTTCTGTCAGGGTAGTCATTGGTGGTAGCCTGGCACCATCTGGTTCTTCTGGTCTCAGGCTAATGGAGTCTCTGATCTGTGTGGCCCTTTTGTCTCTTGGGCTAATATTTTCCTTGTGTCTTTGGTGTTCTACCTTCTCCTTTGCTCCTGGTTGGTTGGGACCAATCGATGCATCTTAGATGGCCGCTCACAAGCTTTTAAGACCCCAAATGCCACTCACCAAAGTGGGATGCAGAACGTTTTCTTAATAAACTTTGTTATGTCAATGGACATAGATATCCCCCAAAACTATGGTCTCCAGGCCCCCACCCCTGCTACTCTGCCCCTCAAAGTGTTTGGTTGTGTTCAGGAAACCGCTTAGCTTTTGGTTTAGTCCAGTTGTGCTGACTTCCCCTGTATTGTGTGTTGTCCTTTCCTTCACCTAAGATAATTCTTGTCTACTATATAGGTTTTTTTTTTTTTTTATATATATAGTTAGTAAACTCCCGTCTCCCTCCGTCCTCACCCTGGTAACCATCAAAGGATGTTTACTTCTGTGTTTAAACTTTTTCTTGAGTTCTTATAATAGTGGTCTCATACAATATTTGTCCTTTTGCGACTGACTAATTTCAGTCAGCATCATGCCTTCCAGATTCATCCATGTTATGAGATGTTTTGCAGATTCATTGTTGTTCATTATTGTTGGGTAGTATTCCATTGTGTGAATATACCATAATTTGTTTATCCATTTGTCCGTCGATGGGCGCCTAGGTTTCCATCTTTTTGCTATCGTGAACAGTACTGCAATGAACATGGGTGTGCATATATCTATTCGTGTGAGGGCTCTTATTTCTCTAGGATATATTCCAAGGACTGGGATTGCTGGATTGCATGGTAGTTCTATTTCTAGCTTTTTAAGGAAGTGCCAAATCGATTTCCGAAATGGTTGTACCATTTTACATTCCCACCAGCAGTGTATAAGTGTTCCAGTCTCTCCGCAATACCTCCAACATTTATTATTTTGTGTTTTTTGGATTAATGCCGGCCTTGTTGGAGTGAGATGGTATCTCATTGTGGTTTGATTTGCATTTCTCTAATTTTTTTTTTTTTTTTAATGGCTCATGATCTTGAGCATTTCCTCATGTATCTGTTAGCTGTCTGAATGTCTTCTTTGGTGAAGTGCCTATTCATATCCTTTGCCCATTTTTTAATTGGGTTGTTTGTCTTTTTCTGGTTGGAGTTTTGCAGTATCTTGTAGATTTTAGAGATTAAACCCTGATCAGATATGTTGTAGCCAAATATATTTTCCCAGTCTTTAGGTTGTCTTTTTACACTTTTGGTGAAGTCTTTGGATGAGCATAGGTGTTTGATTTTTAGGAGCTCCCAGTTATCTAGTTTCTCTTCTGGTGTTTGTGCATTGTTAGTTATGTTTTGTATTCTGTTTTTGCCATGTATTAGGGCTCCTAGTGCTGTCCCTGTTTTTTCTTCCATGATTTTTATCATTTTAGATTTTATATTTAGTTCTTTCATCCATTTTGAGTTTTTGTGCATGATGTGAATTGTGGGTCTTGTTCCCTTTTTTTGCAGATGGATATCCAGTTATGCTGGCATCATTTTTTAAAAAGATGGTCTTTTCCCCATTTAACAGACTTTGGGCCTTTGTCAAATATCAGCTGCTAATAGGTAAATTTATGTCTGGATCTTCAGTTCTGTTCCATTCGTCTATGTATCTGCTGTTGTACCAGTACCAGGCTGTTTTGACTACTGTGGCAGTATAATGGGTTCTAAAATCAGGTTCTGTGAGTCCTCCCACTTTGTTCTTCTTCGGTAATGCTTTACTTATCTGGGGTCTCTTCCCTTTCCATATGAAGTTGGTGATTCATTTCTCCATCTCATTAAAAAATGTTCTTGGAATTTGGATTGGGATTGCATTGTATCTGTAGATTGCTTTTGGTAGAATTAACATTTTCACAATGTTGAGTGTCCCTGTCCATGAGCAAGACATGTTTTTCCACTTATGCAGGTCTCTTTTGGTTTCTTGCAGTAGAGTCTTGTAGTTTTCTTTGTATAGGTCTTTTACATCTCTGGTTAGATTTATTCCTAAGTATTCTATCTTCTTGGGGGCTATTATAAATGGTATTGATTTGGTGATTTCCTCTTTGAAGTTCTCTTTGTTGGTATAGAGGAATCCAAATGATTTCTGTATGTTTATCTTGTATCAGGATACTTTGCTGAAATCTTCTGTTAGTTCCAGTAGTTTTCTTGTGGGTTCTTTGGGGGTTTTCTGTGTATAAGATCATATCATCTGCAAATTAGGATTTTACTTCTTCTTTACTGATTTGGATGCGCTTTATTTCTTTTTCTGGCCTAATTGCTCTGGCTAGGACCTCCAGCACAATGCTGAATAAGAGTGAAAATAAACAGCATCCTTGTCTGGTTCCTGTTCTCAAGGGAAATGCTTTCAGACTCTTTCCATTTAGGATGATGTTGGCTGTTGGCTTCGTATAAACACCCTTTATTATGTTGAGGAATTTCCTTTCTACTCCTATTTTGCTGAGAGCTTTTATCATGAATGGGTGTTGGACTTTGTCAAATGCCTTTTCTGGATCAATTGATATGATCGTGTGGTTCTTATCTTCTGTTTTATTTATGTGATGTATTATATTGATTGTTTCTCCAATGTCGAACCATCCTTGCACACCTGGTATGAATCCCACTTAGTCATGGTGAATTATTTTTTTGATATGTTGTTGAATTCTATTGGCTAGAATTTTGTTGAGGATTTTTGTGTCTGTGTTCATGAGGGATATTCATCTATAATTTTCTTTTTTTGTGGTCTCTTTACCTCATTTTAGTATCAGGGTTATGCTGGCTTCATAGTATGAGTTTGGGAGTATTCCGTCCTTTTCTACGCTCTGAAATACCTTTAGTAATAGTGATGTTAACCCTTTCCTGAAATTTTGGTAGAATTCTCCAGTGATGCTGTCAGGGCCAGGGCTTTTTTTGTTGGGAGTTTTTAAATTATCTTTTCAATCTCATCTTTTGTTATAGGTTTATATAATTGTTCTACCTCTATGTTAGTTTAGGTAGGTAGTATGTTTCTAGAAATTTGTTCATTTCCTCTAGGTTTTCAAATTTGTTGATATTTTCAAAGAACGAGCTTTTGGTCTTGTTAACTCTTTCAATTATTTTTCTATTCTCTATTTCATATATTTCTGCTCTAATTTTTATTATTTCCTTTCTTCTGCTGCTGTCTTTCTTTTTGTTCAAGTTGTAGGGTTAATATTTTAATTTTGGCCCTTTTTTCTTTTTGGATGTGTGTATTTATTGCTATAAATTGACCTCTGAGCACTTCTTTTGCTGTGTCCCAAAGGTTCTGGTAGGGTGTGTTTTCATTCTCATTTGATTCTGTGAATTTCTTTATTCCATCCTTAATTTCTTCTATAACCCTGTAGTTTTTGAGCAAGGTATTGTTCAGTTTCCATGTATTTGATTTTTTTTCCCTTGCTTTTTCTGTTATTAATTCCTACTTTTATGGCTTTATGGTCAGAAAAGATGCTTTGTAATATTTTCATGTTTTGGATTCTGTTAAGGCTTGCTTTGTAGCCTAATATGTGGTATATTCTGGAGAATGTTCTATTTGTGTTGGAAAGGAAAGTATACTTGGCTGCTGTTGAGTGGGGTGTTGTGTATATGTTTACAAAAACAAGTTGGTTGATTGTGGCATTTAGATCTTCTGTGCCTTTATTGAGCTTCTTTCTGGATGTTCTGTCCTTCACTGAAAGTGGTGTGTAGAAGTCTCCTATTATTATTGTGGATCTGTATATTCATTTTATCAATGTTGTTAGAGTTTTTTTTTTAAATGTATTTTGGAGGCCTATCGTTGGGTGTGTAAATATTTATTATGGTTGTTGAGTTTTTGCAGTATCATGTAGATTTTAGTGATCAGGTGCTGATCGGAAATGTCATAGCTAAAACTTTTTCCCAGCCTGTAGGTAATCTTTTTACTCTTTTGGTGAAGTCTTTGGATGAGCATAGGTGTTTGATTTTTAGGAACTCCCAGTTCTCTAGTTTCTCTTCTGCATTGTTAGTAATGTTTCATATACTGTTTATGCCATGTATTAGGGCTCCTAACGTTGTCCCTATTTTTTCTTCCATGATCTTTGTCATTTTGGATTTTATACTTAGGCCTTTGATCCATTTTGAGTTCGTTTTTGTGCATGGTGTGAGTTATGGGTCTTGTTTCATTTCTTTGCAGATGGATATTCAGTTACGCCAGCACCGTTTGTTAAAAAGACTGTCTTTTCCCCATTTAACTGACTCTGGGCCTTTGTCAAATATTAACTGCTCATATGTGGATGGACTTATGTCTGGATTCTCAATTCTGTTCCGTTGGTCTATATATTGTTGTTGTACCAGTACAAGACTGTTTTGACTACTGTGGTGGTATAATAGGTTCTAAAATTAGGTAGAGTGAGGCCTCCCACTTTGTTCTTCTTTTTCAGCAATGCTTTTCTTATCCGGGACCTCTTTCCCTTCCATATGAAGTTGGTGATTTGTTTCTCCATCTCATTAAAAAATGTCAGTGGAATTTGGATCGGAATTGCACTGCAAGTATGGATGGATTTTGGTAGAGTAGACATTTTTACAATGTAAAGTCTTCCTATCCATGAGCAAGGTATGTTTTTCCACTTACGTAGGTCTCTTCTGGTTTCTTGCGGTAGTGTTTTGTAGCTTTCTTTGTATAAGTCTTTTAAATCTCTGGTAAGATTTATTCCTAAGTATTTTGTCTTCTTGAGGGCTATTGTAAATGGTATTGATTTGGTGATTTCCTCTTCGATGTTCTTTTGGTTGTTTTAGACGAATCCAACTGATTTTTGTGTTTATCTTGTATCCCGATACTCTGCTGAACTCTTCTATTATAGTCAGTAGTTTTCTTGAGGATTCCTTTGGGTTTTCTGTGTATAAGATCATGTCATCTGCAAATAGAGATACTTTTACTTCTTCCTTGCCAATCTGGATGCCCTTTATTTCTTTATCTAGCCTAATTGCTCTGGCTAGGACCTCTAACACAATGTTGAATAAGAGCGGTGATAAAGGGCATCCTTGTCTGGTTCCCGATCTCAAAGGGAATGCTTTCAGGCTCTATCCATTTAGGATGATGTTGGCTGTTGGCTTTGTATAAATGCCCTTTATTATATTGAGGAATTTTCCTTCAATTCCTATTTTGCTGAGAGTTTTTATCATGAATGGGTGTTGAACTTTGTCAAATGCCTTTTCTGCATCAATTGATAAAATCATGTGATTCTTGTCTTTTGTTTCATTTGTATGGTGAATTACATTAATTGTTTTTCTAATGTTGAACCATACCTGCGTACCTGGTACAAATCCCACTTAGTAATGGTGAATTATTTTTTTGATATGTTGTTGAATTCTATTGGCTAGAATTTTGTTGAGGATTTTTGCATTTCAGTTCATGAGGGATATAGGTCTGTAATTTTCTTTTTTTGTGTTTTTTTTTACCTAGTTTTGGTATCAGGGATATGGTGGCTTCATAGGATGAGTTTGGGAATATTCCATCCTTTTCTATGCTCTAAAATACCTTCAGTAGTAGTGGTGTTAACTCTTCTCTGAAAGTTTCGTAGAACTCTGCAGTGAAGCTGTCTGAGCATTGACTTTTTTGGGGGGGGAGTTTTTTGATTAACTTTTCAATTTCTTCTTTTGTTATGGGTCTGTTTAGTTGTTCTGCCTCTGTTTGTGTTAGTTTAGGTAGGTAGTGTGTTTCTAGGAATTCATCCATTTCTTCTAGGTTTTCAAATATGTTAGAGTACAATTTTTCATAGTAATCTGATATGATTCTTTTAATTTCATTTGGGTCTGTTGTGATACCGCCCATCTCATTTCTTATTTGGGTTATTTGCTTCCTCTCCTGTTTTTCTTTTGTCAGTTTGGCCAATGGTTTATCGATTTTGTTAATTTTTTCAAGGAACCAGCTTTTGGTCTTGTTAATTCTTTGAATTGTTTTCGTGTTTTCTATTTCATTTAATTCCGCTCTAATTTTTATTGTTTGCTTTCTTCTGGTGCTGAGGGTTTCTTTTGTTGCTCTCTTTCTATTTGTTCAAGTTGTAGGGATAGTTCTTTGATTGTGGCCCTTTCTTCTTTTTGTATGTGTGCATTTATTGATATAAATTGTCCCCTGAGCACTGCTTTCGTTGTGTTCCAAATGTCCTGCTAGGAAGTGTTTTCATTCTCATTGGATTCTATCAATTTCTTTATTCCATCCTTAATGTCTTATATAACCCAGTCTTTTCTGAGCAGGGTATTGTTAAGTTTCCAAGTGTTTGATTTCTTTTCCCTGCTTTTTCTATTATTGATTTCTACTTTTATGGTCTTATGGTCAGAGAAGATGCTTTGTAATATTTCAGTGTTTTGGATTCTGCTAAGGCTTGCTTTATGACCTAATATGTGGTCTATTCTAGAGAATGTTCCATGTGCACTAGAAAAGAAAGTATACTTGGTTGCTGTTGAGTGGAGTGTTCTGTATATGTCTATGAGGTCAAATTGGTTGGTTGTGGCATTTAGATCTTCTGTGCCTTTATTGAGCTTCTTTCTGGATGTCCTGTCGTTTACCTAAAGTGGTGTGTTGAAGTCTCCTACTATAATTGTGGAGCTGTCTATCTCACTTTTCAATGCTGATGGAGTTTGTTTTATGTATCTTACAGCCCTGTCTTTGGGTACATAAATATTTAATATGATTATATCCTCCTAGTATAGTGTCCCTTTAATCATTTTATAGTATCCTTCCTTATTCTTTGTGGTGGATTTAACTTTAAAGTCTATTTTGTCAGAAAATTAATATTGCTACTCCTGCTCTTTTTTGATTGTTGTTTGCTTGATATATTTTTTTCCATCCTTTGAGTTTTGGTTTGTGTGTGTCTCTAAGGTTTGTCTCTTGTAGGCTGCATATAGACAGATCATGTTTTTTAATCCATTCTGCCACTCTCTGTCTCTTTATTGGTGCATTTAGTCCCATTTACATTCAGCGTAATTGTAGATAGGATGAGTGTAGTGCTGTCATTTTTATGTCTTTTTTTGTGTGTTGTTGACAGTTTCTTTTTCCCACTTAATTTTTTGTGCTGAGTAGTTTATATATTGTCTTTTGTTCATATTTACTGTTGTTGATTTTGTTTCTGCTGAGTCTCTATTTTTTTCTTGTACTTTATTTTGATGAGTAGGATAGTTTGTCTCCTTTGTGGTTGCCTTAATATTTACCCCTATTTTTCTATTTTAAACATAACTTTTATTTCTTTGTATCAGCTTGTCTTCCTCTCCATACAAAAGACCTGTGACTACATTTCTTAGTCCTTCTTTATTGTTTTAATCTTGTCTTCTTTTACATAATAACATTGCTTTTTCCCTGTTTTGAGTGTTTTTTTGATTTTGATTTATTTTTGTGACATCCCTGACTGGGTTGACATCTGATTGCTCTGTCCAGTGTTCTAGTCTTGGGTTGATACCTGATATTATTGATTTTCTAACCAAAGAACTCTCTTTAGTAGTTCTGGTAGTTTTGGTTTGGTTTTTATTAATTCCCTAAACTTCTGTTTAGCTGGATATGTCCTAATTTCACCTTTTATTTGAGAGACAGTTTTGCTGGATATATGATTCTTGGCAGACAACTTTTTTCCTTCAATATTTTATATAATCATCCCATTGCCTTCTTGCCTGCATGGTTTCTGCCGAGTAGTTCGAGCTTATTCTTATTGACTCTCCTTTGTAGGTGACTTTTCATTTATCCCTAGCTGCTCTTAAAATTCTCTATCTTTGGTTTTGGCTTGATTATATGTCTTGGTGACTTTCTTTTTAAAATATACCTTATGTTGAGTTCGATGAGCATCTTGGATATATATCTTCTCACCTTTCATGATATCAGGGAAGTTTTCTGCCAACAAATCTTCAACAATTCTCTCTGTATTTTCTGTTATCCCTCCCTGTTCTGGTACTCCAATCACTTGTAGATTATTTCTCTTGATAGAGTCCCACATGATTCTTAAGTTTTCTTCATTTAAAAAAATTTTTTTTATCTGATTTTTCTTCAAATATATTGGTGCCAAGTGCTTTATCTTCAAGTTCACCAATTCTGCCTTCCAGTTGCTCAGTTCTGCTCTGCTGACTTTCTATTGAGTTGTCTAATTCTGTAATTTTATTGTTAATCTTCTGAATTTCTGATTGTTGTCTCTATGGATTCTTTCAGCTTATTAAATTTTTAATTATGCTCTTGAATAACCTTTTTAATTTCTTCAATTACTTTATCTGTGTGTTCCTTGGCTTGTTCTGCGTATTGCCTGATTTCCTTCCTAATTTTGTTCCTGATGTCTTGAAGAGTTCTGTATATTAGTCTTTTTAATTCTGCATCTGGAAATTCCAGTAAGGCACCTTCATCCAGAAGATCCATTGATTCTTTTTTTCAAGAGCTTGTTGAGGCAATCATGGTCTGTTTCTTTATGTGACTTGATATTGGCTGTTGTCTCTGAGCCATCTATAAGTTATTGTATTAGTTTATTTTATGTTTGCTTACTGTATCCTAGCTTCTTGCTTTGTTTTGTTTTGATATGCTCAAATGGGTTGCTTGAGGCAGCTAGCTTGATTACTTTCACCTTTGGAGCTCTGACATCCTGTCACCAGATGGCTATAGCTGTTATCAGGTATATCAGTCTAGGAGTCCATTCACTTTTTTTGTATGAATTCAGCTCAGGTGTCCAGGTAGCAGATCATCAAGTGTGTGGTAGAGGCTCTGTCATACACTCTTAGAGCAGCAGGGGTGATTGGTGTAGGTACTGGTGTCTGGTTACAGCAGGGTGTCACGCTCTGAATAAGGCAGGGGTCTGAGAATCATCCCTCAAGTGTCTCTGAGGAAAGTGTGTCCCTGTTCCCTAGAGCATGCAGGTGGGTGGGTTCTGTGGGTGGACCACGGGCACCCAATGTTTTTGGTTGTAAGGACTTGGAGGCAGCAGTTATCCTCAGACCCCTGTTGCGGGTGCCTAGGTGACCTAAGTGGAGCTACGAGTCCTTAGTCCCCTGATGTGGGTAGGTGAGGATTCTGTTTAATAGGCAAAGCAGTGTCAAACATCAAACACCCACCTCTCCACCGCACAGGTGAAACAATTGTAGTCTGCCAACAAGGGCCTGTTCTCCTGAAATAGGCCCACACAGGTTCATGTAGTGGGGAAAGGTATTCAAAGTCCATCGACTGTTTATGCCTGGATGGGAGCTGCTTCTGTCCTGAACTCCCCAGGTTAGTGGAGCCGGCAAATTATCTTTTCCCCTAATTGTGAATTTATTCCTTCTCCAAGGCTGGGAGGATGGCTCCAAGTACTCAACAGGGCCTATCTCAGGCCAAGGGAAATCAACAGCCACTGAAGCCATCTTGGGGGTGGAAGGTGTGGTAAAATATACACAAGTACTTAGCCTTTGCTGAGAGCGCTGTTCTTCTTTGGTTCTGGAGGTGTGAGTAGGGTGTGCAGCTGTCTGCTTCTTCCTGTGGAAAAACTGTGGCCAAATGCTACTACCAGCATGCCTCAGTCACTCCCTGCAATGGTGCCTGAAGGCTCCTGGTGATTCGGGTCCTGCAACCCCTCTGTGCTTCTGAACTGACTCTCCCCTTGCTGCTCAGTCCATTTTCTAACTTTGCCTTTGATGTTTGGGGCTCCTAGGTTGTCATAAATATAATTATTTTGCTTGTTTTTGGGGGACTTTTTTGTAAGAGAGAATTGCTGGAAGCATCTAGCTATTCTGCCATCTTGACCCCGCCTCTTCTACTTCCTGATGTCTTGAAGAGCTCTGCATGTTAATTTTTTGAATTCTACCTCTGGTAATTCGAAGAAGTTCTCTTTTTCTGGGAGGTTTCTTTGTTCTTTGTTTTGGTCACTTGCTGAAGTCATCATGGTCTGCCTTGTTATGTGATTTGATATTGATAGTTTTCTCTAAGCCATCAATAAGTTATCATACTTATTTATTTTACGTTTGCTTACTGTGCCCCAGCTTCTTGTTTTGTTTTGTTTTGAGCTACATTGATTATTGGCGCCTTTGAAGCTTTCACATCCTGTCGCCAGGTGGTTAGAGCTGTTATTAGGTATGTGAGCGCGGGAGTCCGTTTACTTTTCTTGTGTGGGTTCAGTTCATGTGTCCTGGTTGTCAGTCACTGAGTGTGTGGTGCAGGCTCTCACCTACAGTCCTAGACAGGCAGGGGTGATTGGAGTAGGCACTGCTATCTGGCTACAGTAGGGAGTCATTTGCTGAGAAAGGCAGGTGGAAGGTGTGTCCTTGTTCCCTAGAGCATGTAGGTGGGTGGGTTTTGCAGCCAGGCTTTGGGCGCCCAAGGCTGTTGGATGTAAGGACTTGGAGGCACCACTTATTCTTGCACCCCAGCCGAGGGTGGCTAGGTGGAGCAGGTGGCGCCACCAGTCCTCAGTCTCCTGATGTTAGTAGGTGAGGTCCCTGCTTAATGGGCAGGGTACTGTCAAATGTCACAGATCTGCCCCTCTCCCTTAGCTGTTGCAGTTGAAAATAAACTTCAGGTATATACCCTGTTGTACTATGCTAATGAGGGCCTATGCTTTTGAAATGAGCCCACGCACAAGTCTAGGATGGGGTGAAAGGCATTCAAAGTCCATGGACTCCTTATGCCTGTGCCTAGGCAAAGGGACTGTGCCTGCCCTGAGTTCCCAGCTTAGGAGAGCTGGCAGATTATTTTTTCCTATTTGTTATTTTTTTTTCCCTTTCCAAAGCTGGGAGAATGGCTCGGTGGGTGCAACAGGTACCACTTCCAGCATAGAGGGCACAGCAATCACTGAAGCTGGACCAGGACCTGAGCAGAGTCAGAGAGGGGGCAGGTAATTGGGAGAGAGGACTTCACAGAGGGGGGAAAGGTTTTTTTGATCTTACATGGTATCTTAGATGATTGTACTTAACTTTCACCGATTTAGCGTGGCTTGTCCCTGGTTCTGGAGGCTTGAACAGACTCTCCACCACTTGGTTTGTCCTGATGTGGAAAATGCGTCCTGTGCACTACTGTTTGCCTCAGCCTGCGTAAGCCAGCCGATCCAGCCTGCGGGGTGCTGGCCAGGTCAGGTCTGGCAAATCCTTGCTGCTTCTGAACTCTCCCTCCCTCCCCCTGCAACTCAGTCCAACTCCTCAACTTTTCTTTGATGTTCAGGGCTCCTAGATTGTCATATGTAATTGGTTCACTTTTTTTTTTCAGGTCTTTGTTTAAGAAGGACCACAGGAAGCATCTAACTGCTCTGCCGTCTTGGCCCTGCCTCCCAAGGCAAATAAACTTTTGCAGTTTTTATATTAAGTAAGTAAAGGATTTTTTCTATTTGTTTTCTAGGTTACCTTTGGCTCATTCACTTGGGAGGCTAAGTAACACGTAAGATTAATGGAACAAACCTTTATCTGAGATCAAACAATTATGAAATCATTGGTATTTTTACCTCTGAAAAGGACCTTAGAAATCATCTAGATCATCACTCCTTTTACAGATGAGAAAAAGAAAGCCTAGAAAAATAAATTCATTTGGCATGATTACACACATGCAGTCACAGAGACAAAATACCATCCAGGTTCCAAGAATTCTTCACCAGCATTCAATCCATATTACATGAATTTCAAAGAGGAACCCAAAGTTATTCTGATTTTTGAAAGTTCTAATTTATATTCTGGCATCAGTTAATTTGGAATTTTAATATTCCCATGATAATAACAAAATTTTAGTTGAAATCCATGAGCTTGGTGTTCACATGGCACAATTCTCACCATACAGCCTTCCACACTCCAGGCTTTACCGTCGGCTTTATGTTTTGCCAGCTGTGAGATTCCACCCTCCTCATATGTTTCTACTATCCCCAATGCCCACTCAGAAATTACATCTTCCGTGAAAACTGTCCTCAAACCGTCAAATCGGAAGAACAGATGGCCTTTTAAAAAATTTCTCCTAAGGATTTTATATTCTGTGTTGTACTGTAGTAGGCATGACTGCATTGGATGTAAGAAGTTAACTAAAATAAATGATTCTCTAGGCTAAGTAATGTAAAACTGGAGCCCTGGTGGTGCAGTGGTTAAGAACTCAGCTGTTAACCAAAGGGTCGACAGTTTGAATCTACTCCTTGGAAACTCTATGGGGCAGTTGTACTCTGTCCTATAGGGTTCCTATGAGTAGGAATTGACTTGATGGCAACAGGTTTCTTTCTTTCTTAATGTAAAACCTACAGGAGAGAAACTTAGAGCTAAAGGAAATGCTAGAGACAAGAAAAAGGGCCATATAAATACTTGCCAACTTATAGAGCCCTGGTGGTGCAGTGGTTAAGAGCTTGGCTGCTAACCAGAAGGTTGGCAGTTCGAATCCACCAGCCATTCCTTGGAAGCCCTATGCGGTAGTTCTGCTTTGTCCTAGAGGGTTGCTACTAGTTGGAATCGACTTGCAGCACAGGTTTGGTTTTTTTTTTTTAGCCATTTGTTGCAAATTTAGTTCCTCCTTCAAATTTCAAAAATAAATGATAAGCAATTCAGAAATACAAAAAAAAAAAATCCATCTTATAGGTTATCAGCTCAAAGTAAAAGAAAACAGCCACACCAACTTCCACTCCTTTCTAAAAATATTAAGCAATTATTCTAGGACCAGATTTCATCTAAAACTTTCTTCAGGACCATTCTAACCTGACCATACTCATACATTCATAATATATTTTGGGTTAAGCTACCTCCCCTCTGTCAAGTTTGTAGTACTGTGGTGGCTTGCGTGTTGCTGTGATACTGGAAGCTTTGCCACTGGTATTTCAAATACCAGCAGGGTCAGCAGAGCTTCCAGACTAAGACAGACTAGGAAGAAGGACCTGCCAGTTGACCTCTGAAAAACTGGCCACTGAAAACCTTATGAATAGGAGCGGAACTTGTCTGATAAGAGTGCTGGAAGATGAGCCCCTCAAGTTTGAAGGCCCTCAGAGTACGATGGATTGACACAATTACTGCAACAGTGGTCTCAAACATAGCAATGATTGTGAGGATGGCACAAGACCGGTCAGTGTTTCGTTCTGTTGTACACAGAGTTGCTATGAACCGACTCAACGGCACCTAACAAGGTAAAAAAAGTGATCTATAACCCAGTAATGTGGTAAATTCAAGAGGGATTTTGTTTTTGCTTTTGTTCTTTAAGGTTTGCTTTTATTTTTTCCTGAGAAGGAAGGCACCATCTCCTAATGCCCTTTGTTGATTTACAAATCGCGTGTTTATGTGCCGATACCATCGCTTCCACTCACGCATAAATTCACTTACACACTCCAAAGAACTGTTTGGGTTGTTTCACGTTCTAAAATTACAGTTTCAGATTCAATGGAAAGTAATGATTATAGTACCACTTCTGAGAGAGTGTTATAAGGTTTTGTATTTTCTCTACTTTGAGTCGAAATCGACTCACAGCAAAGAGTTTGGTTTTTTGGTTTGGTAGATAGATGTAAATATCTAAAGCCCTTCCTATTTAGACAACTGCCCTGAAACCACATTACCTGGTTGGTCGTCCTTAGGGAACGATTATCAGTGAAAACCTTAAAAAAGCCCAGTGGGATGCAAATGAGAGAAATATCAACTATGCTTCTTCCCCCAAGAGAAATTATGACTAAGTCGGGAAGGAAAAAGAACAGGGAGCAAAGTCCGGCAAAAGCACAATGACACTGAGCCAGCGTCCGTAGGCGGAAAACCAGAGCCCGCAATTCAGCTACGAGAGCCACACGCAGAGAGCCGCGCCTCTCCGGGGAGTGTGCGTGTGTCAGTGCACGATCCTCTTACACCGCCCACGGAGTCTTGGCACCCGTCACAATCCACGGTTGTTTGGTCAGCAGCAAACAACAGCTCATCTGACAGCCTCCCTCCGTCCAGACGTTCCACGCCTACTGCCACCCGCCAATTTCGTGGGGACCGGAAACCCTTTTGCCCCGACTCGCTGCCCCAGCGACTAGTACAGGCAGGAACCGGAAGCTCCTCTGCCCCGATCGCGGGGGCGCGTTCGCAGTGAAGCTCGGGCGGAGTTGTAGGAGGGGAGGAGGAAGAGGCGGAGTGGGGTGGGGGTAGGGGGCCGGGGCTGGTCCTAGAAGATGGCGGAGGCGGGGGTAAGTTGGCGTACCCCGGAAAAGCACGGGTAACTGGATGTTGAGAGAAACGGTCTGAGAAGAGGTGTCTCACGGGAAGAGGAACTGCTTGTGTTTTTGCAAGGTGGGAATCCTGGTGGCAGGTGCGGGGAGCCAGGACCACAGATGGGGATGAGGACAGGCGCCAGGGCCTGCAGGCGGGGGGCTCCGGTTACCTGGAAGTGGGACATCGAGATCGGAAAGGGGACAGAGGGGCCGGGGAAAGGTTGTAGGAGAGTCCGAGGCTCCGCGGACGGTGGAACAGTGTCTGAGCGGAAAGCAGGCTGGAGGACGGTGGGAAGGGCGACCCTGGAGGTCTGACGGGTGGAGGAGGTCGATGAGCTGTCAGGCATACAGCTGTCAGGACTTGAGAGGCGAGAGACACAGGCTTGGGACAGGGATGGATCCAAAGAGCTGGGTATCTATCTGAGTCAGTTTAGAATCCGCGAAAAGGTATGTTGACATTGAACTGGGGAGTGGGACTTTGACATTTTGGATTAGAATTGGATACCTTCGGAGTGGATGTGTGGGTAAAGCCAAAGAGACCTCTTGCCTGGGCCTAGAAGTTGGTGATAATTACTAGGATTTCAGGGTTGGTTAGCAGGTATTTGCAGTAAACAGAAAGAAAAGGAATATGGATATTGGGAGGGAGGGGATGTTAAAACTTAAGTGATAATGGCCTATGTCCAGTCAGTGGTAAGAAAAATTTGTTAAAATATGCTGTTAGCTAGATGGTCGAGGACAATATGGTGTGAAGAGTTTGCTGTTTTGTAGGATTGATGAGGAAATGCTTTAAGAAGGAATGGATAGATTTGACAGGCTGGCCACTGAAACTGACCCAGATTGGTATTGCAAGGGAGCTGGGGATTGCAGGGGAAGAGGACAGGCTCCAATTCTGGTTGCGGAAGGAATGCAGGCATCCAAGCAGTGGCTGACTAGATTGCATTTTCCAACTTTTGGGTTTGGCCCTGTTAGTGAACCGCTGAATGAAAATGAATGTAGGGGCCCCACCTTAAAAAAAAAATTAACCATGTGCTTGTCCTATTTTCCCCTTTTATTCTTTCTCCAGACATTGTGTTCAGTAGTTCTCAGAACGTAGTGGCCAAGCTTGAAGCACAAACATTTGAAAAAGAGGCTGGTTCTTTTTAAGTTGACAATTGTTGCTTTTACAGACGATCTCACTGAAAAGGAAAGGATAAAATGCAGTTCAGTAATTTAAAGATGGTTTGTTTTCATCGTTATTAATTATTCCCAAATGATAGAGTAACCGTTCTAGGAACTGAGATTTGACACTTTTAAGCAGCGATAGAATGTGAATGCTGCTTTCCTAATGTCTTCTGTGTTTGGGTTTATTTATTTAGTTGTATTGTGCATTTTTTTTTTTTTTTTTTATTGTGCATTAGGTGAGAGTTTAGAGAGCAAATTAGATTGCCATTTGATAGTTTGTGCATCAAGTGTTTCATGGCATTGGTTTCAGTCCCTGTAATGTGTCAGTGCTGTCTCCTTTTTGCCCTGGGTTCCCCCTTTCCCCTTGTCCTGATATTCTACCCCTTCCTGCCTTCTTATCTTTGCCTTTAAGCAAATATCGCCCTTTTGATCTTATATAATTGATTGTTCTAAGGTGCACGTGCCTCTCAGGTGTTTATTTTATGGGCTTGTCTGTTGTGGCTGGGAGGTAGTCTCCAGGAAAGGCTTCAGTTCCCGGTTAGAAGGGTTTCTTAGGACCATAGTGTCGGGGGTTCCTCCAGTCCCTGTGAGACCAGTAAGTCTAATCTTTTTTGTGAATTTGATTTTTTGATCTACATTTTTCTCCCAGTCTGTCTGGGACGCTCTGTTGTGATCCCAATCAGAGCTGTCAGTAGAGGTAGCCAGGCACCATGTAGTCCTTCTGGCCTCTTGTGTAGGCTGTGGTTCATGTGGTCTATTAGTCCTCTTGAGCCTTTGGTTTTCTTCACTCTCCTTTGCTCCGAATGGGAAGAGATCAATAGATGTGTTTTAGATGGCTGCTCACAAGCTTTTAAGACCCCAGATACTGCTCACCAAAGTAGGATGCAGAGCAATGCCATTATGAATTATGTTGTGCCCATTGACATAGATGCCTCCTGAGTCTATGGTCCTTTGCCTTTGAGCCCAGGAACTTGATCCCACGAGGTATGTGGTTATGTCTAAGAGGTTTCCCCGACTGTGGCCCTTGTGTGCTCTACTGTCTGTATTAATACGAGGAGCACCTACAGTCATGTATGTAGAAATATCCACCACCACACCTGTATCTGCTGGTGGCTGGGCTCCCTTACACCCTCGCACACCTCTTGGCATATCTATCTACCTGTGTATCCATTTGTAAATTACTGTTTGTTAATACTATTGTCGCAGGATTGTCTATGCTCTAGTAGTTACTGTAGTTGCCCTTTATCCTTTCGTTCCTCTCAGTGACCTCTCTTGCCATGGTTATGTTGTGCTGGCTTCCCCATATTGTGTATTACCTTTCCCTTCACCAGTATTAACACGTGTCTTCTATTTGGTAATTTTGGGTTTTAATGTTGAGTGGAAAGTTGAGTTGCAATGCCTACAATTTTTTCTTGAAGTTTTTAGTGCCCCTAGCCTGTGATTCACATGTGTGCTTTTATTTAAGGAGGATTAAACTGGTTTAAGTGTGTCTATTCTAATGTTAGTGCTTATACTATTTCAAAGAATGCCATTCTAATTTAAAGAGCATATGATAAAAAAGATGTGAGGTAGTAATTTAACTTTATTATTTAGTAGTCTGTCTGACCTAGGCACCTGAAGAGTGAGGGTAATTTGGGACCAAACATATTTCTGTGACTGCCAATAATTGGAAGGTAAATGACCTTGTGTTTGGGTTTAGGGTATTAAGATTGTTAAAATGCAGCTCTCTCTTTTTTAAAGTTACTAGGAGATTTTTTGTGTGTATTTGTTTTCAAAAGCCTATTGCCTAAAAGTTGTTTCAGTAGTAAACATAATTGATTTTCATTTGCAAAACCCAGAATCACTTATAACCCTGTTTTGTTTATCTAAAAGTGATAATATCAATTTATTAAGAGGCTTTCATATACCTAGAATAATGTTTTCCCAGTACTGATGATGATTGGTCATTGATCTATGCAAACTATTTGAATAGTTCAAATAATAAGGTACTATTTGCAACATCATGATAAATGGAGAAAAGATTGAAGTTGTCAAGGATTTCATTTTACTTGGATCCACAATCATTGCCCATGGAAGCAGCAGTCAAGAAATCAGATGACACATTGCATTGGGCAAGTCTGCTGCAAAAGACCTGTTTAAAGTGTTAAAAAAGCAAAGATGTCACCCTGAAGAATAAGGTGTTCCTGGCCCAGCCTTGGTGTTTTCAGTCACCTCATATGCATAAGAAGGCTAGAAAATGAACAAGGAAGACTGAAGAACTGACACCTCTGAATTGTGGTGTTGGCGAAGAATATTGAATATACCATGCACTGCCAGAAGAACAAACAAATCTGCCTTGGAAGAAGTACAGCCAGAATCCTCCTTAGAAGCAAGGATGGTGAGACTTCTCAGATATTTTGGGCATGTCATTAGGAGGGACCAGTCCCTGGAGAAGGACATCATGCTTGGTAAAGTAGAGAGTCAGCAAAAAAGGAAGACCCTCAATGAGATGGATTGACCCAGTGGCTACAGTGATGGGCTCAAGCATAACAAAGATTGTGAGGATGGCGCAGGACTGGGCAATGTTTTGTTCTGTTGTACATAGGGTCTCTATGGGTCAGAATTGACTCAAGGACACAACAACAATTTGTAGATTATACAAATAGTACAATATACTCAGTAATGTATTTTTGAGAACTAGTAGGTCAGGTTCAAGGTAGAATTTTTCATGTCCTGTAGAAAGTTTTTCTTTATAAAGTGTTGAAAAAGCATTATTTTGGTTTTAACAGTACAGTAGCTTATCAACATGAACTCTTTATTGTGTGGCACTTACATTGTTCTTTTATAGTGTTTGTAGATGAAGGCAAAATGTGTTGAAATGGAAAGAACCCTTGGAGTCAGAATACTGGGGGTTAGTCCTGGTGCTACCTGGTTTTGTGGTCTTACGAAGTTACTTAGCCTATTTTATTCTGCAAGACCGTGATTAAAAATACGTACTTGTCTGCTTATCAGGCTCGTTGTTAAGGATCTGTTGAGCTATTGTCTTTTTTTTTTTTAAGTGAGACTGTAACCAAATGAGGGTTCTTGTCCTGTCTTATTAGCCGATTGAAATAAAATGGACGCCATACCGCCATTTGCAAGGGAAACAAAGTGGAAATTTATTGTCTGCGTAGACAAGGAGCAAAATGGGGTCTAGTGACCATAAGACCACGTGCTCACTGTCTAAGGGGGCTTGGGAGCCTTTTGTTTCCAAAGGCGTCGGTGGTTGGGTTTGGTACCTGGAACTCTTTGCCCTTAGCCCTCCCATGCCCATATTAAATCATCTTCCGTTGGATGTGCGTGTAGTGGGACCCCTCACTTTTAAAATGGAATCGGGTGAAATCATGGGCTGGGAAATATTGTTCTTTCCAGTGACAGTCAGTCCGGGGTGGTTTGAAGGACTCAATCTCTTCAATCTGCACATGCTTCAAGGTGTGGCTTGGGCTAGTTCAGTGGCTGGAGCCACTACCTGCTGTGACTTCCTGAAAAATTGTTGCTCAGAACAAGCTTGTGGTTAGCAGACAAAGAAAGGGAAGGGGGGAAGGGGTGTTGACTGGGGTTTTCAAGACTTCTTCTCTGATCAACAAATTATTTCTTGAGTAATCTAAATTTTTCAAATATAGGTTTTTTTTTTTTTTTTGTAAATTTTGGAGAATGAGATTTATCATTGTGAGTAGTATTTAGAAGTACAGATAGCTTTTGCTTTAAGAAAATAATACCAATATGTATAATCAGAAAACCAAATTTCAAAACAAGTTAAATCAGTGGATATTTATCCCCATTAAAACAACCCACTCACCCAGTGTGTGACTAGTTTAGAAACCTGCTCTTTTAGGAACTTCTTTTTTGCATAGTAGGGGTGAATGGTCTTATTGGATTTCCTATCTCTTTGATAAGTCTAGTTATTTCCAGGAGTTCATTTTTTTATTATTATTATTTTTAAAACTATTATTTACCTTAAAGAACAGAAATTTATTTTCTCACAGTTTAAGCAGCTAGAAGTTCGAATTCAGGGTAACAGCTTTAGAAGTCTCTCTCTGTTGCCTCTGGGGGAAGATCCTTGTCTCCCAGCATTCTTCAGTTCCTTGATCATCTTCACGTGGCATTCCCCTGCCCCCCCATCCCTCCAGCTTGTGCTTGCTTGGACACACCCTACACTAATATGGCCCATTAACGTAACAAAGAAAACCATGTTCCCTAATGGGATTACATCCAGTTGCACAGGGATTAAAATTCCAACACATCTTTTGAGGAGACACAATTCAATACATAACTCTTATTAAAGAAATTAGCCATTCTCTAATTTCAGTAATGAATTATTTGCAATATATATTATGCCTTATTAATGTATATATACTGTGCCTTGACGCATGGTTGAGAACCCCTGGGGTTGCCTCTGTGATAATGAGAACAAAGGGGTTAAACTGTGAAACCTTGAGCATGGGTCTCAAGGAGCATGTTTAAGGAACTGTCCAGGAACTATTAACAGGTCTGTGAATTCCACTTCTGGGAAACCTCTTTCAGTTTGCATCCAATCTGGAAGTTAAAGCCAGTTGCTTTAAAAACCCTTCTAAACACTCAGCTTCTCAGAAGAGGACGGACAGAACCTCAAGGACTGAGTTCAGTTGGTGCAGAGTCAAGGCCTTGCAAGCCCACTTACATGCCCATATCAAGGAAAGCAGTTGTATCAGGAATAAGGTTGATAAACCAGTCGCCATCGAAGTTGACCGCGGGCAAGATCCAGTAGTAGTCTTGATCTTGCCAATTCACTAGACCACGTTGGTTTCTTTTGCCTTGCTGGTAAAATGCAAAACTGTTAGAGCACTGGATCTTAACTTCTTTTCGATTATGGACTTTGAGTACTTAATATAAATCACCAAACTCTCTTCCCAGAAAAATGCACATATACACAAGTTTCTTTTCTTTTTTTACACAAGGTTTTTGGTTTTTTTGCATGGGGTTCACACTTCCTGTAATAAATGATTTCTTAGTTCCCGTCCATTTCTTCAATTTTAGGATACTGTGATTCTAAAGCATTTTAGCTTTTATTTTTTTCTCTAACAATTTTATACTTTTGTATTATGATGTTGGAGCCCTGGTGGTACAGTGGTTAAGAGCTCGGCTGCTAACCAAGAGGTCAGCAGTTTGAATGCACCAGCTGCTCCTTGGAAACCCTATGGGGGCAGTTCTACTCTGTCCTGTGTGTGTTGTGCTGTGTGCCATAGAGTCAATTCTGACTCAGCAATTCTGTAGTCCTATTGAGCCCGTAAGAGTTGGAATCGACTCGATGCCAACGAGTTTGGCTTTTCATTATGATGTAGTCACAATCAGCTTTTTGGATCTCATTCAAATAAACAACAAACAAGCATTCTGCTATTTTAAAAGAAAACTTGGGGTGAAGTAGGAAATGTCAATATGCACTACCAGGAAAAGTTGAATAAACATTTGTGGCAGCATAACATAAACAGTTTAAAAACCTCTAACAGCCTTGCAATAGAGTGAGGAAAGAAGTCTTTAGCAATCAGTGGATCTCAGTGGGAGGACAATGTCTGCCTGGGGACATTTGGAAGTATATGAGGACATTTTTGGTTGTTCTAATGGGGTGGGGGGTGTACTGGCATTTAGTGGGTGGGACCTTGGGCTGCTAAATGTCTTTGGTAAGGAATTGTACTGCCCAAAATGCCAGTGTCCTTTGACAGACACTGGCAAGTGATTATGATAGTATGAAACACTGAAATAGCTTTTAAAAACTGATATTATTTTGTTGCCTTAAAAATATTGTTCACTATAAAACATCCTTTGCCATTAATTCCCTTTTGGAAAAAAAAATCATGAACAGAAAGGAATGATTTACTGGAGCAATTTGGATCAGTCAAAACATATATTCTTCTACTAGCTGTTTTAGAAACACAATGGGAAGTTTGCTGTGCCTACTAAGAGTTTGGGAAGTAAAGGGTCAAGTGTTGGTCTCATACAGTATGGAACTTGACCATTTTATTGTTTTTCTTTAAGGCATCTTTTTATACCTTGTCATGGATTGAATCGTGTCCCCCAAAATATGTGTTGACTTGGTTAGGCCATGATTCCCATGGCCTATTGTGTGGTTGTCCTCCATTTTGTGATTGATGTAATTTTCCTATGTGTTATAAATCCTAATCTCTGCCTGTGATTAATGAGGCAAGATTAGATTATTTGAGAGGATTAGGGCTGTATGTAACACCCTTACTCAGGTCACATCCCTTATCCAATGTAAAGGGAGTTTCCCTGGGGTGTGGCCAGCACAGCCTTTTATCCAACAAGAGATAAAAGGAAAGGGAAGCAAGCAGAGAGTGGGGGACCTCATACCACCAAGAAAGCAGCGCTGGGAGCAGAGCATGTCTTTTGGACCTGGGATTCCTATGCAGAGTAGTTCCTAGACCAGGGGAAGATTGATGACAAGGATCTTCCTCCTGAGCCAGCGGAGAGAGAAAGCCTTCCCCTGGAGCTGACGCCCTGAATTTGGACTTCTAGCCTACTAGACTGTGAGAGAATAAACTTCTTTTTGTTAAAGCCATCCATTTGTGGTATTGCTATTACAGCAGCACTAGATGACTAAGACGTACCTCCATCTAGGCTTTTAAAGAAAATTTTAAGGTGGTCATACATTTATTCGCACGATCTTTGTGCTCTTATATAGTTGCCTACTTATAGCCTGGGAGCGTATCGTAGTTGAGATGGTTTTCCAATGTCTGGCTGTCTTTTCAGTAACCAATCCGCTACAGAGACCCAAAAAACCAAACCCGTTGCTGTCGAGTCGATTCCAGCTCACAGTGAGTGACCCTTTAGGACAGCGTAGAACTGCCCTATAGAGTTTCCAAGGAACCATACACTAAAAAATGGAAGTCCGAGGAGTTAAGATGAGTGGGGTTCAAGGTATAGAAGAAAGAAGACGGGTATCAGTCAGACTTGAGGTAGAATTCTAGTTCCCAAACTGCATGTCATGTGACCATGAGCTCCCCTGTTACCACCCCAATGCCGTCCAGCCACAGTGACCCTATAGGACAGGGTAGAACTGCCCCATAGAGTTTCTAAGGAGCGACTGGTGGATTTGAACTGCTGACCTTTTGGTTAGCAGCCGTAGCTCTTAACCAGTATGCCACCAGGGTTTCTGACCATAGCTAATAGTTCCTAAATTTCTTTGACTTGGTATTCTCATCTATAAAATGATCATGATAGTACTTACCTTTGGGATTATAGTATGTTGAATATTAGAGTTGCTATGTGTCTGGTACAGAGAAAAATGATCATGATAATACTTACCTTTGGGATTATAGTATGTTGAATATTAGAGTTGCTATGTGTCTGGTACAGAGTACGCCCTTCATAAATGGGCACTCCGTCAATAGTCGATGGTGATGATGATGATGGTGACAAACAACAACTCTGTAGCTTCTGAACACCTTACTAAAAAGTGACCAGAACATATGACATGCTAATATGCTGGATACCACAGCAAGGAATAGCCTGCAGGGTCAGGTCAGGAGGAGATGTTTTCTGGGCATTTTCAGTTGGCATGTAGAAAATGTTTTCCCATGAATTTCCCATGCTGTAATATAGACTAATTTCTCAAGTTCTGTCAGCTGAAGAGCTCAATTAGGATTGTGAAGACTTGCTTCGTTATGGAACTCTTCGCCCACTGAGTGTGGAGCAAAGAGCTTTGGGTGCAGCGGGGGCTCAGGAAGAAAGTGTGTGAGTGGTTACCACATACGCCCAAGAGGCTGTGAAAGTTACTAGTACTTACAAATATTCTTATTTGCATACTGATTACTCAAAAAAACAAAAAAAAATTTTTTTTTGTTGTTTTTGTTTTTACATGGGTGTTATTCCAAAATTCATTTGTAAGATAGTGTAGAACTTGGAAAGTCAAAGAAAAGTTATTGTTTACTGCTGATTAGGTGCTAGATTTGCCTTCTAAAAAGCTTATTTAACCCAGTATAGTCTGATTTAAAAAGTTAACACGATTTAGTTGAACAGGTATGAATATGTGGCGCCCCCACTGTTGGCTAGATAGGTACCTTTCTGGGTATGTACAGTGGGAGATATGGTAGTAAATAAGACCTACATAAAAGTTTATAATTCATAAAGCAACTATAGACATAATTATAAGGTAGCTATTATAGGTGTCATACTAAGGTTTGAAATAATCTACTTTGGGATTCAAAGGATAGATCACATATTCCCAAGATATGTTACTGTCGGGTGGAAGAAAAGCAAGTTACGTAAATAGTCTGTGTAGTATTTTCCCATTTAGTAAATGTTAGTATTTGTAGAAAACACGTACAAGAATATGGGACAGTTTGGGAGCCTGAACATCATGGTAAGAATGAGGGCTTTGGAGCCAGACTGCATGAATTTTTATCCCAGCTTGGCCTTTTAGGAGGGATGTGAACTTGGTCAAGTGACTTAACCTTTCTCTGCTTTATTTGCCTGACCTGTAAAATGGGCATAATAATTGCACTTACCTCTTAGGGTTATTTTGAGGGTTGAATGAGTTGCTATGTGTCAACTGCACATCCAAACCAACCCAATGATAGTGACCCTGTTGGACAGAGTAGAACTGCCCCAGGGGGCTTCCAAGGCTGTAAATCTTTATGGAAACAGACTGCCATATCTTTCTCCCATGGAGCAGCTGGTGTGTTCCAGCTGCTGACCTTTCAGTTAGCAGCCGAGCGCTTTAACCACTGCACCACTGGGGCTCCTTAGAACAGCACATAGAAAGCCTCAAATGTTATTATTTGTCTTGAACAAAAAAACACCAAAGAAAGATCACTTTGGTTTAGAGAAGTGAATGAATACCTAGACTGTGCTGGCAAAGTTCTGGGCTTTAGGAGTCAGGGACCATGTGGATAAAACTTAGAACCTACCCGTTATGTTGTTCTTCATTAGCTTCCTTTCTTCTTACTCCAACTTACAATAGTAGCTGCCATGGTTGGAGCAAGCGGCAGACTGGGCTGTGGCAGGGATGAGACAGCTGTGGCCCTGGGGAGTGTGGGTCAGGTCTGGTATCTGTGACTGGTGTTTGTGTAGGTGAGTGGCTAGTGGTCTATTCTGTGCAAAAATTCAAATATGTAAGCATTAAACATTAATCACATAATTTTGCTCTTCTCTTGGGGTTGTCCTCATTAGCAAATCATACTTTATTGTGAAAAACACATTTTCAGTCAGAATATGTTGATTTTTTGTGAAGTATAAAATACTCTGTTGTGACTGGTGGGCTTGGAGGTCTAGGTAGAAGCAGAAATGTGAGTTTTGATCTTCCGTATTCCAGTAGAAGAGTCTCAAGTAACCTGCTCTGCTTTCCTCTGAGGTGTGGCAAGCTGGTTTTACTATTATTCTGACTTTAACTCTATTAGGTCACTTATTCTGTCACAGTGGATACAAATGTGTAGCACTTTATTTTTTCATTGCATCATGCATATAAAAATACTTCTTAAAACCTTCTTATTCAGTAAATATCTAATTTAAATAAATTAGTATACAGACTTGTTTCATTATTTGCCCTTTCAAATAAATCAGTATTGAAATCAAGACAATTGTATAATCATTTTTAGACACACATTGACTTCTTTTTTCTTATTTCTTGCAGGATTTCTGGTAGGTCCTGTTTTAGGACAAGATGAGGTACTGTTGAAGCATCAGTCTGCTTGGATTCACAGACGGTTGTTGAGTTTTTCAGCAGGGAAGCTGTTTCTTTGCTGGCTCACTGAACTTATGAAACCATGGCAGAAGGAGAGACAGAGTCGCCTGGGCCCACAAAGTGCGGCCCGTATATTTCATGGGTCACTAGCCGGAGTGTGAACCTGCTGATCCGTGGAGTCGTGCTGTTTTTGATTGGAGTATTTCTTGCATTAGTATTAAATTTACTTCAAATTCAGAGAAACGTGACCCTCTTTCCACCTGACGTGATTACAAGCATCTTTTCTTCAGCATGGTGGGTACCACCGTGCTGTGGCACAGCTTCAGGTATGTGTAGGATGTTTCTGTAAAATGCTTAGGAGAGAAATGGTATAAATGAGTGTGGATGTTGTCTGAGCTGTAAACTTTTTAGAAAAACAGTCAGCTTTATTGAGGTATAATTTAAATACAAAACAATGGACCTGTTTTAAGTTTGATGAGTCTAGATAAGTACATACAGTCCTGTAACCACCACCAGAATCCAGATAGACATTTCCCTCACCCCCCCCAAATTTTCCTGTGCCCCCTTGCAGCCTTTTCTCCACCCCCAGTTAACAGGCTCTCATTGATCTGCTTCCTGTCACTCTAGGTGATTTTTGCCTCTTGTAGAATTTAATATAAGTGGGATCATAAAGTATGGACTCTTTTGTGGCTGGCTTCTGCCTGAAGTAGGAACCTTTAAAATTTTATCCTAAAAACAATCCTGAGTCCCTTAGACATAGGGCATTTAACCTCTTGGCTTTGTCCTTTCTTCAACCCAGCTCATGTAAATCTTATTTTAGGTTATCTGGGTGATGACACTACTGTTTGGTTTTAAGGTTTTGATGTCATCTTGTTTTTGAAGCAGATAAAAACTTAAAAGATGGAATAGTTTTATTCAGGTTTAAAGTTTCATGTTGTTTTTTTGTTTTTGTTTTCTTTCAGATTTTGTGTATGCTTTTTCCCCGTATATCTTGTTTTTAAACATACTTTAGGAATAATAAATGAGGGTGGCAGTGGTCGTTCAATGGTAGAACTCTCATCTTCTACCCAGGAGACCCGGGTCCAATTCCCGGTCAGTGCACCTCTCGGGCAGCCACCACCCATCTGTCAGTGACTACCTCGCAATATAATGTAGGTCCCTCTTGGCTTACATCCTAAAGCTGGAGGTCAAAGGGTGAGGAATTAATTCTAAGATGTTTTAGAATGACCTCGTGAAACATACTGGATGATTACATGATCCTGTCGCATGGATGTAAGGGTACCGTTGTGGTAAGGCTTGAGTGTGGTTTGTATACTAATCTTTCACTGTTACAATATTTACAGTATTGATTTTGTTGGGTAAGTCATGGTATTTAGTGAAGATACCAGATTTCAGAAGGTTGCTAAAGATGGAAACCGAATTGTTGCATAATGTCCCCTCTCTTATTTTAGGGAAAATATCAAGGGAAAAAAACGTAAACTACGTAAGCGACATAGTGTGTGAGAGTTTGTGTGTATACATGAGTATGTATATGTATTTGTTTTTGGTGGTATACGTGTTTGTATTTTTCAAAGCTCTCTAGGTAATAGTTCTTCCCATCTTAAACTAGAAAAACTGATACTCGTCCTTTGATTTTCTGATCCAATTAACATTCATAGATTGAGCAGCTACCTTTCAGAGGGCCTCCAGAACCCCGACTTCCTGCCTGTAAAGAGAAGGCCCCCAGGGTATTTGCTGCCTTTCTTAGGGGCTCAGGAGGGACAACTAGTGGAGAATGCTGGTAAACTTCTTTTGATCTTGTTTTCCTTTTCTTAGTTTCCTACTTTTAGTTTAATAATGGCTGATGTCAAAAGTTGATTAACCTCTTCCTGTGTGCAGTATACGAGAATTGCACATAGAAGCCTCTTCAGCACTCTTGAAGGCCACAAAGGAATCTTTCTTAAAAATTATAGGAGAGAAAAGGCAGCTGACATCGGGTGGAGAAAATAGTTGCTTCAAAAATCACAAGTAGCCAGTTTACATCCATGCCTATGAAAGCAATACCTAATTTTATAAAGAAAAAGAAAATCTTCCCTGTTCAGCAGTCAGTTACCCGGTCCTGGAATGCCCTGTAAGACTACTTTGCTCTCACCTCCACATCCAGGTGCCACGTTTTGCATCTTTCTTCTGTCTTTTTCTTGGTCCGGGCCCTCAACCACTATGCTTGGAATTTTAAGTCTTCTCTCTTTCTGCCCCCAACTTCCACCACATGTTGTAAGAACAATGATCTCCCTTTCGCTGGTACAAATCTGATTGCATTATTATCATTATTCCTCAGTGTCTGCAGGGTAAAATCTCTTTGTAAGATGACCCTTGTCTACTTTTGCCTTTCTCAGAGTCTTTTTGGACTCTGAAGCCCCCTTTGTGCCTAAAACTTAGAGTTTCTAGATAATACTGGGTGTTTTCAGTTGTCCATACTTTTCCTCAAGCACCTCCCTTTGATGGGAAACCCCTTTCTACCCCGTTCCACCTGGTGAACGCTGCCTCAAGGATCACCTCTTCCGTGAAGCTTCCCTGACATGCCAGGAGAAGATGACTGTGTTCACAATGACCTGTAACACATTATTGTGTTTCATCGTTTCTGTGGCCACTTGGGGACTGGGATCACGTCTTACTCTTTTTTGCTTTTAAATCCCCAGCAACTACCAAAAACCAGACTCATCGTGGAGGTTCAAGTATTTGTTAATAAAAACAAAATGCCTTATCCTGTCAGAATTTTCTAAGAAAGCCTGTCCCACTGAGTGGCTTTGTTTTTTTCAGCCCCCTTTCCTTGCAAAATGTTTGATTTAACTGTATTCCCTTTAGTGCACCACTGCGTTAAACACACCACCATGAAAAGTGATGACTTAGTCCTGCTGTTTCAGAATTCTTTTGTCTTTGGTCTTAGTAGACTGTAACTAGTCCCTGGGAAATAAAGATATCACAAGAAATGTGATTTTGTATCAAAGAACCATCTGATGAAGCAGGGCTGTGTTTGCATACGATTTTATGCAGGCATGATTTTAACAGGCTCTCTTGTGAAAATAAGAAAATGGAGGAAGAGAAAAAGGAGCCCAGACATACTTCTGCTGAGCTCTCGAACGGAGGAAGCACACGGTGCAGCATGTATGCTATCTAACTCCGCCGTGCCTTTATTTAAAGGAAAGAAAGAAGACATTTAATGGG
The DNA here is from genome assembly GCF_024166365.1 of Elephas maximus indicus. NCBI lineage: Eukaryota > Metazoa > Chordata > Mammalia > Proboscidea > Elephantidae > Elephas > Elephas maximus. Next base: position 21,864,813 of record NC_064824.1, on the reverse strand, counting down.
AAGTGACAAGCTTCCTCGAATTCTCCCTCTCAATGAGCACCCGTGAACCAGGCATACTCAATGGATTTGATTTTTATTGGCAGATCCCAACTTTGGCAGCATGGCAGTTTAAATTCCTTTTTTTTTGTCTTTGCTTCGTCTCCTCAGTTGTCTCTCACTTGCAAGTCTGACATCACATGCATAAAAATATAGTCAGCTTTACTTATTTGTATCTTTGCACACGCGTCAGTATTTTCTGTGATAATTCTTTACCTATGGCATCAGCTATTTAGGAAAATTGACTTGGAATGCCAGATCTTAGTTGATTTTACTCAGCAGCCGGCAAAGGGAAGAGAGGGAGAGAAGAATGACAGACGAGCTGTTAGTTTCATGACCCTTCGAGAAAAAAAGAGGTGATACTCATTTAGCTACATTTCAGCTGTTAGGCGTGCTTGTTACCAGTTTAATTGTGTAGACTTTTGGAGAAATGCTGTCAGTTAATCTCATAGGATTACAAAGTCTTTGAAATAGGAATATATCGTGACACTTTAAAATTTACTCTTAAAATTTTAAATAGTTATTGGAATAATAACTATTAAAAAATAGCTCTGGATTGCAGAATTTTGTTGTTCATCTCTTGGTGGTCCATGCTGTGTGTTGGGCATGTGCCTCCCCAAAGACCACTCTCGGTGTTTGGGAATGCAAGGTGCACGAGCTATGTGGCATCTTTCCTCCAGAGGGGAGGGGGTCTTGCAGCCTCTTTCTGGTGTGTTTCATTGCTCTGCTAAAACCGAAAAAACCTGTTGCCATCCAGTCGATTCCAACTCACAGTGACCCTATAGGACAGAGTAGAACTGCCTCATAGGGTTTCCAAGGGGCGCCTGATAGATTCCAGTTGCCAAATTTTGGCTTAGTAGCCAGAGCTCTTGATCACTGGGCCACCAGGGCTCCATTCTCTGCTAGTCTGTGATTTTTGATACTAATTGATTTCTGTTTTTCCTTGAAGATTGAGTGTGTTGCTTGTGAGATACAGCTAGCCAGGACCAGGCCAGCAGGGGCTTCTGACACACAGGTGCTTCGATTTTGGTACAATAATTTTATGATGCATCACAGGTGGTTTTGGACATTTTAAACATACTCTTCGACTGATGTGACCGTTGTGTCTTTATTACCAGAATGGCAACATAATCATTCTGTTTAGGAAGATTTGCAGATAGAAGCTGCCCAGCTATTTCCTGTTAAATTTAATCTGAGGAAGTTCATTTTCCTTCTACCTTGTTAAAAAGTGTTTTAGTTCATTAAATAGTCTTTTTTAATGACTAACTTAGCATTTAAAAATCTCTCCCACTTCATGAATAAAACATTTAGGTTTGACAAGTGTTTATGTTAAGAATTGGGTGAGAATATTTTGAGTCTCAGTCATAGACGTTTATGTACAGTTGTTTATAATTCCACAGTGTCTTAGTTAACTAGTGCTGCTATAACAGAAATGTTAAATGTTAAAGCCACAAGTAGATGGCTTTAACAAAGAGGTTTATTTTCTCACAGTAAAGTAGGCTAAAAGTCCAAATTCTGGGTGTCAGCTCCAGGAGAAGGCTTTCTCTCTCTGTCGGCCTTCTCATCAATCTTACCCCAGACTAGGAGCCTCTCTGCGCAGGAACCCTGGGTCCAAAGCATGTGCTCTGCTCCTGGCACTGCTTTCTTGGTGGTATGAGGTCTTCCTGTCTCTCTGCTAGCTTCTCGCTTTTATATCTCAAGAGATTGCCTCAAGACACAGTCCAGTTTTGTAGGTTGAGTCCTGCCTCACTAACACAACTGCAACCCATCCTCCCTCATTAACATCGTAGAAGCAGGATTTACAACATAGAGGAAAATCATCCAATACCAGGACTCATGGCCCAGGCTGATTGATACACACATTCTCTGGGGGACATAATTCAGCCCATGACATACAGTTAGCATTCAGGATGTGCTTTCCAAAAGTAAGAAATGTATAAGATAATTTATTATTTTTTAACCCGTAAAAAACCTGTTGCCGTCGAGTCGATTCTGACTCATAGCGACCCTATAGGACAGAATAGAACTGCCGCATAGAGTTTCCAAGGAGCACCTGGTGGATTCGAACTGCTGACCTTTTGGTTAGCAGCCATAGCTCTTAAATACTACGCCACCAGGGTTTCCAGTGAATTTAAATTGTAACCAAAAATGTTTAATTCCTGGACTGTTTTCTCTATGTGGAGAAGGAGCCTTGTATGTCAATTTCTGTTGTGAACTTCCCTGCTTTGATGATATGGCACACAGACTCAGTAGAGTGCCAGGTAAAAGTAAGTTAGACCTCCGGACATGGCATTAGACCCAGGAGAACGAGAAGCTGGAGGGGCAAGGATCATCTACTTAATGGAAGAGCCAGCACTGTCAGAATGTAATGTGTACAGTGAGCTTGTACATGTTTACGCTTCTAGCTTTTCCTTGAATTTGTGGCATTTAATACATGTTTTATGATTAAATAATTTAAAGAGAACATTGCTTAACTGCTAACTGATGTAATGCTTTTCAAGTCTCATGATAATAGAAAAGTAGCCTGACTCATCTAGTCCACCCTGCTCAATGATGAATCATACATTTAAATAGTATTTTGCCAATTATAATTTAGGATATTCTTGTAATAGTTTACGATGCTTTCTTCAGTGGTGTTATCCACACACACACGTGTATATGTTATATATACCGTGTATTTTTTTTATTTTGGAAGGTAAGTTTAAAACCATCAGTGTTTGATGTTAAGTAACTTGAAGAGCTTTTTAAAAAAGAGTCTTTAAAATTCATATGAGGTAACTCTTTTAGCTTAAGTGTTGTTGCCAGCACAGCATTGGAGATGACTTCATTTTTTTCTCTTTTTTCCACAGCTGTGATTGGGTTATTATACCCCTGCATTGACAGGCATCTGGGAGAGCCACATAAATTTAAAAGAGAGTGGTCCAGTGTAATGCGGTGTGTAGCTGTCTTTGTTGGTATAAATCATGCCAGCGCTGTATCCTTTACGCGGTAATGAAAATGCGTAATAACAGAGCAGCTTCCAGCCAACCAAAGGTTAAACGGCCCCTTGCAAGTTCCCTGTCATCAAATGCCTACTTAGTCGTAAAAAGTATGTGAATGGTGTTGTTGAAACATCACAGGAGTAGCTGTGCAATTACAGTTTGAAGCATAAGCTTGCGTATAAATCCCTGTTTTTTGGTATCACTTAAAAACTGTACACATACATAGTTTTGGTAATTCTGCAATTGAAACAGGTATGCTTTCAAAGGATTTTCTGTCTGTCTTCATGTAAAGTTGTCAATAGGTGGTTGTTTCAGGTGCTGGATGTGTTTTGCGTTTTAATTTAAAGAAGTTAGAATTTTTTTAAAAAAGGTGCACTGTCACTGGTTTTAATCAACACCAATAAACCACATAAATGTTCGTAAAGGCATAAGGAGAAATATCCAGCTTAGAATTTGGCCAAAAAGAACATTCCCACCCGTCTCCCTCCCCCTGCCCCCATACATATTTTTAAAGTTCGATTAAGGATCCTGGTTATTTTATTTAGTAATTAATGAATATTTTTATAGTGCCCTAGCTTGGAGGTTAAGGTAGACTCTATTTCCTTTCTCCCCTCTGCCTTCTACCCCCAGAAAAAAAAATCTCCACCCCTAGAACAAAAATTTTTGCCCTCACTTAACCAAGGTGAAGACATAGATGCTTCATAGACACATCCAAACTGGGGACTGTGGTCTCAGGGGACATCTAGCTCAATTCGCATATCATAGTTTATAAAGAAAATGTTCTACATCCTACTTTGGTGAATAGCTTCTGGGGTCTTAAAAGCTTGTGAAGGGCCATCTAAGATAAGATACTCCACTGATTCTACCCTATCTGGAGCAAGGGAGACTGAGTCCAGCACAGTAGATGGTGCCCAGCTAGTACCACCTACTGCTTTGATAGGGTTCGCAGTAGAGGGCTCCGGAAAGAGCTGGAGAAAAATGTAGAATGAAATTCACACTCACAAAAAACCAGACTTACTGATCTGACAGAGACTGGAGAAATCTGAGAGTATGGCCCCCGGACACCATTTTAACTCAGTACTGAAGTCACTCCTGAGGTTCACCCTTCAGTCAAAGATTAGACAGGCGTGTAAAACAAACAGTAATACACATAGCTCAACTATAGATACAAGACTAAATGTGCACACCAGCCCAGGAGCATGGATGAGAAGGCAGGAGGGGACAGGAAAGCTGGATGAATGGAAATGGGGAACTCAGGGTCAAGAAGGGGAGGGTATTGACACATCGCAGCGTTGGCAACCAATGTCACAAAACAATGTGTGTATTAATTGTTTAATGAGAATCTAATTTGCTCTATAAACTTTTACCTAAAGCACAATTAAAAAAAAAAAAAAGAATTCTTTGAAAAAAATGGGAGCAAGCACAGTGCCAGGGAAACCATGGGAGACTGGGAAGAAAAAAAAGTTTTTGCTCTCATAAGATTTTTATCCTATCATCCTCGCTAGCTTTCCCCTGCCACACACCCCTGCTGACTTCCCTCTGTAGAAGAGGGTCTGGGAACTGCTAGTCATGGCTTCTCTATTCTAACAGATATAGGTGAGAGAGTGCAGGTGACGGGAGTCTTTGGTACTGGGAAGGGCAGGAAGTGTACTTCAGGTTGCCCAAAGGTTTGCCCTTATAACTGCGCTGGGCTGAGGGCTGGCCAAGTTAGCTGGACAAAGAGAATGGGTCTTGTGGCAAGTAGATTCCTGTGTCTTTTACTAAAAGGGTTGAGGGGTTTTGGAGAAGCTAGGGAACAGAAACCACAGAAAGAGGCAGGGTCCTAGATTCTGAAAACACACCTGCCTTACTATGCCCCAGTTGTGCTGGTCCTGGGAGGTCTATGAATTTGGAAGTCGCTCAGTGGCTGTTATTATTTTGGTTTCCCATTTCAGATTTACCTTTTGTATTAAGAACTTCCCAAAATGTTTATTTTGGTGAAATAGTTGAGATTTATGATTTCATATAAAAAAAATCTAGTGGTTTGGAGGGCTTAAAAAGATAGAATCATAGAACATTATATCTAGAAGAGAAATTGGAAATCATCTAGTTCAACATTTTCTTTCTAAACACAATAGGATAATGGAAAACTGGAGACATTAGGTAATTAGCTAAGTTGCTCCCACTGCACAGCTGTGGCAGAGCTGAGACCTGACCCCAGGGATCCTGATTCTGGTCTAGAAATGTCTCATTGTCCAACCCCAGGGCCCTTCGAGTGTGAATTCCTTTCTATCTGGGGGAATTAGACCTTTCTATCCCAGACATTTCTGCTGTGATTTCTGTGTTTCAGGAGAGAAATTTAAATACCCTTTGTGGAATTTTTAAAACTGCATATTTCTAATTTCAATTTTTTACTTTGTAGCACTCTTTCCTTTCTCTCTCAATAACATGCTTAAATACATCTATCTTAGCTGTCCCGTCCTTTAGCAAAATCCAAAATCCTAACAACATTTATAGCATCTGCTTTTAATATTAGGTTACTTTGACTTTAGAAAATCACACAGTACTGCTTTGAAGGTTGATGTATTTTACCTGTTTCCCCCAGAAGCCTGCTTATTTTGTTTGACTCTTAATGAAGTTTATTTATTAATAAAGGTGAAACCTAGTTAAATCAATTTGACTCTTCACAGGAGTGTTTATTGGATAGTGAAAATCAGAGCACATTCTTTTCTTTGGTGTTTTAGCTATAAAGCTAGCAGAAAAAAAAAAAATAAGAAAAGCCTTTCTATAAAGCATGCCCATAAACTGTAGGTTTTTGGATCACTTAAGCCTAAACAAGGAGTGCCCTTGAGGGAATGGCCCACAGTAGCTGAGTATAAGCAAGCTGGGTGTCCAGGATGTTGGCTGGTGTGGTGGGAAGGTGGTTGGGGGTCGGGGGTAAACAACAATGTATTTAAGGAAGTGGGAAATGGTTTTATATGCATTTTGGGGACTTCTGATCTCTCCTCTGAGGTTACAGAATGGCCAGTTATACCAGCTAGTAGCCCCTAGGGTATAACTGAAGAACCAAGATGTGGCCTTTGGGACATAGATAATGCCCTTTTAATGACACTTGAAATTAATTCCCTTAGTATAATCCTCTAGCAAAGAAATGAGAAAATTGAATTTGTAAAGCTTCATTTTGCTCAGAGATTTTGGAGTAGAAAAGAGCCATACATTTGTGAATAAATGCTTGAGTAGGTGATGGAAATAAAATATCATTTGAGCAAACTGTCCTATACCAGCAAAGTCTCAGGCACCAAAATAGCTTGGCAGGTTGCAAGATAATGTTCACTTCAAGGCTTTATCCTCAACAAATTAAAACTAGAACAGTTGACATAATAGAAAGGGATACTGTGTCCTTGGTCCTCTTGTTTCTGAACTGCGTTATTATAAAATGTGTCTGTCAGTAAATCACATACATAGAAAACGTGGTACCCTGTTAAATAGCTGTCAACTCTTCTGTTTTCAAGTTCCTGTATGATTCTCAAGTAATTCTAAACCTGTTTGAGAAGTAATATTCGCTTCCTTTTTAGCAAAAGTGTGTTCTTTAGCCATATTTGTGTTCAGAGGCTTCTAGTTACATTTTTAGCAAAGAAAGCATTTCTTAAATAATGGGCCTGATCTTATAATTGGGGTTGTATATAGACTGTTGTTTTTTTTTTTGAGGGTCTGTCGGGTCTCTTAATGAAGTATTATGGCCTCTGTATATTTAGTAAATACCAGAGACAGTTTTAATCCCACCTAATTTTTTAATCTGGTATATTGTGTCAAAAGACCAAATATACTCTAGAATAGGCAGTTCCCTTCTCAACAGTAGCACCTCCTATTTTAGAAAAATGACAAGTTGATATTATTTGGTTACAAGTTTTTCGATGCCTCTTTAACACTGATCTCAGAAAGTGGATTTTGATAACAACATACAGCTGTCTCTTACACTGGCCGCACTATCCATTGGACTGTGGTGGACTTTCGATAGATCCAGAAGTGGTTTTGGCCTTGGAGTCGGAATTGCTTTCTTGGCAACCGTGGTCACTCAACTGCTAGTCTACAATGGTGTTTATCAGTAAGTAGTAGTCTCTTTGGTGCTGGTGCGCTAGATAAATAAATGATAACTGAATTCAGAATTGAGATTTTGAAATTAGCCGGTTTATAGAGCAATGTATTTTCACTGTAATTGTCTTAGTACATGCCATTGTACTTCCTCTGCGGGTTGTTAAAAATCTTTCTATCATTCTAGGTACACATCTCCAGATTTTCTCTATGTACGTTCTTGGTTACCCTGCATTTTTTTTGCCGGAGGCATAACAATGGGAAACATTGGTCGACAGCTGGCACTGGTAAGCCATGTTTCCTTAACCACTTTTCTGTTATGGAGTTGTATGACAAGTTTTCTCTAAACGACGTTACTTCTTTGAGGGAAAGCGATTCGTAAAGACACCGTTCTTTGATTTCTCTTTTGCAATTCCATTGAAATAAATCATTTGGAAGAATTTAATCATAGGTATATTAAAAGTTGAAGGAGCCACTGGATAGAAAAACCAAAATGTGTTACGGATATGGTGATATGATTTATCATCCAAACAGGAATCTTAGAGTTTTTGTTTCAACTCCATCAAAAAAGGGCACTATTAAAAGTGAAAAAGGGCATGGCTAATAATTATGTTGCTACAATAGATATTAATTAGGATTAATTAGGATAGCCTCTAACAAATTAAGGCCTTCTATCGTTTTTTTATCGTTTAGTAACAAAGGACATTGTTGATAACGTCCTCGCTCATAGGTGGCAGAGATCAGGGAGAAACGTTTAGAGGCCACAGAAGTTTCCTGCATAAGCAGTTTGCCATTTTAGCCACGAGGCAGTGGTGGTTCAGTGGTGGGGCTCTCGCCTTCCACGTGGGAGACAGGGTTTCACTTCCAGCCAATGCGCCTCATTTGCAGCCAGCGCCCATCTGTCAGTGAGGCTTGTGTGTTGCTGTGATGCTAAATCCAGCCTAAGGCAGACTAGGAAGAAAGGTCTGGCAATCTACTTCTGAAAATCAGCTAATGTAAACCCTATGGGTCACAACAGTCCAGTCCAGTTGTGCATGGGGTCACCACGAGTAGGAGGCCGACTTGATGGTGTCTAACAACAGCAACCACCACCATTTCAGCCAGCTGGGAGAATTAAGTGTTTACTATCTTTTTGATAATTTAGCCATTCAATTATCCTAAGCAAATTGGTTAACTTTATTTGGCATTGTGGGTGCATATTTTTATAGCTGTGCTTTTAAAATATTCTTGACTAGAAGCTTTTTCTAATGTAAAAACGTTTTTTGGTTTATATCTTTAAGTGATTTTTAAAAAGTTATCTGAATTTATTACTACCTCAGTTGTGTCTTTAAGTTTGTGACCTTTCCTTTGCCGATTTGCCTTACTGAAGACTCAAAAAAACCTACTTTGCTTCCTTTCTCTCCTTTTGTGTTCATGTTCCAGTGTTGATGTAAATCATACTGCCGTCATCTGCTTGTCATGGGGAAACCTTGTCTTTCTCTGCTTCCGGCTATGTGTCTTTCGCTTCTAAACTGTGAATTTCTCATTTTCCTTATCATATTTGTCATTTAATCCTAATCATTGCACAATTCTCAGATTCTTTGAGGACTAAACAGGCATGTATTAATAATAAAGTATTAATTTGATAGCCTTTTAGTTTATTTGGAAAATGCTATTCAAAAGAAATCTTAATTTGTTAACCTTTTAATTTTTGCAGTATGAATGTAAAGTCATTGCAGAAAAATCTCATCAGGAATGAAGAATACAAAAATATATCTTTTGAACAGAAAACAAGATGAATGGGGCATGTAAAGGATACATATGCCAACAAACTTCGGACTGTAAAATTGCCAGGATGCAGTTTTCCCCTCTGTTAGTATATATATAGATTTTTTTAATATATATATATATATACACATACACATATATATAAATACATTACTGCAATCTGTGATTGCTTCATCTGTAAATCAGTTATAAACCTTTATGTTTTTGAATTAAATAACTGTAAAATACATATGCACTACATTAAAAAAATGTTGATTAATAGATGAAATTTTTTTAATTAATTTTTTAAACATACCATACATTGTATCTCACCATTGATGTGCCAAAAGATCCTATTCCTGTTATGCAGAGTATCAGAATGCTTTGAATAATTTATAAACATAGGGAAATAAAGTAAGAGGAAAGCCCCCCCCGCAAAAAAAAAGCAAATAGAAAGCTGTTATTTTTTCTTTCACTTACTGTTGTGCCTTTTTTATTTTTCTAATTACAGTCGCATGAGCTGTGGGTCCCCTGATGTGTGGGTAGTTTTGATTTTAATGTTATTTTCAGAGAGCTTTTGGTGTTTTAATATTTGATGAAAAGGAACTTCGTAGAATGTTTTCAAACTGTTGTTACAGGAGAGAGTCCAAAGAGTACTTTTCTGTTGAGGCAGCTTTTACTGGAGATACATGTGATGACCAGGAGAAGTGATCAGCAGTAAGCTGTTTTGAGTCTAAATTTGAAAGAGTATATAGAAATTATCTAAAAGTAAGGGCTATTAGAGCATTTAACTAGAATACATGCATGGTGTGGAAAGACAAAAGGACCTTCTGCGGTGCCACAGAATGTAAAGTGATGTTAGCTGTCATTTGCAATCCAGTATCCCGCTGCTTTTGCCCATGGGACAAATAAGAATTCCCAAACAGATCAAAATAAAGTTCCTAATTCTGTCGGGTTCTCTTACCGTGTGGTAAAGCAAATGACTTTAGCTGGGTCAAGGTCATGTGATTTATTGTCAGTGAAATGCAGAGATTTGAGCCTTACGTGCATTCTGGTGAACGGATGGGTACATAATTTCTGTATTTCTGCGCCCATTAGTGAATAATAGTTCAAGTCTGTTTAAGAGTGTATTGGGCTGGTATTCTGTGCGTGTGAAAGATCTTGATAGCAGTGATGTGCCTATCTTTTCAACGATTGGAGACATTTATGTGTGGTTTAAGCATATTCTTAGCTAACTTCTTTTTCCCTCAATTTTTATTTTTTGAATTGCCGACAACTGTCTGATACACAGGGGCAAATTTTTCGGAATACTTTGGCGGGTGTGTGTGTTGGGAGTGAGAGAGAGAGAAAGTGTATGTATGGGCATGGGCTGCTATTCTCCTACAACGTCCAGTGGATTGTTTTAATGTTTGGTTTTAAAAACATTGCTATCAGATTAAGACCTTGTGTGCCAAACTTGAATTTGCTTTTACACATTAAGGCTGAAATTGTGAAAACCCGAAAAGAATTTCATATTGAATATATATATATATATATATATATATATATACAGCCTCAACTATAGTGGTATAAACATACTCCTGTAATTTATTATTCTATCTTCCAAATAATGTTATTCATTTAGAACAAATAAGGTATATTTTTAGAATCAACTTTGTAAGCACTATAAAATCTTTAATAAGTTATAAGGACTATGATGTATTTGCTTTGAAAATTGCTGTTAAAAGCAAGATGTGTATTAAATATATAACTATCACCTTGGTTAAGAGTCTTTTTTTCCCACTTTGTGGAGAGTCTTAGAATTTAGTCAATAAAATTAGCATATGTGATTGAACTTACCAAGACAGAATGAAAGGAAACTTAGTATAGTTTGGGGGAAATTGAAATGATTGTCACTGGCATCCTTAAATTATTTTCACTTTATATAGAAGTAAGAAAAGATGAGAACTATGCCAAAAAATAGTTTTGATATTCTGACAAATATATAAATATGTAATACCTATTTTTGCAGTGAAAGAAACAATGGAATGTTTTAACAGCACCAGACTGACAATGCTTCTGTGCTTGTCTTATTTAAAGTTACAGAAATGGAACAGTTGACAACTGAGAATAAATTCTACAAAAGCACAAGAAAACAATTAAAATTAACTAGCCAGAGCCCTGTTATACTTATGTTGTAAAGGTTATTTATTTGTTTTGCCTTTGGGCCATTTTACCTCGATTAAGGTCATTGGAATGTCTCAGTGGTCCCTCCCTCCATTTCACACGTCTCGTATGTTCTAGGAGGCATTCAGACTTGGTCAGGATCATTACTTATCTCTGTACTGCTCTCGGCTCATTTTTCTTCTTAATGAAGTTTCTTCTTTGTAAGGTAGTTCTTCCAGTGAGGGTCTGTGAGTAGTAGCATCTTAGCTTGTGTCTGAAAAAGTCTATTTCGTTCTTGAGAATAATTTAGCAGGCTATAAAAATCAAGGCTCACAGTTTTGGTTGGTCTTCTCTTGAGCACTTTGAAGATTTTAACTTGTATTCTGTAAGCCAGCTATTGTGTAATTTTCTTCCCTTTTTAGGCAGTTTGTCCTTTCACTTCGGAAGCTTAAAATGAGTTTCTCTTTATCCTCAAGGGTTTTCAGTTTCACTTTGATTTGTGTAGTTGTAGATTTGTTTTTATTTTTCTTGGTTGGTGTCAGATATGCACTTTCAATTTGTGGGTTCATGTCTTTGATCTTGGAAAATTCTCGAATGTGGCTGCTTACTGGAATCACATGGGATCTGAAAAAAAATGCTGATGTCTGACTCCCACCCCCATAAAAAACAGACTCTGATATAATTGGTCTGGGTTGTGTCCTGGGCATTAGGATTTTTAAAGTTCCCTAGGTGGTTCTAAAAACTCCTTGCCCTCTAGTTGATTCCGACTCATACCGACCCTATAGGGCAGAGTACAACTGCCCCATATAGTTTCCAAGAAGCACCTGGTAGATTCGAACTGCTGGCCTTTGGGTTAGCAGCTGTAGCACTTAACCACTACGCCATCAAGGTTTCCATGAGTTGAAATCGACTTGACGGTAACAGGTTGGTTAGGTGATTCTAATGTGCAGCTAGATTGGTGCTCACTAGCGTAGATATGTGTAAGAAAAGGGAGAGGGTCGGGCTGAGAGAGATGAGTAGGGTAATAGCATTGGAAATGAAGAGTGAGGAGGGAACACTGTAAGATATATTTTGGAGTAAAATCACCTGAACTTTGTGACTTAGGTGTGAAGGTTAAGGAAGAGGAGCAGCCAGAACTGACTTAATTTTTCCATCTTGTGAAGCCAGGTGGATGATACTTGCTTTAACCAAGAGAAGAATGTCGAGAGGGAGGTGAATGGGAGTTAGGTTTGAATATATGTTGAGGTTGAGGTGTGGTAGGGGACATGTGGTAAGGCTGAGTCATTAGCAGTTGGGTATTGGAGTCTGGATTACTGGATGACAATAAGGAAGTCAGCGTGTGGCAGTAATGAAGCCGCGAGTGGATGGCATCACGTAGGGAGCATGTCGTGGTGAGGGAGAAGTAGTCTGAGGCAGAGAAGCTGGGCAAGGAGGCAAAGGTGTGGTCAAGAGTGGGAGGAGAGCCAGAAGAGAAGAATGATGTGGACAAAGTCAAGACAGGCAGAAGCTTCCGGCGGAGGGTAGCTGGTACTATGAAGTGTAGTTGGAAGGATTCATTAATTTTAGAGATGGAGAAGAAGATGATTTTTTATCGTTTTATGTTGAAAGTGCCTTTCTAGCCTGGTACATCTTAACATTTAAAGTTTTTCAGTGTATCATAAAATAATTCACAAAATGCATGTATGAAAAACTTGATCATATACTAGGTCATTTATTGGGATTGAGAGAAGCTGCGGGTAGCTTGAGAATTTTGAAAGAGTGGTGGAGATTTGGACAGATTTGGAAGAATGGGCACAGGAACTGACCAGAGATAAAAGACTTGCCAGCAAGTTTTGAGGCCTTTGAGGATGCATTTGAGCCTGGGGATCAGATATTTGCAGTGGAGCCAATCAGCATGGCTGCATGCATGCCATTTTCTCTAGGTGGTTTCAGCAGCCCAGAGTTTAGACCAACCATGATGGAGTAGATTGATTCAAGTTGGGGATTAGCTGGTAGGCATGGCACAAAGATATGTGAGAAATTAATTGAGGGTCCTAGCAAAAGTTCAAGAGATTTATCATGGGGTCCAGGCAAATTGAGGAAGGAAGTTCAATACACAGTGCTGACTTGACAACATGAGAGAATAGAGTGAGGTCAGAGGAGGTTCAGAAACATGTTTAATGGGGAGGGTGAAAGACTTGAGGTTTGTAGTTAGAGAGGAATTTAAGTGGAGGGTCTAGGGTGTGATTCAAACGACCAGGTTTTCATGGTTCCCTGAAGTGGGCTAAGATGAGCAGCAGTGAAGTAGAGGTCCAAGGCCTGGGTGGCCAGATGTTAACATCAATATTGATGTTACCTGGAATGATCTCAGAGGCCAGGTGGGAAGGAAACATCTTATCTGTACTCCTTGTGACCAGTGGCCATTTGAGTGAAATGCTTTTTCAATGTCTTGATGCCTTGATTTTATTAGGATTTTAATTAGAGTCTCTGCTCTCTTCATCCCCGACTTTTTTCTTTTACTTTTTTTGTTAGGTTTTTCTCATCATTGTAGGTGTTCTGAAATTTCACCACAATATGCTTAGGAGTGGGTCTTATTTTTTTCTATTACTCTTGTTCAATTAGAGGAATCATCTCTTTAATTCCGGGAAATTTTCTGCCATTGCTTAATTCTAGGAAATTTTCTGCCATTGCTTAGTATTTCTTTATTCACTTTTTATAATCTTTTCTTCTAAAACTCCTCTATTCAAAAGATCTTTGACCTTCTGATTCTGTTTTCAACATATCCCTTAGCTTTTCTCTCTGTGTTAGGCTACCTCCAAGAATTACTTAACTGGATCTTCTGACTCAGTGAGTTGCCCTGCAGGTTATCCATTCAAAATTCAGCTCATCCATTTTTAAATTTTAGTCATCACAATTTTAATTTTCAAGATCTCCAGTTTTTTTTTATGGAAGTGTATTGACATTCTTATATTTTTTTAGGGATATTACTCTTCTTCAGAGTTTTTCAGTTGGTTCCATTAAATGATTGCTTGAGTACAAGTTCTTCCATTTGTTAAATGTAGTAATTCTTTTTAATGTATTAGCTTTTCTCAAGCATTTGGTGAATTTTTTTTTTTTTTTGTATCTGTTATTCCCCACAGACCTTTCTGTGAGAAATGTATCTGTTCCCACAGCTGGCCTGTAGCCCTTGCAGGGAAGTGCTGGTGTGCCTCTGGGCAGAGCCTGCTACCAGCCAGTCTTTTGTTTTTGGTTTTATTAATTGTGCTTTAGGTGAAAGTTTACAGCTCAAGTTAGATTCTCATACAAAGATTTGTACACACGTTGTTGTGTGACCCTAGTCGCTATCCCTATAATGTGACAGCACACTCCCCCTTTCCACCCCAAATTTCCTGTGTCCACTCAACCAGCTCCTGTCCCTTTCTGCTTTCTCATCTCACCTCCGGACAGGAGCTGCCCACATAGTCTCCTGTATCTACTTGAACTAAGAAGCACACTCCTCACAAGTATTTCATGTCATATAGTTCAGTCTATTCTTTGTCTGAAGAGTTGGTTTCGGGAATGGTTTTAGTTCTGGTTTAGCAGAGAGTCTAGGGGGCCATGTCTTCTGAGGTTCCTCCAGTCTCAGTCAGACCATTTTATTAGAATTTGAGTTCTGCACCCCACTTTTCTCCTGCTCTGTCAGGGACTCACTGTTGTGTTCTTTGTCAGGGCAGTCATTGGTGGTAGCCAGGCACCATCTAGTTCTGGTCTCAAGCTGATGGAGCCTGGTTTATGTGGCCCCTTTTGTCTTTTGGGCTAATATTTTCCTTGTATCTTTGGTGTTCTTCATGGCACTTTGCTCCAGGTGCGTTGGGACCAAGTGATGAATCTTAGGTGGCCACTTGCTGGCTTTTAAGACCCCAGACACCACTCACCAAAGTGGGGTGCGGAACATTTTCTTAATAAACTTGTTATGCCACTTGACCTAGTTGTCCCCTGAAACCATGGTCTCCAGACCCCTACCCCAGCTGCTCTGTCCCTCGAAGTGTTTGATTGTATTCAGGAAATTTCTTAGCTTTTGGTTTAGCCCAGCGGTGCTGACTTCTTCTGTATTGTACGTTGTCCTTCCCTTCACCTAAGATAATTCTTGTCTACCATCTAGTTAGTGAATTCTCCTCTCCCTCCCTCCTCACCCTCACAACCATCAAAGAATGTTTTCTATTGTGTTTAAACCTTTTCTTGGATTCTTATAATAGTGGTCTCATAGAAAATTTGCCCTTTTGTGACTAATTTCACTCGGCATAATGCCTTCCAGGTTCATTCCTGTTATGAGATGTTTTGCAGATTCACTGTTGTTCTTCATCGTTGTGTAGTATTCCATTGTGTGACTGTACACATGATTTGTTTATCCATTCATCTGTTGATGGGCATGTAGGTTGTTTTCATCTTTTTGCTATTGTGAACAGTGCTGCAATGAGCATGGGTGTGCATATATCTACTTGTGTGACAGCTCTTATTTCTCTAGGATATATCCCAAGGAGTGGGATTGCTGGATCCTATGGTACTTCTTTTTCTAGCATTTTAAGGAAGTGCCTCTCTGAATTTAGTGCCCACACTCTTCACTTCCACCTGGGGCTGGATACTGTGTTGCTCTCTATTTGGCCAAGGTTGAGGAGCAGAAGTGTGGAGGGATCTGTCAGTCTGACTGCTTCCACAGAAGCACGGTCAAACCCATCAGGTCGGTTGCCCTGGGCATTTCCTGCTTCAGGCATCAGCTACCTCTGAGCTGAGAGCATCCCTGGATCTATTTCCATCTGTAATAAGTTCTCTCCTTGAGTATGGGGAGCTGTGGCTTCCCTCCTTCCATCTTCCAATAGTTTTCTTGCTTTTAGAAATTCATTGTAGTTTCTCGTCCACGGACATTTCTTATTTTGCAATGTAATTGTGGGTTCCTTTTCTTTGGAAAAAATCTTTTCTGGTTATTTCTATGGATTTGGGGTAGAAAAGAGAAGCTACAGCTTGACACAGTCGGCCAACCTGATCGAACCTTCCCCACCACTTTTTTATACCACTGAACCATGCCATCTACCTGATGAGTTGTCTTTACATTTCCAAAACTCAATTTAGCTAGGAACTGAGATAAAGAGGTTAAGCCTATGGTTTCTTACTTGATCTCAATAAAAATTGGGGTATGGAGATTCTTTTCCCCCTCTAAGTGGTCGCCATGAGTTGGTAGCCAACTCAAGAGAAGCTAACAACAAGAAGAAATACATCTTATTCATGCAGTTCATTGTGCCACAAATATGAGGATACTCGAGTCTGTTCCTTTATGCCTCCTTTCTTTTTATCGCTGATGAGATCTGTGAAGCCTGTCATCTTTCTTTGTGATTTACAAGATAGACTTTTCCAGGGTATGTCAACTGTTCTGAAGACAATGTTGTGAAGTATCAGATTTGGCACATCAGATAGACAATGGTGTGCCTGGGAAACACTGGGCTATTGATGAGCCTCGTGTCAAAACTGATTGCCATATATGGGCAATTTTTCCCCTTCACTGTTACCCTGGTTGCGATTTCTGTGAGGATTTTCATGAACAAGGGGAAGTTTTGATTCTAAATTGAAGTCATGCTTTTGGTGTGTTTCTATCATGACCCTACTTTCACGCAGCAGGATTAGTAACTGCTAATGGTAGGAGGGGAAACCCTGGTGGCGTAGCAGTTAAGTGCTACGGCTACTAACCAAAGGGTCGGCAGTTCAAATCTGCCAGGTGCTCCTTGGAAACTCTCTATGGGGCAGTTCTACTCTGTCCTCTAGGGTCACTATGAGTCGGAATTGACTCGATGGCACTGGGTTTGGTTGTTGGTTTTTAATGGTAGAGGAGGGCTTTAAAAGTAATGAGCAGTTGGGAAACATTACCATTAAAAATCAGGTGTTTTTTCTCTTTTTTAAAATTATTGTAAACAATAAATTCACTTAGTACTACTGTGCTTCCATGGAATTGTTTTGTTTGCCAGATTTTTCTCTTTCTTTTAGACACACTTTCTGAGGAAACTTGTACAAAATGTGACCACGGACTGATTTGTTGTGATGAGCAATGGCGTAGACAAAGGAAAGAAAGAGCTCAAGTGCTGAAACTGTTTGTTTTAGAAGAAAAGTTTCTAAAATGCATTCCCTGGGAGTTTCTGCCATTGAGTGAAACTCATTTTTATTCCCCTTTTAGTCATCCCATGTCATCCCTAGATCTTCTGGGAACATCTGCTCAACCAAAGTGTGACAGTGGCAGTTTTGTTTCGGAACACTGCTTTCTGCTTTGTGTAAAAGCTTGGGATTTTCCAGTAGGACATTACAAAAAGAAAGAGTGCTACCCCATTATCTTAGGATCAGAGGGTGCAGCTGGTGGGCATAGTCTACACAGTTGGTTTGGGAAGCCTGCAGACTGACAGGTTTAAGATGCAGCTGAAAGATGTTTGTAAAGACAAGTCTTTGTGGAATCTCCTGTGACACACACCTAGCTTGTGTCAAGATCGTGCCTGTTGAAGAAAAAGCAGGTCGTTAAAATCTTTCCAGAAAAACATAAAATTCATAATAAAGTTCAGTCAGGTTCAGCTTTTGTTTCCTCAGAGAATAACCTTGTGATCTTTAAATGTTGTTGGGTATTTTTGTCCAGCTTTCAAATGGCCACTTGTTTTCATGAATGTGTAACTTGGTTGGTGCATTGGAATAGTCTATGCTACAGTAAGAAATTTACTCTGAAATCTCAGTGGCTTTGCATACAAATAAACAAAAACCAAAAAAACTAAACCCATCACTGTTGAGTCAGTTCCGACTCCTGGTGACTCCATGTGTTAGAGAGTAAAACTGCTACACAGAACAGATCTCTGGGCCTTTCTTCCAAGGAGCTGCTGGTTGGGTTTGAGCCACCAACCTTTAGGTTAGTGGTTAATTGCTCACTTATGGGACATGTCCGGACTGGGTTTGTGGGGGCCTTTGTTCCATGACATGGTTGTCCCACGATGAACATGTAGTCGCCAAGGCAGGGAAGAGGGTACATGGCTCTCATACCCACTTTCCCATCCTTGGGCCCAGAAGTAACACATTTTACTTCCGCTCAGTGCATTTGCCAGAACCAGTCCTGTGGCCCTGACTAAGTGCAAGGGGCTGGGAAGTGTAATCCCTCCCCTGGAGGGAAGGAGACCCAAATATAGTCCTCACTAGCAACATCCACCACCGTTGGGGAAGACCATTTTGCAGCTCTCCATTCCCACTACGTTAGTTTCCTTCCTTAGTGATTCACAAGGAAGTGACTATAAGAAAACATTTTTTGACAGTAAAATAAAAAAAAAATATTAATCTTCAAAATATATAAACTATCAACTTCGTATCCAAGTCCTGGAATGGTGAGAAAGAAAGAAGGGGTTCACTTTTGTTTTTTTTCTATCATCTAAAAGGAGAAATGAGGGGAGAGAATGAATCAAGCTTTTCCTTTGTGCCTCCTACAAACATCTTCATGACACCCCTGCAGGTACTGGTCCATTTTATACATGCCAAGGTCTATGTTTTTCTGAATGGCAGAATAGGGCTTCAACTCTCTGACTGGGATTACAATAGAGAATCCTGGACAGAGCGGGAGAAAAACGTAGAACAAATGACCAAATTCACAAAAAGACCAGACTTGTCTGACAGAGACTGGAGGAACCCCTGAGACTCTGGCCCCTGGACACCTTTCTAACTCAGACTTGAAGTCATTCCCAAAGTTTACCTTTCAGCCAAAGATTAGGCAGGCCTATAAGACAAATAATAACACACATGAGGAACGTGCTTCTTAGATCAATCAAGTATATGAAATCAAATGGACAACACCTGCCTAGGAACAAAGATGAGAAGGTGGGAGCTGGCAGGAAAACTGAACAAAAGGACACAGTGAACTCAGGGTGGAAAGCAAAAGAGGGAGATTGCTGACACGATGTGGGATTGCAGCCAATGCCATGAAAAACAATTTGTGTATACACTTTTGAGTGAGAAACTTATTTGCTCTGGAAACTTTCACCTAAATCACAATTAAAAAAAAAAAAAAAAAAAAGGGCTTCAAACCCTGGCCTGACTTCACTCCAACGACCACGTACTCTCCTGGTCACCACAGTGACTGTAGCTCCTCCAAGTCCCTTATATGCTTGTGACTCATTTTGTATATGCATTTCTATACCATCAGTTAGAATAAACGACTTGGTTCAGCAGGCATTGCTGATAGCCATGCAGTCTTATGTTTTAAGTAGAAAGTGAAGGCTTTTGTGGAAATATTTGTGTTTTTTTTTTTAATATGTTACTCTGGAATCTAGATTTCTATAAAAAGTTAATATAAGCATCCCTAGAAAACAACTTCTCTCAGGAATGCCCTGGACTTAGGACTCAAGTCTCGTTTAATAGCATGTCCTACCCCAGCCTCCACAGGCAAAATCCTGTGTAGAAACCTGACAGAACATAAAGAAAATCAATTTTTTAGTCAGTTTTTTTTTTTTTTTTAACTTTTGACCTTTTTGAAAGACTCCGGGGGAGGTAGAGCCAAGATGGTGAAATAGACGCTTCCGGCGAGCCCTCTTTACAACAAAGACCCAAAAAGGCAAATGAAAGCAGTATATTTGTGACAAGCTGGGAGCCTTGAGCTTCAAAGGCAAACTTGGAAAACGAACTGAGGGGCAGGGGGAAGAAGAGACAGTTCAGAACTGGAGAGGAGTTATCAGGCCTGAATTGTGGGGAGCCCTCAGGCACCATTCCCGGAGCGGAGGCGGAGGTGGCCGCGGTGGGCTGGTACTAGCATTCAGCCGCAGTTTCCTCAAGGAGAAGCAGTCAACCGCACAGCCTGCTCACACCTCTGGAACCTGAGCAGAATGGCGCTCCCAGCAAAAGTTAAGTACTTATGTATATTTTAACATGCCTCCCTCCACCTGCAAACCTGCCTCAGCAGCTGGACTCCCTGGGCCTGAGATAGGCCCTGTTGAGCACCTAGAGCAATCCTCCCAGCATTGGGGAAGGAAAAAATTCCCATTTAGGGGAAAAGATAATTTGCTAGCTCCACTAACCGGGGGAACAGAGGACAGAAGCAGCTCCTGTCTAGGCATTAACTGTCCATAGACTTTGAGCATGTTTCCCTTCTGCATGGACCTGTGTGGGCCTATTTCGGGAGAATAGACCCTTGTTGGCAGACTCCAACCTTTTCAGCTGTGTGGTGAAGAGGTGGGTATTTGATGTTTGACATTCCTTTGCCTATTAAACAAGGTCCTCACCTACCCACATCAGGCACCTAAGGACTGTTAGCTCCACTCAGGTCACCCAGCCACCTGTGATGGGGTCCAAAGATAACTGGTACCTCCCAGTCCTTACAACCAAAAACTTTGGGTGCCCATGGTCCGTCTGCAGAACCCACCCACCTGCATGCTCTAGGACGGGGATGCGCTTTCCTCAGAGACACTGGGGGTCGGTTCTCAGCCCCCTGCCTTGTTCAGAGTGTGACCCCCTACTGCAATCAGATACCGGTATATATGCCAACCACCCCTACCCCTCTAAGACTGTACAACAAAGCCTGTACCACACACTTGATGATCAGCTACCTGGAAACCTGAGCTGAATTCATATAAGAAAACTGAACGGACTCCTAGACTGAAATACCTGATAACAGCTCTAGCCATCTGGGGACAGGACATCAGAGCTCCAAATGCGAAAATAATCAAGCTAGCTCACTCAAGCAACCCATAGGGGTATACCAAAACAAAACAAAGCAAGCAGCTACGACACAGTAAGCAAGCATAAACTAATACAATAACTTATTGATGGCTCAGAGACAACAGTCAATATCAAGTCACATAAAGAAACAGACCATGATCACCTCAGCAGGCTCTCAAAACAAGGAATCCAGGGATTTTCTAGATGAAAGTGCATTCCTGGAATTACCAGATGCAGAACCAAAAGTTTAATAAGCAGAACCCTTCAAGACATCAGGAAGGAAATGAGACAATATGCAGTACAAGCCGAGGAACACACAGATAAAGCAACTGAAGTAATTAGAAAGATTATTCAGGAACATAATGAAAAGTTTAATAAGCTGTAAAATCCATAGACAGGCAGAAATCAAAAATTCAGAAGATTAACAATAAAATTACAGAAGTAGAAAACTCAGTAGAAAGTCAGAGGAGCAGAATTGAGCAAGTAGAAGCTAGAATTTCTGAACTCGAAGATAAATCACTTGGCACTAATATATTTGAAGAAAAATCAGATAAAAGAATTTAAAAAAAATGAAGAAACCTTAAGAATCATGTGGGACTCTATCAAGAGAAATAACTTATGAGTGATTGGAGTACCAGAACAGGGAGGGATAACAGAAAATACAGAGAGAATTGTTGAAGATTTGTTGGCAGAAAACTTCCCTGATATCATGAAAGATGAGAGGATATCTATCGAAGATGCTCACTGAACTCCACATAAGGTAGATGTTAAACGTAAGTCACCAAGACATATTATAATCAAACTTGCCAAAACCAAAGATAAAGAGAGAATTATAACAGCAGCGAGGAATAAATGAAAATTCACCTACAAAGGAGAGCCAATAAGAATAAGCTCGGACTACTCGGCAGAAACCATGCAGGCAAGAAGGCAATGGGATGACATATTTAAAAAATTGAAGGAAAAAATTTCCTGTCAAGAATAATATATCCAGCAAAACTGTCTCTTAAATATGAAGGTGACATTAAGACATTTCCAGATAAACTCAAGTTTAGGGAATTTGTAAAAATCAAACCAAAACTACAAGAAATACTAAAGGGAGTCCTTTGGTTAGAAAATCAATAATATCAGGTATCAACCCAAGACTAGTACACTGGGCAGAGCAACCAGAAGTCAACCCAGACAGGAAAATCCAAAAAAAAAAACAAAGGAGATTATAAAAAAAAAGCTCAAAACAGGGTAACAGTGATGTTGTTATATAAAAGAAGACCGCATTAGAAAAATAAGGAGGGCCTAAGAAATGTACGGCGATACAAAGAAATAAAAGTTAGATTTAAATTTAGAAAAATAGGAGTAAATAATAAGGTAACCACAAAGGAGACAAACTATCCTACTCATCAAAATAAAGTACAGGAAAAAAATAGAGACTCAGCAGAAACAAAATCACCAACAACAAATACGAGGAATAATCTACTCAGCACATAAAATTAAGTGGGAAAAAGAAACTGTCAACAACGCACAAAAAAAGACATCAAAATGATAACACTAAATTCATACCTATCCATAATTACCCTGAATGTAAATGGACTAAATGCACCAATAAAGAGACAGAGACTGGCAGAATGGATTAAAAAACAAGATCCGTCTATATGCTGCCTACAAGAGACACACCTTAGACTTAGAGACACAAACAAACTAAAACTCAAAGGATGGAAAAAATATATCAAGCAAACAACAATCAAAAAAGAGCAGGAGTGGTGATATTAATTTCTGACAAAATAGACTTTAAAGTGAAATCCATCATAAAGGATAAGGAAGGACACTATATAATGATTAAAGGGACAATACACCAAGAAGATATAACCATATTAAATATTTATGCACCCAGTGACAGGGCTACAAGATACATAAAACAAACTCTATCAGCATTGAAAAGTGAGATAGACAGCTCCACAATAATACTAGGAGACTTCAACATACCACTTTTGGTGAAGGACAGGACATTCAGAAAGAAGCTCAATAAAGACATGGAAGATCTAAATGCCACAATCAACCAACTTGACCTCGTAGACATATACAGAACACTCCACCCAACAGCAATCAACTATACTTTCTTTTCTAGTGCACATGGAACATTCTCTTAAATAGACCACATATTAGGTCATAAAGCAGGCCTTAGCAGAATCCAAAACATTGAAATATTCAAAGCATCTTCTCTGACCATAAGGCCAAAAAAGTGGAAATTAATAACAGGAAAAGCAGGGAAAAGAAATCAAACACTTGGAAACTGAACAATACCCTGCTCAAAAAAGACTGGATTATAGAAGACATTAAGGATAAAAAAAAAGAAAAGAAATTCATAGAATCCAATGAGAATGAAAACACTTCCCATCAGAACCTTTGGGACACAGCAAAAGCGGTGCTCAGAGCCCCAAAATGCACAAATACAAAAAGAAGAAAGGGCCAAAGTCAAAGAATTATCCTTACAACTTGAACAAATAGAAAGAGAACAACTAAAGGAAACCTCAGGCACCAGAAGAAAACAAATAATAAAAATTAGAGCTGAACTAAATGAAATAGAAAACAGAAAAACAACTGAAAGAATGAACAAGACGAAAAGCTGGTTTTTTGAAAAAATCAACAAAATTGATAAACCACTGGCCAAAGTGACAAATTAAAAACAGGACAGGAAGCAAATAACCCGAATAAGAAATGAGATGGGTGATATTACAACAGACCCACTTGAAATTAAAAGAATCATATCAGATTACTATGAAAAATTGTACTCTAACGTATTTGAAAACCTAGAAGAAATGGATGAATTCCTAGAAACACACTACCTACCTAAACTAACACAAACAGAGGTAGAACAACTAAATAGACCCATAACAAAAGAAGAGATTGAAAAGGCAATCAAAAAACTCCCAACAAAAAAAAAGCCCTGGTCCTGATGGCTTCACTGCAGAGTTCTACAAAACTTTCAGAGAAGAGCTAACACCACTGCTACTAAAGGTATAGAAAAGGACAGAATACTACCAAACTCATTCTATGAAGCCAACATATCCCCGATACCAAAACCAGGTAAAGGCACCACAAGAAAAGAAAATTATAGACCTATATCCCTCATGAACATAGATGCAAAAATCCTCAACAAAATTCTAGCCAATAGAATTCAATAACATATCAAAAAAATAATCTGCCATGACTAAGTGGGATTCATACCAGGTATCAGGGATGGTTCAACATTAGAAAAACAATTAATGTAAACCACCACGTAAATAAAACAAAAGATAAGAATCACAAGATTTTATCAATTGATGCAGAAAAGGCATTTGACAAAGTTCAACACCCATTCATGATAAAAACTTTCTGCAAAATAGGAATAGAAGGAAAATTCCTCACCATAATAAAAGGCACTTATACAAAGCCAACAGCCAACATCACCCTAAATAGAGAGAGCCTGAAAGCATTCCCATTGAGATCGGGAACCAGACAAGGATGCCCTTTATCACCGCTCTTATTCAACATTGTGTTGGAGGTCCTAGCCAGAGCAATTAGGCTAGATAAAAAAATAAAGCACATCTAGATTGGCAAGGACGAATTAAAAGTATCTCTATTTGCAGATGAGATGATCTTATACACGGAAAACCCAAAGGAATCCTCTAGAAAACTACTGAAACTAATAGAAGAGTTCAGCAGAGCATCAGGATACAAGATAAACAAACAAAAATCAGTTGGATTTCTCTACACCAACAAAAAGAACATCGAAGGGGAAATCACCAAATCGATGCCATTTACAGTAGCCCCCAAGAAGATAAAATACTTAGGAATAAATCTTACCAGAGATGTAAAAGACTTATACAAAGAAAACTACAGTACACTTCTGCAAGAAACCAAAAGAGACTTACAAAAGTGGAAAAACATACCTTGCTCGTGGATAGGAAGACTTAACATTATAAAAATGTCTGTTCTACCAAAAGCGATCTATTTGTTTAATGCAATTCTGATCCAAATCCCAACGACATTCTTTAATGAGATGAAGAAACAAATCACCAACTTCATACGGAAGGGAAAGAGGACCCTGAGAAATAAGGTATTACTGAAAAAGAACAACAAATTGCGAGGCCTTACTTTACCTGATTTTAGAACCCATTATACTGCCACAGTAGTCAAAACAGCCTGGTACTGGTACAACAAGACCAGATACATAGACCAATGGAACAGAATTGAGAATCCAGACATAAATCCATCCCCATATGAGCAGCTGATATTTGAGAAAGGCCCCAAAATAGCTAAATGGCTGGCATAACTGGGTATCCATCTACAAAAAAATGAAACAAGACCCATACCTCACACCATGTACAAAAACGAACTCAAAGTGGATCAAAGACCTAAATATAAAATCTAAAGTGATAAAGATCATGGAAGAAAAAACAGGGACAACGTTAGAAGCCCTAATACATGGCATAAACAGTATAGAAAACATAAAGAATGCAGAAGAAAAACTAGATAACCGGGAGCTCCTAAAAATCAAACACCTATGCTCATCCAAAGACTTCACCAAAAGAGTAAAAAGACTATCTACAGACTGGGAAAAAGTTTTCAGCTATGACATTTCTGATCAGCACCTGATCTCTAAAATCTACATGATACTGCAAAAACTCAACTGCAAAAAGACAAATAACCCAATTAAAAAATGGGCAAAAGATATGAATAGACACTCCACTAAAGAAGACATTCAGGTAGCTAACAGATATATGAGGAAATGTACATGATCATTAGCCATTAGAGAAATGCAGATCAAAACTGCAGTGAGATTTCATCTCACTCCAACAAGGCTGGCATTAATCCAAAAAGCACAAAATAATAAATGTTGGAGAGGCTGTGGAGAGATTGGAACACTTATACACTGCTGGTGGGAATGTCAAATGGTTACAACCACTTTGGAAACCGATTTGCTGCTTCCTTAAAAAGCTAGAAATAGAACTACCATACCATCCAGCAATCCCACTACTTGGAATATATCCTAGAGAAATAAGAGCCTTTTCACGAACAGATATATGCACACCCATGTTTACTGCAGCACTGTTTACAATAGCAACAAGACGGAAGCAAGCAAGGTGCCCATCAATGGATGAATGGATCAATAAATTATGGTATATTCACACAATGGAATACTAAAAATGGAATACTACGCATTGATAAAGAACAGTGAGGAATCTGTGAAACATTTCATAACATGGAGGAAACTGGAAGGCATTATGCTGAGTGAAATTAGTCACTTGCAAAAGGAGAAATATTGTAAAAGACCACTATTACAAGAACTTGAGAAATAGTTTAAACTGAGAAGAAAACATTCTTTTGTGGTTACTAGAGGGGGGAGGGAGGGAGGGTGGGAGAGAGGTATTCACTAATTAGATAAGTAGATAAGAACTACTTTAGGTGAAGGGAAAGGCAACACACGATACAGGGGAGGCCAGCACAATGGGACTAAACCAAAAGCAAAGAAGTTTCCTGAATAAACTGAATGCTTTGAAGGCCAGTGTAGCAGGGGCAGGGGTTTGGGGACTATGATTTCAGGGGACATCTAAGTCAATTGCCATAATAAAATCTATTAAGAAAACATTCTGCATCCCACTTTGAAGAGTGGCATCTGGGGTCTTAAACACTAGCAAGCAGCCATCTGAGATGCATCAATTTTTCTCAACCCACCTGGATCAAAGGAGAATTAAGAACACCAAGGACACAAGGTAATTGGAGCCCTAGAGACAAAAAGGGCCACACGAACCAGAGACTACATCAGCCTGAGACCAGAAGAACTAGATGGTGCCTGGCTACATCCGATGACTGCCCTGATAGAGAACACAACAGAGAACCCCTGAGGGAGCAGGAGAGCAGTGGGATGCAGACCCCAAATTCTCAAAAAAAGAATAGACTTAATGGCCTTACTGATACTGGAAGGACGCTGGTGGTCATGGCCCCCAGATCTTCTGTTGGCCCAGGACAGGAACCATTCCCGAAGCCAACTCTTCAGACATGGATTGGACTGGACAATGGGTTGGAGAGGGATGCTGGTGAGGAGTGAGCTTCTTGGATCAGGTGGACACTTGAGACTTTGAGACTATGCTGGCATCTCCTGCCTGGAGGGTAGATGAGAGGGTAGAGGGGGTTAGAAGCTGGCAAAATGGACACAAAAAGAGAGAGTGGAGGGAGAGAGAGGGCTGTCTCCTTAGGGGGAGAGTAATTGGGAGTATGTATCAAGGTGTATATAAGTTTTTATGTGAGAGACTGACTTGATTTGTAAACTTGCACTCAAAGCACAATAAAAATTATTAAAAAAAAAAAGACTCTGAAGAGATCTGCGTGTATTACTGTGCTGGGTGGTGGAGTTTTTGATGTGACACGCAACACACAAGTACAGCCTTGTGGGATTGGTGCAGATGGGTTGTCTTAGATGGCAAGTTCTGAAAGAGCCAGAACAGAGTGTTAACACCGTAGTCAGGAAAGACCTCTGAAAGCAGGGGCACAGGGAGCAATGGGGTTTGAAGAAGGGTTATACTCAGTTTGAGGATGGGATGGACAGGAAAACCATACGGACAGATGGGTGAATATGCTCTGCAGGCTTGAAAGTCTGTCCTGGTTGTAGAGATAATTTCAAGTAGAGAGAGTGGTGGGAGGAAGAACTAAGAAGATAGGAATTTGCTTTGGATATTTAAATGGCTTCTGCCAAACCCGTGAGCGGGTTTTGCTCCTGCTCAGGCAGGAAACACACCTACCTGTGTGGTTTACCTTGAGGAGGTCTGCAAGTTCAGTCTGCCCTTGTCTACCGGAGTTCATAACATTTCCATTGTTAATCGACATCCTTATCAGGCTCATTGAAAAAGCACATTCTAAGGCTGAGCAAGGTGTGATCCTGAGGTATAGTGGGGAGTCAGCAAAGAGTTAGCCTTTAGAATCAGACTTACACACTGCATGAGGAACCCACAAGCTGGGACCCAGGCAAGTTCGTCATGCTTTCTAAACTTCAGTTTTCTCATCTATAAAATGGAGATACAATACTGTCTTCTCTTGAGGAAGGGAATACTACCAACCCTTGAGGGTTGTTAACATTAAATGTTATAATGTATGAAAGGCTCAGCTGGTAACAGGCATTCAATTAAATATTAGTTCTTTCCTTTCCCCCTCATTCAGTTCGAAGTATGTGTATTGAACCAGCACGTCATAATTTCCTCTGGATTAAGATACTTCTACAATGTTCCTGTCAAAATGAAAGGAGGCACTCCACCAGACTAAGTCCAGTACAACTAGATGGTGCCTGGCTACCACCATCGACTGCTCTGACAGGGATCACAATACAGGGTCCCGCACAGAGCTGGAGAAAAATGTAGAACAAAATTCTAACTCACACAAAAAGACCAAACTTACTGGTCTGATGGAGACTGGACAAACCCCAAGAGTACGGCCCCGGATACCCTTTCAGCTCAGTAATAAAGTCATTTCTGAGGTCCACCCTTCAGCCAAAGATTAGATAGGTCCATAAAACAAAACAAGACTAAAGGGGCACACCGGCTATGGGGCAAGGACAAGAAAGCAGGAGGGAACAGGAAAGCTGGTAATTGGGGAACCCAAGGTCAAGAAGAGTGAGTGTTGACATATTGTGGGGTTGTTAACCAATGTCATAAAACAGCATGTGTACTAACTATTCAATGAGAAGCCAGTTTGTTCTACAAAACTTCATCTAAAGTACAATTTAAAAAAAAAAAGAGGAGGTACAACACACGAATTTACTATTTCCCACTGGCCACCTTGCCACAGCTTTACTCACCAGGCTAGTTAGCAGGGAGCCAGTTCCTAAGGAAGTAGGTAGGGCAGGCACGGAGCTTGTTGGTTTTTATTATGCTGAACAATTGTTTGACAGCAGGGTTGGAGGTTTGGTTAAGTTAGTCTTGGGGTTTTATCCACAAAGGGAAGGTCAGGTGGGTACCACAGGCTGGCTTGAGGACCCCAGAGGCAAGGAAGGAGGTGGAAAATAGGAGATAAGTTTTGTCAGCATCTGATTTTGCCTAGGGATGATGGCTGTGTCGCAGACTCTGTAGTGTCACCACTATGTGAATGTCATTTCTTGGAGGAGGAGTTACATTTTAATTAGCCACAAGGTCCCTGATTTCTGATGTATCAGGGCTTTTCTCCAGGCCTCATCGTTTTTGATTATTTTTGCCCATGTCTGCCATTTACCTACTTCTTTCATGTGTATCAAAAGGAAACCACCAAGCAGCCTGGAAATCCTATTACAGACCTCGGGACATTAATTGTGGAGTTCTCCCCCACGGTTACACAAGTGCTGAAAAAGTGATTCTCTTTCAATAGTGTCTTGTTAAAACGCCAGGCACAGTTTGTTTTTGACGTTTGCTGCTACTGTTAAATAATAATCTTGCTTCTGTCATAGCTAATGTTGACTTGAAGGCATTTGGAGGCATTTCTCAACTCCAGCCTTAACAGTGAGGCCTGGGTCCTGACAGACATTTTTCTTGCTTGCCCAAGGCAACCGAGTGTAGGGTTCTAACCTGTTCTGAGCCCTGAGACAATGTCAAATGGGCACACACTACCTCAAATTTTAGATCAGGTCACACACATGTGTGCACACATATACAGTTTGGAGTTTTGACTTCCTAGGAATGACATTGGAATCAATTAAACAGTATCTCATTTTAGGATCCCTCAAATTCTGGTTGTTCTGCTTTGGTAAACCTCTATCAGTTAGAATGTCATACATAATTACAGGTCTCTTTAAAATCAATAAGCATTTTTATTGTTTCTGTATTTGCAATGGAGCACGCCCCCAGCACTGCCCTGCTAACAGCGTGCACCGTGTGCCATCTGTCAGAGAGAATCTGGGCTCTTCAAGCACAGCGCTTTCTTGTGTTGCTATGCCCATTAGAAATTTAATTTATGCTCCTTTTGTCTACCTTTGAGCAAAGGCAACTTTTGAATTCCCCCTCCCCAGCCCCAATGTCTTATAGACTAACACGTAGACACTTTCTTCCAATGGAAGGTAATAGAGGGCAAGGAAGTTAAAAAAAAAAAAAAATGGGCAGAGGAAGTGAGAACTGTACAAGAATTCTGTGGAATTGCGTAGGAGTTGGCATCATTGACATACCAGGAGGCCAAGAAATATGCAGTTAGTTTCAAAATAAATACCAAAGGAATGATTAATCAGATAAGCCTGTTTTGATTTTTTAGGAAAATAGAAGTATGTCAGTCATTAGCACTGGATTTCCATTAGCTGAGGCAACTTGGGTTTGGAGCTTTATCTATGGAGCAGCAGACTGTAAATCTAATAGATAAGTGTCCCTTATACCCTTTAATATGCTTTTTGTTGACTACACCTATACCACAAAATTCAATTTCATCTTCAAATTTTGAGAAATAGAGATTTCCAAAGTTATAAACCTGAGCATGAGAATTATTCCACTGCAAACCGCTATCACATTCTATCTTTCCCTTTATCCTGAGTCTGGTTGTTTGGGAGACTAGTTTTAGATGGCAGTAGTTCTTCTTCAGAGAGTAATACGGATTTATTTAAGGCCAAGATGTAATCATCCCATGATGATTCACATATATCACCCAACCACTGAACTGAATTGTCAGATTCATAGAGAAGAATGGTAGAGCTGGAAGGGACCCTAAATTTCATCTAGGACAGAGCAGTTTTGCCATTTTACAAATGTAGAAGCAAAACACATTGGCTAAGTACTTGTCCCAAGTCACACAACCAATCCCAGTTGCTTTAACAGGGTATTAGATTTCAATTTATGAAACATGTAGGTTTAATTTTGTATCTGTGCAAGATTTATGGCAATGTAGCACATATGCACACAACTGGTAGGAAACAGACATTCATGAATTCCATTTCTACCATGAAAGATAATGTCACAATGGTTAAGAGAGCAGCTGCTAACTAGAAGGCCGGCAGTTCGAATCCACCAGCTGCTCCTTGGAAACTCTATGGGGTAGTTCTGCTCTGTCATATAGGGTCACTATAAGTTGGAATCGACTTGACACCAACAGGTTTGGCTTTTTGATTTGGAATATATGCATTACATGTACCATTTCAGTTAATTACTACAAATAAAACCGTGAGGCAAATATTATCATCTAGAAAGGTAGAAAGCCTCTACTTTACATGTGAAGAAATAGAAGCTAAGAGAAAGTATGTGTAACCTACCAAGTTCACTCCATTATAATGTGAGCTGGGAATGGAGCCCAAGCTGTTCTTCTTCCTAGGGTGACATCTGCCCTGCCCATGGGTGTCAACAAATGGCTGTGTTGGCAGAACCTTGTTTATTACCATGAAATGTTAGCTGTGGAATTTATGTAGTGAAAGACATTTCCCTGCCCTTTCTAAATAAAGTTAAATTTTAATTGGAGCAGTGAACAACTTCACTAGTACAATTCTTAGCAAAGATATGGGTTTATGAGCAACGGATTTACTACTTTGTGATGAAATGAGTTGGATGTCTTGCAAAAAGAAGGAAAGATTATTTATATCTTGACTTACGAATGCTGAGGTATTTGAAAATCAAATAATTGGGCTAAAAACTCTCATAATGAAGAAATAGGATGTAAAGTGCACCTTAACAGATAAATGTTCATTTATGACTTAAACTCGAACTGCTGAGGCACTCTGACTATTGAATTTTAAGATTAAAGTTGGCATGCCAAAAAAAAGAAAAATGTTGTTGGCATACCCACAAGAGAATACCTGAAATGTACCCTTCATTTTCCAAGCTTCCATCAGATTTGCATATGAAAAAACATCACAAGCATTATGTATGAACTTTCAAGTGAGTTCTGCATATTATCCCTTATATTTTGATATTCATGACCTTAATGAAGAAGGCAGGACAGCAAAAATATGATTAGGCTAATCATCAGGTCAAGGATTCTAATTAATGAATATAAATACAAGATGTTAATTATTTCCTCTCTGTCTGCACTTCTTAGAAATTCTGCCCCATCTTTAGCTCTGGAGAGAGTAGTCCTACAAACCACAGGGAACTCCACTGCTCCCTGAGCACACCTTTACTAACCAGACCAGTCAGGGAACCAGAGCTGCAAGGTCATGTTAAGTGATGGTGGAGTGGGCACAATGGTAACCCAGTGCAGACAGCTATACCAGTTGGGACCTTTGGCATTATGCATGACAGAATGCCTAGTTCAAAATGACTTAAGTAAGAAGAAAAATTATTGGCTCATGAAACTGAAAAGTAGGACTGGTATCACATATAGCTGGGATTCAAGTTTCAAAAAAGGTCATTAGGGCTTAGCTTCTTTCCATAGCTTCACTGTTCCCTCTGTTGTGTTGGCATTTTCCTTGGGCAAGATGGCTGCAGCTGCTCGAGCCTCAGTTCCAGCCTCAGATCCTCTCACTTTCAAGTCCTGTCCTTCAGCAGCCTTAGCAAAAAATCTCATTGTATCTTACTGGCTCTGTTCAGGTCACATGCCCATTACCAAACTAGAGCCAATGGCTGGTTTTCCAGAGGGAAAATAGGATATGATAGGAAAATAGAGTAAATAAAAAATAAACAAACAAACAAACCCTCAGATATTTGATATAGGAGCCAAAAGTCATACCAAATTGGAAGCTGCAAAAGCAAGAGAATGGAACGAATCACAGAGAGAAACAGATAGTAGATGATGAGAGAAGGGGGGAAGGGAGAGAGAAAGAGACCAAGGAAGAAGAAAGCAATCCAACGTCTTTCTATTTCACATGAAGTCTACTCTTTCCTCCCAATAATAAACCAAACCTGTTGCCATCGAGTTGATTCCAAGTCATGAAGACCCCATGTGCTACAAAGTAGAACTGAGATCCATAGGATTTCTTGGCTGTAATTGTCATGGAAGCAGATGGTCAGGCCTTTCTTCCATGATGCTGTTGGGTGGGCTTCAACTGCTAACATTTATGCTAGTGGGAAGACTGCCCTTTCCTTCCAATAGACCCTTTAAAATTGATTTAAATTGAATGGTTTTCTGTTCTCTGTAAGCAAGTGACTATGACTAAGATAATTTGCTAACATGTTTTCTTTACCAACTAAGGCTAGATGCCAGGTAATACGTAAGTTATAGATGCTCTACAAATAACTTGTGTTCCTCAATGGGAAGAGAAGCTTCCCAACTAAACAGATTATTTGGAACAATTAGAGGTGTGGTTTGAGTTAGGTGCTCTTGGAAATCCCCAGGAGACCTGAGTTTCTGAGGTTCTCTGGATTGCATACAATACCTACACCCAATTTCATGTGAAGCTTACCTTTCAACTCGTTTTCCCCCTGCCCAACTTTCTCACTTGGTGTAATAGTGAAGATTCCTGATAACTACATGGTTAAACATGAATTAGCCATACTCTCTTGCAAATCGGATCTTCCTTTGTGAGTAAGAACATTTAGGCTGATGGGGCCTGGAACACCATTGAGGCAACGCCCCTGGATCTGAGCTGGTCCACAACTAAACTATGTCAGTCCCATTTCGAAATCAAAACTAGGAAAGGAAATTCAAGTACCTCTTCAAGAAACCTATCCCAAATTTTTAGCTGCTTTCATCTTCATTTTGCATTTATCAGATACTGGGTTAGAGGACTTGGGAGATCTATTTGCTCTTCCAGATGCAGTTTCTGGTGCAGTGTCTGAAGTGAGCAGGTTATGGGTCTACCTTAGGGCACAGCTTTTTATGGTGTCATGATTTAAGAGAAAGCACACCTTTTTTACTCCCATATTTCACAGAGATACTGCAAAACTGGAGGGCTAGGTTTGCAGGGCTTGTTGTCGATCCTATCTTGCTGGCTTCTCATGAACACATTCAAGGGGACCACCACCAGCCCAGACTCAGAACGCCTTTTTGAGTGCCTCTTGTGTGTGGAGTTGTACAAGAGTGCCACCTCTAGTCATCTGGCATAGGTCCCTGCCTGAGCCAGCTAAACAACTTTGATTTTTGGCAAGTCAAGTAATTCCATTGAGAGAGGATGTCTTTAGAATTTCAGAATGAAATTCTCTTATCTTGCCAAAACCATTATGTCCTTTCTGAGTAGAGTTAATATGCTGGGTCAGGCTCCCCCGAAATGTAATAAACTTCTTTCTCTTTTCATAATTACTGGAGTGAGCATGGAATGGAGCAAAAAACTCGTCATCTGCAGCCAAGCTATGCAGGGAGATGTTAGATCGCTTTTGGCAAAGGAGAAAGGTTCTGAGAGCTGGACTTGTAGATAAATACCAAGAGCTCGCCCACATTCTGTGGTGGTTTTTAAATGCTCATCCTCTCACCTGGGGGTTGATCAGTGTTCTTTTCTATTGGCTAGTTCTCACTTGTCCTGGGAAAGCCCTTGTTTCCAGACCTAACACATACAATCCCTGAAACAAAGACTGAAGGTCATGCGCTCAGGAATTAGAGAGCAGGGAGGTGCCTATTAAAAACACAAGTCTTCTCACCTAACAGGATTTACCACTTGTAGAATTTTAGCTTAAGTCTTTTGTTTATGATCTCCTCATCCTAATTTATTTTACATACCCTAATCATGTTTTTTTAAATCATGCTAAGGGGGTTTCCGGGTGGTGTAAATGGCTAAGCGTTCAGCTACTAACTGAAAAATTTGAGGTTTGAATCCTTCCAGGGGTGCCTGGAAAGAAAGACCTGGTGATCTACTTCCAAAAAAATCAGCGATTGAAAACCCTACGGAGCACAGTTCTACTTTGACGTGCATGGGGTTGCCATGAGTCGGAATTGACTCAATGGCCACTGTTTCTTTTTGTTTTAAATTACATTAAAAGTGAATTTATTCCATTGCTATGAGTGATTTGTTCAGGAAGCAAAGAGTATATATATATATAGGTAGTATTTGATTAAGACATCTTTGCATCTACTATGGTGTTGGCTTGTGAGGTAAGACAGACAGGTGTTGCTATTAAATGATTAACTCAGATCATCCAGCAAACCACAGCTTCTTTCTACCACAAAATACTGCTTCCGTGCAGAGTAAGAGAGGCAGTGCAGAGTAGCGGGAAGGCTCTGGATGAAGGTTCAAATATATGGGATTGAGCTAATGAGTTTTAGCTCTGCTAGTAGCTTGCTGGCTGACTATGGGCAGGCCTCTGTTTCCTCATGTATAAAATGAAGCTGCTAGTCTAGAAGATCCCTGGGAGAGGCGGCAGAGTAGAGGACTAAGGTTCAGGCCCTCCCTCTACACTCAACAGCAGTGACAACTTGGGCAAGTTATTTTACCTCCCCATCACCTCAGTTTTTTA
Organism: Elephas maximus indicus; assembly: GCF_024166365.1. Lineage (NCBI taxonomy): Eukaryota > Metazoa > Chordata > Mammalia > Proboscidea > Elephantidae > Elephas > Elephas maximus. Next base: position 21,829,871 of record NC_064824.1, on the reverse strand, counting down.
AATCTGTAAAATGGGAACATTATGAGTTGATGTGAGAATTAAATAACCTAAAACATACAAAGTACCTAGAAGAGAGATTGGCTCATAGTAAGGACTCAAATGTCATCAGCAGCATCGTCTTCTAAAATCCTCCCTAGCCACAAATAGGAGCCCTAGTGGGTAGTGGTTAAGGGCTTGGCTGCTAACCAAAAGGTTGATACTTCGGATCCACCAGCCACTCCTTGGATACCTTATGGGGCAGTTCTACTCTGCCCTATAGGGTCGCTATGAGTCGGAACCGACTCAACGGCACCTAACAACAGCAGCCACAGATAAGACCTTGTCTTACCGTGGAGGATAAAAAAGGACTGGATATTCCAAACTGATTTGGGAAACAAAATCATTGTTTAAAAAAATTAGGGCAATATAAAATTACCTGGTCATATGCAAAGTTAATTCTTCTTTTCAAATAATACCAATAAAAAAAATTGGAAATTATAGACCTTGGTCAATTTTGGCAGGGCTTCTCTCATAATTACCCTATGGAGCACAGTGCTACTTTGAAACACATGTGTTCACCATGAGTTGGAGTCAACTCAGTGGCAACGGTTTTTTTTAATAATTTCTTTAAGGCAAGAGTGATGTTTAGTTGGAGATGATCTAACGGACATCTCCAACAGACCTTGTGATTTCTCCATACTCCACTTTCCCCCCAAAATGGCTTCTCACTAGCCTTTCCACACCCCAGGAAATGGCCACACATCCTCTCAGATTAGTCAGATCAAAAATGAATAAGGATACAAAAGACCTAAGCAACATAATCGTAAAAGTAGGTGTGATGAACTTCTGTGCCCTGAAGGTAGGTCATACAGTTTCTTTTCAAGTGCCCATGGGATGGCCACAATAATTGGTTATACCGTTGACCACCACACAGGAAATCTCAATAAATTTCAAAAAGTAGAAATAATGTTTATTTATTCTCTGTTCACAAGGCAAAAAAATAAAATCAATAAAAGATTAGAGAATTTTAATGAACTTTAATGAAAGTTGTTTAATTTAAACAACTTTCATGTGAAAGGAGAAACACAAATCCAAATGGCAGCATCTCGCTATGATAACGAAAATGCTGCTTACCAGATTCTGAGTCTGGAGGATAAAGCTGAGGCAGTATATACAGCCTTATATGTTATAAAAGGGATGAAAGTGAAGTAAATAAGCATCAACTCCAAAAATGAGAGAAAGAACAACAAATTAAACCCAAGGAAAGGAGAAGAGTAAGAATAAAAGAAATTAATAAGCTAAATAACGGGGGTGGGGGGGAAAGGGGGAAGAGCAAAACAAATAAGTAAATAACTGGGTTACTGGTGGAAAAACAATGAAATAGATAAGCTTATCAAGAAACCAAGAGAGAAATAACAAACGCAAAAAATAATAAATGACAAGAAGAAAATAATGTAGAAACCAAAGGAATTTTTAAAAACTTTATGTATGTAAATTTGCAAACCAAAAAGAAATGGACAGTTTTCTAGGAGAATATAATTTACTAAAACCAGCTCCGGAATGTCTTAATAGAGTAATTTTCATAGAAATGTTAGAGAACACCGTAAAGGGACTAGCTTTCAATAAGCATCAGGGCTAGAATTTTCCCTGGTGAATTCTGTTGTTGTTGTTGGGCCAGCCCCTGACTCGTGGTGACCCCATGCACAACTGAACGAAACAATGCCCAGTTCTGGCCACGTCCATGATTGGTTGTGGATCTGACCGTTGTGATCCATAGGGTTTTCATTGGGTGCTTTTAGGAATGAGATCACAAGGCCTTTCTTCTTAGTCTGTCTCAGACTGGAAGCTCTGGAGAAACCTGTTCAGCATCATAGCAGCACACCAGCCTCCACGGATGGATGGGTGGTGGCTGCACACAAAGTGCATTGACTGGGAATTGAACCCACGTCTCTTGCATGCAAGGCAAGAATTCTACACTGAACCGCCACAGCCCCTGACAAGGTGAATTCTACTAAACCATTAAAGGATGAATAAGTCCAGCGTTATTTAAACTGTTTCAGAACATAGACAACAAAGGAAAACCTCCAAGTTCTTTTTATGCAGCAAGGAAAACTTTGATAGCAACCCGACTATGGCTATACAAAAAAAAAGTATATAAATGAATCTAACCATGAATATTGATGCATAAATTTGAAATAAAATATTAGCAGTCAGAACGAGGCAGTGTACTAAAAGAATAATACTTCATGACCAAGGGCAGTTTATTCTAGGAATGCAAGCATGATTTATCAGAGCAGATTGCAGAAGAAAAATCATATGATTGTCTCTGTGGAAGATGCATTTGACAAAATTCCACACATGCCTGTATTTATACAAAGAAACCTTAGACAGGTAAGAAACTAGTGACGGTGGTGACCCACGGGGCAGAGGGCAGGGGTAGGAATGAGATGGAAGCAAATGTGAGTGAAGGCAAGGCTCTCAACGTCCATCCTTTTAGGTAATTTTGATTTTGAACCACGTGGTTGTTTTACCTATTCAAAAATTAAAGCTCTCAATAAATGTTAAATATTAGCCACCGTTTTACTCCATGCCGGGCACTTTGAGTTGTGTTCTTGTTGCAAAATCCAGCTTCACATAGATCACAGACGAGAGCAACATCATGTTGCAGAATTTTAGGCCAGAGTTAACTCACATAGAAGCCAACGTGCTTGTTACCTCCCTTCTGTAAGATCTGTCTTTGTGCCTTCTTGAATACTGGACGTAGATAACCTTGGAATTGATCTAGCATGGATAACGCTACTCCTGGGCTTCAGTAAGCCATCTCTTGTTCCAATCCCACAGTGCTGGTCTAATCCTGTCATTTGGTAAGAGAGGAAAACAATACCTTAAGTGATTTGCGCAAGTCATTCTAGAGGAACCAAGGCCTCCAATCTTTCCATTACATGCAACTAAACCTATTGCCGTTGAGTCAATTTCAATTCATAGCAGCCTTATAGGACAGAGTAGAACTGCCCCATAGAGTTTCCAGGCCTGTAATCTTTACAGAAGCAGACTGCCACATCTTTCTTCCACGGAGAACTGGGGGGATTGAACTGCTGACCTTTTGGTCAGCAGACAAGCACTTAACCACTGCACCACCAGGGCTCCCTCTTCCTTCAGAGGAAGGTACTTCTAACTACCTTCCTCTACAAGGGTGTGTAAAGTAGTTAGAGAGGCAGTGTGGCTCAGGACTACCTAAAGGGTTCTGATGTGTCTTAGACAACTACTTCAGCATGTTACAGTAGCATAAAAGTCTGCAGTTCAAATCCACCAGCTGCTCCTTGGAAACCCTATGGGGCAGTTCTACTCTGTCCTATAGGGTTGCTGTGAGTTAGAATCAACTTGACAGCAATGGGTTTGGTTTGGGTTTTACTCTGTGCCTGACCACCCGCCTGTCAGTTTGTGGCACTGTGATAGCTTTTGTGTTGCTGTGATGCTAGAAGTATCTGGTATTTCAAATATCAGCAGGGTCACCCATGGTGAACAGGTTTCAGCAGAATTTCCAGACTAAGACAGACTAGGAAGAAAGGCCTGGCTATCTACTTCCGAAAATTAGCCAAAGGAAACCCTATGGATCACAATAGAATATTGTCCAGTATGGTACTGGAAATGAGCTGCCTAGGTTGGAAGGCACTGAAAATACACAGTGGCTGCAACAAGTGACTCAAATATACCAATGATCATGAAGATGGCACAGAACTGGGCAACGTTTTGTATATGGGGTCGCCATGAGTCTGAGTCAGCTTCACAGCAACTAAGAGCAGTAACAGTCAGTGCCAGCACTGGGGACATAGAGCTAAAAGACACCTTTCCTTCCTCCGAAGAGCCTAGACTACAGGGGGAGACAGGCTGAGATTTGTGATGACAGAAATGAGCAAAGGATACACAGGAAACCCACAAGAGCTCCACAGTGCGGCCAGGGAGGCCAGGCAAGCCTATCCAGAGGCCCAACTTTTAAGGCACCAGATGGAGTTTGCAAGACAAAGAGGCAGGGAGAAAACGTGAAAAGTCAGTGCAAGGGCTTGATGCTTTCCTCAAGCTGCCTCTTTGCCTTGCTGACCACCCTCACCCTTCAGGTGTCCCCTCGTCAGCGAAAATCCAGGAAGGGCCCCTCTGTTCTTTGCTCTCATGTATGTACTGGTGTGTTGGCTTATTATTTGCATTGTCCCTAGCACCTTGCCCAATGCTTGGTGTCTAGCAACCTGTTGCCGTCAAGTCGATTCCAACTCATAGCGACCCTAGATAACAGAGTAGAACTTCCCCATAGGGTTTCCAAGAAGTGGCTGGTGGATTCGAACTGCCGACCTTTTGGCTAGCAGCCTGAGCTCTTAATCACTGTGCCACCAGGGCCTTGTGTCCAGCAAGTGCTTGGTAAATAAATATTTGCTAAGTGAATGGATGACCTATGAGCTGTGTTCTTGAAAGACCAGGAATATGTGCATGAGTGTGGGCTATGTTTCTATGGTGAGCATGAAAAACCACTTGGGGTTATTGTTTTCCGAAGGAATCTTTGCAGGGCTGAGTATTTGAGAGCATGGCTAATGACTTTGAATACGGGCCTTCGGAGCAATGATTCCGCAAACTGGGTTCTCTTAACCCTTTTTCCTGTGCTCTGTCCTCTCTCCTCCTACTCTCACCTCCACACCCCCCAAATCACGTATGGTGTGCTGGTGAAGAGTGTGGCTCTGGAGCCACCCTGCCCAGGTTCACACACAGGAGGTCTTTTAGGTGAAACACATCTTAAAGGGCTACCTGAAGGCTCTAGCACAGGATTGTTGTTTTTGCTGTCAGCTACCCTCAGGTTGGCCCCTGCCTCATGGCAACCCCACGCACGGTGGGATTGGACCATTGTGATCCATTGGGTATTCATTCACTGATTTTCAGAGGGAGACCACTAGGCCTTTCTTCCTATTCTGCCTTAGTCTGGAAGCTCTGCTGAAACCTGTTTAGCACCACAGCAACACGCAAGCCTCCACTGACAGGTGGCTGCTGGCTGCACATGAAGTGCATCGGTTGGGAATTGAACCCAAGTCTCCAGCACGGAAGGCAGGAATTCTACCATTGAACCACCACTGCCCTCTACTAAGGGGTTAGGTAGGACGTATATGTTCCACCCTTATTCACTATTTGCTGTGTGATCTTCAGGTCCTTACCTAACCTCTCCAAACCTTAGTTTCTCCCTCTGTAAAAGGGAAACGTTTTCTGACCCTGATTCTAAAACTCATAACAGATCATCTGGTACATAATAGATGCTCAATAAACACGAGCTGAGATGATCATTATTATTATTGGGGATGGCAATGGTGTGCTTATTGGCTCATTCATCAGTCTCATCACATTGCAAATACCAACTGGCAGAACCTCCTCCTTCATCCCATCGTGTCTATGTGTGCAGAGAGCAGTAACAAGTAGACAAAGATATTGAGAAATTAATTAAACAGTGCTAAATGAGTGAGGCAGTGAAATGTGAAGTCTTGGAAAAAGAAGACTGGAATAAAGAGACAGAAAACAAGGATTTTTTCCATCACAAGGAAAGCATTCTTCTTTAGATACCTAAGCCTGGGTTTAAGGACTCAGGACTCTCACTGGAAGTAAATTTTTGGTGTTCAACCTAAATTCTTGTTCTAAAAACTTTGTGGGTTGGTAACCAGATGTGGCATGGGGGGAGGAGTCAGGGAGGTCACGATAAACCAGGTTTATTATGCTCCCAGGTCCAGAGATAGGGAGGCACAACACGCCATGACACAGGGGGGTGTACCTGGGGACAAGGTAACAACAAGTTGGAATTATAGGGAGAACTTATGTATAGAAGCCGGGAAGGGTTAGCTGAGTTCCACAGGTTCCCTGGGGTTGGGCATTTTGAGTAACTCTGCAGGCTCGGGGGGGGGGGCATAGAGGTTGTCCCTAGTTGTTGGGTACCTGGCCCTGGGTGATGAGGAAGAACCTGCTAAGGTGAGTGGTTGGAGAGTGGGCTTAATAGCTGCTTAGGAAGGGGAAAGGACTGGCCTCCAGCCAAGGCCTCAAAACTGTATCAAAACAGCATTGCAATAAAATGTTACTGCAATCCTTCCCCTATCAACTTCCTGTAGTCTCAGGAAGACCCTTGCTTGTACTCCTCCATCCCCTCTGCTCACTCTGGGGTTCTTGGGGCTCCACTTCCTGGGCCCTCCCTGTACATACCAATGCTCCCTGGGTTCTCTCCCCAGGTGCTGACGCAGGCTACCTGCTCCACCCGATCTCCGGGCCAGGGACCCCACCTTCTCTTTCTTCAATCGCTCTCCCTTAGTAGCTCTCAGACTGTCTTTCCCACTGCCACACTCTACCTGCAGACACTGGTGATAGTGGGGGCACTTCGGTGTAGATCCCTGAACGTCTCTCTAGCTATCGCACCCCCCTCTCGCCAACACACACCCACAGTTTGCCCTCCATACTGCAGTCGGAGTGACTCTTCAAAAACATCAATCTCCACTGCCCTCAGGAGATGGTCCGGGTCCCTCAGCATGGCACCCCAGGTCCCTCCAGACCTGGCTCCTGACTACCTCTCCAGCCATATCCCACCCACCCCATCTCTTTCCTTGTCCCTGCCATACTGAAGGATAGAGGGTCTGCTCTCTCCCCTCAGGGCCTCTGTTGGACGCATCTTTCTCCACCTTCTAGCCAGGACTCAGCTCAGGAACAGGGGAAGATTAATCAGGAAGCAAGGTACGCGTAGGCGTACAGTAAACAAGGTAATCACAGGCTTAACTGTTTACTTAATTGTGTTATTATTGGGTAGTCTATCCCTGCTCAGGGACCACCTCCCTGGAGAAGGCTTACTGATAGCTGCCCCTACCCCTCCCAGCTTATATCCCTTTATTCTCCCAGGACACCGAGCACACTAACCCTATCATAACTCTCTCCCAGCACTGACGCTATCATACCAGGGTTGCCTCTTCACTGCCCATCTCCTTGTGTGGGGTGCTGGTGAACAGTGTGGCTTTGGAGCCCCCCGTCCTGGTTCACACACAGGCTCTATTGCCCACTAGCTGTGGACGCTGCACAAGTTACCCAACCCCTCTGTGCTTCAGTTTCCCCATCTGCAAAATAAGGGGAGTCTTAGCACTGCTTCTCAGGTTGCTGGGAGGATGAAATGAGAGAGCTCAGAACATGGCATGGCACGAAATAAGCCCTACAGGAGGGGAAGTCTTTATTATCAGAGTGTGATCCGCTTGAGGGCAGGGATCTATTCTGTTCTTCTCTGAATCCTCTGGCACCACTATTAACGACTAGTAATAACAGCCCAAACACTGCAAAGAGTAAGGAATGACTGTACGGTTGTTGTTAGCTACTGTGGAGGTGGAGTTGACTCTGACTCGTGATGAACTTTGTACAAAAGAGCAAAACACTGCCCAGTCCTGCGTTATTCTCATGATTGCTGGCATGTTTGAGTCCGTCGTTGTGGTTATGTGCCAGCCATTTCTCTGAGGGTCTCCCGCACCCTCTACTTTGCCAGGCATGATGTCCTTCTCTAGCAATTGAGCCCTCCTGATGATGTGCCCAAAACAAGTTGAGTTGGATGATATTATTCTGTTATGATCCATAAGATTTTCACTGACTGATTTTCAGAAATAGATCTCCAGGCTACTGTCTTAGTCTGGAAGCTACTCTGGAACCTGTCCACCCTAGGTGACCCTGATGGCATTTGAAATACTGATGGCATAGTTTCCAGCACCATAGCAATGTGCAAGCCTCCACAGTATGACAAACTGGCTGATGAGCAGCAGAACAACTGTATAGGAACACTTTACAGCCTATAAAATGTTTTTACTTACTGTGTCTCATTCAGTCCTCACTACACTGCTGGTGGAGCCCTGGTGGTGGAGCTCTGGTGGTGCAGTGGTTAGAAGATTGGCTGCTAACCAAAAGGTTGGCAGTTCGAATTCACCAGCTCTACTCTGTCTTATAGGGTCACTGTGAATCGGAATCGACTCAACAGCAATGGGTTTGGTTTGGTTTGGTACACTGCTGGCAGGTACCTATGATTATCCCCATTTCACAGGTGAATAAACTAAGACTCAGGGTACTAAATTAGTCCAATATGTCCCAGGGGTAAACAGTAGGGATAGGATTCAAATGAGCTACTGTGACTTTAAAACTCATGCTTTTTGCATTTGGGGATTCTAATAGACGATATTTGGTCAACATTTTTCCTTTGTCTGGAATTCTCTTTTGTAGGTTCTCTGGCAAATTCTCACTTGAGTGTCAACTCCCAGCTTCAAAGTCATTGATCCTGGGGACCCTCACTGACCCTGACATGTTGCCTCCACTGTGGGATCTGTGCCACCAATGGCATTTCTTTCATTCTCTCTTTTTCTGATGTCTCCACTACTTGGTGGGGTCTCTAAAGGCAAGGATCATCTATGATTCATCTCAGTACCCTCCATGCCTAGCATGTGGCTGGCAGGTGGAAGGTATTCGGGTGAAACCGTTCCTTCAGCATGTGATGTGCACCCAGAGTGACAAATGGTGTGTGTTGTGGGCAGAGGGACATGGAGGCGTGGGTGGCTGGTGCTCACCCTTGGAATACCTGGGTTGTCCCTCAACTCCTCCTGTCTTAGTCTCCCAGTGCTGCTGTAATGCAAATAATGTAAGTGGTGGCTTTAAAGAACAGAAATCCATTTTCTCACTGTTCTGCAGGCTAAGAGTTCAGGTCAGGGTCTCAGCTGGGCTGATTCCTTCCTTGTCCGTAGTCGTGGGTGTTCCTTGGTTCCTCACAGGCATTTCTTGTAGGTGATTCTCACATGATGTCTGTCGTCTCCCATGTGTGTATGTCTCTGGGTCTAATCTGCTCTTTTTGTAACTCAGAAGTGATTAGATTTAGAACCCACCCTACTCAAGTATGACCTAATTAACGTAGAGAAAACCGTATTTCCAAAAAGGATCCCATCTACAGGTACAGGAGTTAGGATTCTAACACGTATCTTCTGTGCGTGGGGGTGGGGGGAGGAGCATGATTAAATCCATAACACTTCCCATAGTTCCTGCAGCAGCCCGTCTGAGGGAAAGCAGGGCACAGCCCCCACCTACCCTCCACCTCCCAGCACCCATCCTGCCATCCACTCCAGAGAAAGACCCTCAAACAAAGCTGAGCCAGCTTTGTTGTGGAGAGCCAGGAGTGGTGTCAATGCAACTCCCCTACCTCCAGCCTTCCGAAAACAAATAAACAGATAAATACCAAATAACAGATAGATAGATAGGTAAATAAATAAATGAAAACTTGTTTTACCCTTTTTAAAGGCCACTAACTCCTTTTTGAGCCTTCATGGTAGGTGTATATCACAAAACTCTATGATATTAATCAACATAAGGCAAAAACAATGCCTTCCTTTTGTTCAAAATATTGTTTTTTTTTTTTTTTTTTTCCCCTTCTCAAATAAAGTCTGGCTTCCATGAAATACAAATCTCAGTGGCCTCAGCCAGGAGCAGCTTACTCCCTGCTCACTGATGACTAGGATTTGGATCACTGAACAGGTGACTTGGTTAGGGCACTTTAGCATTTGACGCTGGTGTCCTGAATTTAGTTTCCAGGGCTACATATTATGAAAGGACAGGTGATTTTAAGCAGATTTGGAAATTTATTGATTAATCTTTGGGAGTCATAATATCCTCATATATAAAGTGGAGATCCTGACATTGCTTTGCAGAAGGGTTATAAAGATAAGGCAAGCAATATGGACGTATTCGCCCTCAGATAACCTCTTTCCAGTCAAACCAGCGAGCCAAGCCTCTGGTGGATTAGGTATGACTGGGGCCTGTGGTGGATTGTGTTGATGGTCCCCCTTCTATACCCTTACTACATCCATGCCCAATGCCATGCAACTGCACGGTGCTTTCCCAGGCTGTCTCTGGGCTCCACTTTTGATTACATTGGCCAATAGATTAAGGCTCCTACCAGTTCTTAGACTGGACCTCAAGAGCCCTTGCATGTTTTCACTTTTCCTCTTGGACCTCTCCTGCTGTTATGAGGAGGACATGCCTAAGCTCAGCCGCTGATTTCAGAGGAGGATGAGAGACACTGGGAGCAGAGAGACAACCCCCAGAGGCCTGAGTGATGGCAGCAGAGATCAGCAGAGCTATCCAGTCGCACTTTGTTTAGATCAGCATGGAGCCCTGCAGACATGTATGAAAAAAGCATTTATTGTTGTATCTTCTGAGTTTTTGTGGTTGTTTGTTATACATCAAAAGCCAGCTGATACAGGGCTTCATGGATTGAATTGTGTCCCTCCAAAGTGTGTCAATTTGGCTAGGCCATGATTCCCAGTATTGTGTGTTTGTCCACCATTTTGTCATCTGATGTGATTTTCCTTCGTGTTGTGGATCCTACCTCTATGATGTTAATGAGGCAGGACTCAATCTATAATATTAGGTTGAGTCTTAAGCCAATTTCTTTTGAGATCTAAAAGAGAGAACTGAGCAGCGAGACATGGGGACCTCATACCACCAAGGAGCAAGAACCAGGAAAACAGCACGTCCTTTATACCTGGTGTCCCTGTGCTGAGAATCTCCTTGACTGGGGAAGATTGATTACAAGGACTTTCCGCCAGAGCCGACAGAGAGAGAAAGCCTTCCCCTGGAACTGACACCATGATTTTGGACTTCTATCCTCCTGAAGTGTGAGAGAATAAACTTCTGTTTGTTATAGCCATCCACTTGTGGTATTTCTGTTATAGCAGCTCTAAATGACTAAGACACAGGGTCTTATCATTTGAGAGGACAGTGAGAGTGGGGACCCACAGACTGGTTGGGGTGTGAATTGCCCAGAAGACTCACAGGACTTATAAATGGTTCACCATAACTGTTTTTCTTTTTCAATAATTTTTATTGAGCTTTAAGTGAAAGTTTACAAATTAAGTCAGTCCCTCACTTATAAACTTATATATACCTTACAACATACTCCCAATTACTCTCCCCCTACTGATACAGCCCCTTCCCTCCTTCGACTCTCTCTTTTCATGTCCATTTTGTCAGCTTCTAATCTCCTCTACCCTCTCATCTCCCCTCCAGACAGGAGATATCAACATAGTCTTAAGTGTCCACCTGATCCAAGAAACTCATTCCTCACCAGCATCCCTCTCCAACCCATTGTCCAGTCCAATCCATGTCTGAAGAGTTGGCTTTGGGAATGGTTCCTGTCCTGGGCCAACAGAAGGTCTGGGGGCCATGACCACTGGGGTCCTTCTAGTCTGAGTCAGACCATTAAGTCTGGTCTTTTTATGAGAATTTGGGGTCTGCATCCCACTGCTCTCCTTCTTCCTCAGGGGTCCTCTGTTGTGTTCCCCGTCAGGGCAGTCATCAGTTGTAGCCAGGCACCATCTAGTTCTTCTGGTCTCAGGCTGATGTAGTCTCTGGTTCATGTGGCCCTTTCTGTCTCTTGGGGTCGTAACTACTTTGTGTCCTTGGTGTTCTTTATTCTCCTTTGATCAAGGTGGATTAAGACTCATTGATGCATCTTAGATGGCTGCTTGCTAGCGTTTAAGACCCCAGATGCCACTCTTCAAAGTGGGATGCAGAATGTTTTCTTAATAGATTTTATTATGGCAATTGACTTAGATGTCCCCTGAAACCATGGTCCCCAAACCCCCGCCCCTGCTACGCTGACCTTTGAAGCATTCAGTTTATTCAGAAAACTTCTTTGTTTTTGGTTTAGTCCCATTTTGCTGACCTCCCCTGTATTGTGTGCTGTCTTTCCCTTCACCTAAAGTAGTTCTTATCTACTATCTAACTAGTGAATACCCTTCTCCCACCACCCTACACCCCCATAACCACAAAAGAATGTTTTCTTCTCAGTTTAAACTATTTCTCAAGTTCTTGTAATAGTGGTCTTGTACAATATTTGTCCTTTTGCAACTGACTAATGTCACTCAGCATAATGCTTTGTAGATTCCTCCATGTTATGAAATGTTTCACAGATTCCTCACTGTTCTTTTATCAATGCGTAGTATTCCATTGTGTGAGTATACCATAATTTATTGATCCATTCATCCATTGATGGGCATCTTTTTGCTATTGTAAACAGTGCTGCAATAAACATGGGTGTGCATATATCTGTTCGTGTAAAGGCTCTTATTTCTCTAGGATATATTCCGAGGAGTGGGTTTGCTGGATCTTATGGTAGTTCTATTTCTAGCTTTTTAAGGAAGCAGCAAATCGATTTCCAAAGTGGTTGTACCATTTGACATTCCCACCAGCAGTGTATAAGTGTTCCAATCCCTCCACAGCCTCTCCAACATTTATTATTTTGTGTTTTTTAGATTAATGCCAGCCTTGTTGGAGTGAGATGAAATCTAACTGTAGTTTTGATTTGCATTTCTCTAATGGCTAATGATTGTGCACATTTCCTCATATATCTGTTAGCTACCTAAATATCCTCCTTAGTGAACTGTCTATTCATATCTTTTGCCCATTTTTAATAGGGTTATTTGTCTTTTTGCAGTTGAGTTTTTGCAGCATCATGTAGATTTTAGAGATCAGGTGCTGATCATAAACGTCATAGCTAAAAACTTTTTCCCAGTCTGTAGGTAGTCTTTTTACTCTTTTGGTGATGTCTTTGGATGAGAATAGGTGTTTGATTTTTAGGAGCTCCCAGTTATCTAGTTTTCGTTCTGCATTCTTAATAGTATTTTGTGTACTGTTTATGCCATGTATTAGGGCTTCTAACATTGTCCCTATTTTTTCTTCCATGATATTTATCGTTTTAGATTTTATATTTAGGTCTTTGATCCATTTTGAGCTCGTTTTTGTGAACTGAGTGAGGTATCGGTCTTGTTTCATTTTTTTACAGATGGATATCCAGTTATGCCAGCACCATTTGTTAAAAAGGCTGTGTTTTCCACATTTAACTGATTTGGGGCCTTTGTCAAATATTAACTGCTCATATGTGGATGGATTTATGTCTGGATTCTCAATTCTGTTCCATTGGTCTATGTATCTGGTCTTGTAGTACCAGTACCAGGCTGTTTTGACTACTGTGGCAGTATAATAGGTTCTAAAATCAGGTAAATTAAGGCCTCCCACTTTGTTCTTCTTTTTCAGTAATGCCTTATTTATCCGGGGCCTCTTTCCCTTCCATATGAAGTTGGTGATTTGTTTCTCCATCTCATTAAAGAATGTCATTGGGATTTGGATCAGAATTGCATTAAATGTATAGATCATTTTTGATAGAATAGACATTTGTATAATGTTAATTCTTCTTATCCATGAGCAAGGTATGTTTTTCCCCTTATGTAAGTCCCTTTTGTTGTCTTGCAGAAGTGTATTGTAGTTTTCTTTGTATAAGTCTTTTACATCTCTGGTAAGATTTATTCCCAAGTATTTTATCTTCTCGAGACTACTATAAATGGCATTGATTTAGTGATTTCCTGTCTGATGTTCTTTTTCTTGGTGTAGAGGAACCCAACATAACTGTTTTTCTAGGTTTGATTCCTTTTGGTGAAAGACCTTGCTTATATATAGTCAGATTTTCAGATAAGCTTTGTTCTTAGGCATTTTCCCAGATGATAGGTGGTGCTGGAAAGGATGTGCATGGGAAAGAAATCTTCTTTCTATACTGACAAACTACCTCCTCTTTCTCCAGACAATTCATTGGGACTTTTCTTATCCCTTATGCCCTTTGCTATTTGTATTGAGAGGACTACCACATAATCATAACCAAAGATCTATGTTAACTAAGGAGATAAGTGATCAAATACTTCTCTCTGACATGCACACATCATGTATCTCACTTTTCATTCAGGAGAAATATTGTGAATTCTTTGGCTGTGAGTTTCAAGTGAGTGAAAGCTCAGATTCAAGTAGCTGTTTTCTTCCCTTAAGCTTTGTAGCAGTCCTGTTAGGAGTGGTAACATGCCATGTCCCAGGCTTTGTTCACACAATTCTTTCTTTGTTCACACAATTGTTTCTTTGTTCACACATTCCTCTGGAATGTTCTTCACAGCACTTAAATATTTAAAAGCCATGTTCACACAGGTGCTCTCTTTCTATTTCACCACTGATTTCGGCTTTGGCTGTCTAACTCAATGGGTTTAGCCATCAGTTGGCCTGGCTGGGTGCTGAGTAACCTTAATTGAGTTACTTAAACTCTCTGAATCTTGGTTGCTTTATTTCTAATGGAGGTGAAAATGCTTAACCAAGCCCATTGCCACTGAGTCCATTCCGATTAATTGCAACCCTATAGGACAGAATAGAACTACCTCCAAATGTTTCCAAGAAGCAGCTGGTGGATTTGAACTGCTGACCTTTTGTTAGCAGCCAAACATTTAACCACTGTACCACCAGGACCCCATTTAACCCACAGTGTTGTCATACTAACTATGAAGACACCATGACTTACCAGCACTGTCTGACATATGGTCACACCAAAAGGTTGGTGGTTCAAGTCTACCCAGAGGTGCCTTGGAAGAAAGACTTGATGATCTACTTCCAAAAAAATCAACTATTGAAAACTCCATGGGGCACAGTTACACTCTGACACACAGGAAGTCACCATGAGTTGGAACTGACTCAAGGGCAGCTTTGTTTTTTTTTTAAGTGACACCCGGGCAGAGGGCACCGAGGCATAGAACTGTAGTAATACTCGCTATCCTAGGGCAATGCTTCTCCACTTCAGTTACCTGTCTGCCCTCTGGGATTTTTGCCACAGTTTAATACCAGCTTATTATTAATACATATTTTAAAGACATTCACTGTTTTTCTTAAATAAATTTAGTTTAAAAGGAAACTTTAAATCACTGCTATAAAGGAGAACCAGTGTCTCTTGCCATAAGAAGGTAATGCCAAAATAAGTACAATAAAAATGATTAAATTCTGATCAGTGTTGACTGTGAGCCACACACAAACTTTGAGTCTGAGGCCAGCTTGTTCCTTATTAAAAAGGGAACTTAGAAATAGTTTGGGTGGTGTTCTAACCACCAAAGAAACACCAAATTAAGACTTCCTCTTTGACATATAAGAATTGAAATGGGAATTGCTTTCTTACTATGGGAGTCAGTGTTCTTGAATATAAAGATCAAGCTCTACCTAAATTGTGCCACCAATGAATCATGTCCAACCCTGTAAAAGCCATAAAGATGAAACCAGTTTTGTAAGAAGTGGACAGGCTGTTAGGAGTCACATGAAGGGCTGAAGCAATACGAGATGTCCATGGTGAGCTTGCTAACAATGTTAATAAGGTGCATAGAACGCTTGCAGGTGTGGAACCAAGGAAATAAAGTGTATGGAACCCTGACGAGGGGATTGGTCAGTTTTGCCATCCTACTAGGCTTAAAATTAGCCATCCTAGAGGTGGAATGGGGGGACCTCACTACCACCAAGAAAGAAGAGTTAGGAGTGGAGTGTGTTCTTTGAACCCGAAATCTCTGCACTGAGAACCTCCTACACCCAGGAGACAGAGAGAGCTGTAACACTGGAGACGTGAGAGGCAACGAGAAACAGTGGCAGAAGAAATGTTGGCAGCAGAACCAGTACATTGATGCAAGATGGCACGATGGGCTTCCTAGCCCATACACCAAGGCTGCTACGGTGAATAAGAAACCTGAGTGCCTTCAAGCAGGAGGCTTGCTGGTGGAGTGGGGTGTCTCTGGCACTTGGCAGAGCCAGGCTTGTGACCCATGGAGCAAGAGAGCCAAGAGCATTCGGGCCAAGTGCCCAGAGGACTGAGTGGGTTGCCTCTGGGCACTTATTGGCTGAGCTAAAGAACTTTGTAGCCCCTGCCCAACCAAGGCAGGGGCTGAGGGGTCGAGGGCCAGAGAGAGGCATGCCTCTGGGTATGGCAGAGAAGAAGCTGTCCTGGTCGAAGAACTGTATCCTGAGTTGCTCCTGACCCTGAATTGTAACCTGTTGCTTCCCTAATAAAGCCCATAATCATGAGTATGGTCTGTGAGTTCTGTGTGGCCATTATAATGCCTTATCAAACCCACCAGAGAAGTAGAGAGCGCCGTGGGAGGGGCGGCTGGTGTCAGAATTGGTACAAAGTTTGGAAAGAGGGGGTATGTCTGACTTCTGCCTCATGGGGATCAGCATTGTGCTGGTGCTGATGATCTTGGTTTTCTCTCCTTCTCCTGGTGAAGACGTCTGACACCACCATGCCATTTTTACAAGCTTCTCCAAGAAGCAGACTCCAACATGGGATCAAACATATAAATGGTTTGTTGTGAAAACATCTGTGAAAGACCTGGAGAGCCTTGGGGTTCTTGGTATTTCTTAGCCTTGCAATGCAGGTCCAACTAACCAACAAATTGCCTTTAAGTTGACTCCAACTCATAGTGACCCCATGTTTGTCAGAATAGATGCTCCATAGGGTTTTAAATACTGATTTCTTTGTAGCAGATCACTAGGCTTTTCTTCTGAGGCACCTCTGGATGGACTAGAACCTCCAACATTTTGGTTAGCAGCTGAGCATGTTAACTGTTTGCACCACCCAGGGACTCCAGAAGGAGAATAAAGAGGGTATTTGTTCCCCTGGCTCCTTCCTGGTGTGGTGATCATGGGTTGGCTGTGTCTTCTATTGAAGACCTCAACGTCTGTCAGGCAGCCCTCTCCATGTCCTGGTTGCAACAGGCACCAGCTTCCCCTTTGAGGTTTAGAGTAGGAAAGGCCAGTTGCTGTTGGCGGGCTACTACATCAACCCTTGTAGTTTTCCCTGCCCTACTGTGGCCACACAATTGAAAATACTCCTTCTATGAAATTGTTGCCCAAATACTCAGTTTGAGTATGCCATCTGTTTCCTGCCAGAACCCTGCCTGCCGCATTGAGATAAAGGTTTTTGTTTTTAATTTTGAAAACTATTTTATTTTTATTGTGCTTTAAGTGAAAGTTTGCAAATCAAGTCAGTCTTTCATACAAAAATTTGTATACACCTTCTTACTGTACTCCTAGTTACTCTCCCCCCTAATGAGACAGCACTCTCCTTCTCTCCACACTGTACTCCCCGTGTCCATTCAGCCAGCTCCTGTCCCCCTCTGCCTTCTCATCTCACCTTCAGACAGGAGCTACCCACATAGTCTCATGTGTCCACTTGAACCAAGAAGCTCAGTCCTCACCAGTACCATTTTCTATCCCACAGTCCAGTCCAATCCCTGTCTGAGGAGTTGGCTTTGGGGACGGTTCCTGTCTTGGGCCAACAGAAGGTCTGGAGACCATGACCTTTGGGGTCCTTCTAGTCTCAGTCAGACCATTAACTCTCATTTTTATGTGAGAATTTGGGGTCTGCATCCCATTGCTCTCCTGCTCTATCATGGGTTCTCTGTTGTGTTCCCTGTCAGGGCAGTCATCGGTTGTAGCCGGGCACCATCTAGTTTTTCTGGTCTCAGGCTGATGTAGTCTCTGGTTTATGTGGCCCTTTCTGTCTCTTGGGATGATAATTACCTTGTGTCTTTGGTATTCTTCATTCTCCTTTGCTCCATGTGGGTTGAGACCAGCTGATACATCCTAGGTAGCCACTTGCTAGCATTTAAGAGCTCAGGCACCAGTCGCCAAAGTGGGATGCAGAATGTTTTAATAGATTTTATTGTGCCAGTTGACCTAGATGTCCCCTGAAACCATGGCTTCCAGACCCCCACCGCTGCTACTCTGGTCTTCCAAGCTTTTGACTTATTCAGAAAACTTCTTTGCTTTTGGTTTAGTCCAGTTGTGCTGACCTCTCCTGTATTGTGTCTTGTCTTTCCCTTAACCTAAAATAGTTCTTGTCTGCTATCTAATTAGTGAATACCCCTCTCCCACCCTCCCTCCCCACCCTTGTACCCATCAAAGAATATTTTCTTCTGTGTTTATTTCTTGAGTTCTTATAATAGTGGTCTCATACAATATTTGTCATTTTGCAACTGACTAACATCACTCAGCATAATGCCTTCCAGATTCCTCCATGTTATGAAATGTTTCATGGATTCATCATTGTTTTTTATTTATGTGTAGCATTCCATCGTGTGGATGCACCATAACTTATTTATCCATTCATCCACTGGTGTGCATCGTGGTTGCTTCCATCTTTTTGCTATTGTAAACAGTGCTGCAATGAACATGGGTGTGAATATATCTGTTGGTGTGAAGGCCCTTATTTCTCTAGGATATATTCCAAGGAGTGGGATTGCTGGATCCTATGGTGGTTCTATTTTTAGCTTTTTAAGGAAGCACCAAATCCATTTCCAAAGTGATTGTACCATTTTTCATTCCCACCAGCACTGTGTAACTGTTCCAGTCTCTCCACAACCTCTCCAACATTTATTATTTTGTGTTTTTTGGATTAATGTCAGCCTTGTTGGAATGAGATGGTATCTCATTGTTGTTTTGATTTGCATTTCTCTAATGGCTTTTTTTTTTTTTAATGGCTAATGATAGTGAGCATTTCTTCATGTATCTGTTAGCTGCCTGAATTTCTTCTTTGGTCCAGTGCCTGTTCATATCCTTTCCCCATTTCTTAATGGGGTTATTTGTCTTACTGTTGTTGAGTTTTTGATGTATCATGTAGATTTTAGACATCAGACACTGATTGGAAATGTCAGAGCAAAAAACTTTTTCCGAGTCTGTAGGTAATCTTTTTAATTTTTTGATGAAGTCTTTGGATGAGCACAGGTGTTGATTTTTAGGAGCTTCCCAGTTATCTAGTTTCTCTTCTCGTGTTTCTACATTGTTAGTAACTGAAAACTATTTTTAATGGAATAATAGTGGAAAAAAGTGCAGAAAGGACTTATCATGAAAATTAACCATCTTTTCCCCAAACTTTCTTGCCTCTATTTCCAACACTCATAGGCAAGAACTTTTACCCAAGTCTAGTTTTATTTTAATAGTTATCTCCATACCTCATAATAATATGCTGATGTCACTATTTATGCTACTTTGGCTGGAGACATTATCTATGGCCTCCTGTTGGGTTAGATAAGGATTTTGCTCACTGGTATCATCCTTACCTCCTCTTTCTGTCGCCTTCCAGTTACTTTTTTATACTTATATTTTAAAGTTTCTCTACTGGTTACCATGTAACTTTAAATAATACGTATAACTTTCTATTTCTTCTTCCATCTTTTTCAGCAGTATCTCTTGACCTCCCATTTTTCAAGATGAAGATACTAACTTCCTATCTTAATTATCTGGAGCCTTGGTGGTGCAGTGGGTAAGAGCTATGGCCGCTAAGCAAAAGTTGGCAGTTCAAATCCATCAGCTGCTCCTTAGAATCCCTATGGGGCAGTTGTACTCTGTCCTGGAGGGTCACTATGAGTCAGAATCTACTCAACAGCAATGGGTGTTTTGGTTTCTTAGCTATCTAGTGCTGCTATAACAGAAATACCACAAGTGGATGGCTTTAACAAACAGAAATTTATTCTCTCACAGTTTAGAAGTCGGAATTCAGGGTGCCAGGTTCAGGGGAAGGCTTTTTCTCCCTGTAGGCTCTGGGGGAAGGTCCTTGTCTCCTTTCAACATCTGTGGGCCCAGTGATCCTTGGAAATCTGCATGTATCTTGGTATCAATCTTCCCCTGGGTCTAGGAGCTTCTCAGCTCAGGGACATCAGGTCCAAAGGACGTGGTCTGCTCCTGGTTCTTCTTTCTTTGTTGTAGGAGGTCCCTTCTCTCTCTTCTTTCTTCTCTCTCCTTTTATCTCTTGTAAGATAAAAGACTTTGCAGGCCACACCCTAGGGAAACTCCTCTTACATTGGATCAGGGCTGTGACCTGATAAGTGTGTTGCATCCTACCGTAATCTACTTTAACATAGCATAATCTTGCCTCATTAACCACAGGCAAAGATTAGGATTTATAACACATAGGGCAATTATATCAGATCACAAAATGGAGGACAACCACACAATACTGAGAACCATGGTCTAGCCAAGTTGACACATATTTTTGCGGAACACAATTCAATCCATGACAAGATAGAGTAGAAACACTAAGCACGATATTAGGCCAATTAACTGGGATGTTCATTAAACCATCACCCTAACCTTCAAAAAGGAACAAAATCCCCTGAGGTGTTTGGTTTTACATAAGCAGCCTCGGCAGCTACTCATTTTTTTTGATTGTTGTAAGTACACATGTCACACAACTTTTACCAATTCAACTTTTTACCAATGTACAACTAATTGGAAGAAATTACATTAATCAGCTGTACAATCTAACTTTAATCAATGCATTTTTCCATCTCTGAAATTCAGTACTCCATAAGCAAACCCCTCCCCCCCCCCCGTTATGGACTGAATTATGTTTCCCAAAAATATGTTGTAACCCTATACCTTGGTTATAATCCCATTTGGGGATGGGTTTTGCTTGTTATGTTAATGAGGCAGTATTAGTGTAGGGTGTGTCTTAAGTCAGCCTCTCTTGAGATATAAAAAGAGCAGGCTTAGTAAGCAATCCTAGATGGGGGAAGACAGAGGCCATGCCACATGACATCTCAAAGGAACCAAGAAGAGAAATTGAAAAGAGACACGGGCCTTCCCCCAGAGCCAACAGAGAGAGAAAGTCTTCCCCTAGAGATGACACCCTGAATTCAGACTTCCAGCCTACTAAACTGTATAAAAATAAATTTGTTTGTTAAAGCCACCCACTTGTGATATTTCTTTTATAGCAGCACTGAATAACTAAGACATCTCTCGTTCACCCTCTGTCCTGGGCTCCGATGGTGCAGCGATTAAGCACCTGGTTGCTAACCAAAAGGTCGGCAGTTCGAATCCACCAGCTCCTCTTTGGAAACTCTATGGGGCAGCTCTACTCTGTAGGGTTACTATGAGTTGGAGTCAACTTGACGGCAATGGGTTCCCCTCCCCCCCCTCGGTAACCACTAATAAACTTTAGTCTCTATACATTTGCCTTTTTTTTTTTTTATATAAGCAAAGTCATATCATATTTGTCTTTTTGTGACTGACTTATTTCACTCAGCATGTCTTCAAGTTTCATCCATGTTGTAAGCATGTATCAAGACTTCATCTCTCTTACTGGCTAAGTAGTGTTACATTGTATTTATGTACCACAGTTTGTTTATCCATTCATCTGTTGATAGGCATTTAGATTATTTCCACCTTTTGACTATTATAAACAGTGCTGCAATGAACATCAGTGTACAAATCTCTGTCTGAGTCTCTGCTTTCAAACCTTTTGGGTATATACCTAGGAGTGGAAATGCTGGCTCATATGGTAGTTCTGTTTTTAGTTTTTGAGTAACCACAACACTGTTTTCCACACAACTGAACAATTTTACATTCCTACCAGCAATGGATAAGGGTTCCAATTTCTCCACATCCTCACCAACATTTGTTATTATTATTTTTTTATCTTAGCAATTCTAGTGGGAGTGAAATGGTATCTCACTGTGGTTTTGATTTGCATCTCTCTGATGGCTAATAATATGGAGCATCTTTTCATGTGTTTGGTGGCCATTTGAATGTTCCCTTTGGTCAAATGTCTATTCAAGTTCCTTGCCCATTTTATGATTGGGTTATTTGCTTTTTTGTTGTTAAATTGCCAAAGTTTTATATGTATTTTGGTTATTAGACTCTTGCCGGCTATGTGGTTTTCGAAGATATTCTCCCAGTCTGTAGCTTATCTTTTCACTTATTTGGTAAGGTCTTTTCATGAACAAATATTTCTAATTTTTATGAAGTTCCCATTTATTTATTTTGTGTTTTGCTGTTTGTGCTTTTGTTACTATATTAGATAATCCACTGTTAAAACTAGGCCTGACAGAGTTGCCCCTGCATCTTCTTCTAAGAATTCTGTGGTTTTAGCTTTCACATTTAGGTCTTTAATCCATCTTGAATTTGCTTTTGTGCATGATGTAAGACCAAACCAAAACCAAACCCAGTGAGGTCGAGTCGATTCCAACTCATAGCAACCCTACGGGACAGAATAGAACTGCCCCATAGAGTTTCCAAGGAGCGCCTGGCGGATTCAAACTGCTAGCGCTTTGGTTAGCACCCATTGCACTTAACCACTACGCCACCAGGGTTTCCCATGATGTGAGGCATGTATCCTATTTCAGTTTTCTGCATGTGGGAATCCATTTCCCAACATCATTTATTGAAAAGACTCTTCTTTCTCAATCAAATGGACTTAACACCATTGTGGTTTTATTTTGGGACTCTCAATTCTATTCCATTGGTCCATGTGTCTATAGTTATACTAGTACCAAACTGTTTTGATTACTGTAGCTGTACAATATGTTTTAAAATCAGGAAATGTGAGTCCTCCTACTTTGTTCTTATGTTTTAACATTGCTTTAGCTATTTGGGGTCCCAACTTTTCTTAATTGGCTATCGAACCTCCAGGATTTAACCTTCAGGCCTCGTTATTCTTTTTTTTATCCTTCCTTTGTTTTTTTGCTCAAAGTGATAAGAAATGTCCTTAATTATATCTTCTAAACTATTACTATTTTAATATATATATATTTTTTAATTTTAGCAATTTCATTTCCCAGAGTGACTTATTATTCTCTCATTGTCACTAAAAAAAAAAAAAAAAAAAATCCTGGTTTTACATTAATGGTCTTTTAAAGCTTCTGTTTCCTTGATTTATTTCTATCTCTTATGGTATGTTTTTCTTTTTCCTCAAATATATCTGCCTATTCTTAGTTCTCTATTAACTTTTAAGAACAAGTAAATAGAATTGTTATTTTATGACGTTTGTCTATCTTTTTTCATCAAATGTTTGTTCATCTTTAGCCATCAACTCAGTTTTAAGAGCTCGGAATAGAAATGCTGTCAGGGCTCTGTGTATGGAACAGATCTTCTGAACTGACAAGCTTCTGCCTAGAGTTTGACCAAGTCAGGAGCCCTTGCTTTGGAATGTCAACACCCACTCCAGCTGCTCTGGTCCTCCCCAGACAAAATAATTAAGTTTGGGGAAATTTTTTTTTGGCTATTTTGATCTCCATGAGTCGGAATGGACTTGATAACTACTAACAACAACAGGGTTAATCCTGAGGTCCTGAGGAGAAAACCAACGTCTCCGTCCATGGGCCTCCATGTCACCCGCCCTGTGGACCCCTCTGCTCTGGTTTATCTATTGACATCTATTGACGTTCTGCCATGTACGTTTTGCCTTCCAGAAATCTCTCAAACCTTCTTGTTCACAGATGTTACCTCTTCTATTCTCTTCTCTAGTAATGGTTTTAACATTTAAAAAATTCCTTTCTATGATTTTAAAGGGACCCTGAGAGGGAGGGAAGACACATTCATGGCCTCTGTTCATTATCTTGAAGTGAAAACCTCTGAAATATTATCCTGACAGTCCAAGTAGTTTGACTCTGTAACACATGGGGCCACCATAAGTCAGGATCAACTTGATGCAGTGGGTTTGGTTTTTTGGGTTACTACGGAAAGCAGAAATTTACACATATGATTTATTGTGTTCAGTTATAATTTCCATTTTTACAGATGAAGGAACTACAGCTCAGAAATTCAATCGTCCAAGGTACCAAGCTAGGAAACGGCAGAGCTAAAGAGCACTATTCGGTCTATCCTACCCCAGTGCTGAGATCCTTCCACTTTGCAATTCTACTTGGATAAGTATTACTTTTATATATGAGGAAACTAGGCCAGGGTGATTAGGTTCATAGCTTCCAGCCCAACAGTCCCTCTACAATTTCCACCTCCTTTCCCTTATTTGACAAATTCCTTGCTGGCCAAGGGTGGTCTCCATAGCTGATGGCTGCCTATCTGTCTGGCAGAACACTCTCATGCATGCTCTTGAATGGGGAGGCAGAGTCCTCCACTTGCCCATCCCTGCTTTCACGTAGTCTCTTGCAGAAGGCCAGGATGGGATCAGTAGGGCCACGTGTATTCAGGAAGCCTCTGGTTTTCCATTGTCTTGGCCCTGACCTTGTGGTTATGGTCCTTGGTCCTGGTCTAGCTTAAGCTTTCCACTTAAGCCTGTGACTCTAATTTTTATCTCTTTGGCTGTTTTTTCTGTTCAGGCCCAGCTAGGAAAAAGTCCATTAGGCTTTTCCTCTTACAACAGGCTTGAACATCCCTCTGAGGCTGTCACAAATTTTAGGCAAATGTCATATGGAGGCAGAGCCTTCCACCACCGGCTGTGCATTGACGAAGACCGAGGGCAAAGCACAGGATGACACTAAGGGGATAACTGATCAGGGAGCGGGAATAAAAATCTAAAGCTAACTCTCTGCAGTCCAGTGGATCTCAACTCTTAGAGATCCTATGTAGGACAGAGTAGAACTGCCCCACGTGGTTTCCAAGGAGCGGTTGGTAGATTCCAACTGCTAATCTTTGGACTGGCCGCCGAATGCTTAGGAATCTGTTCAGCATCACGGCAACACACAAGCCTCCACAGACATGGAGTCGTGGCTGCCCTTGGGGGGCTGTGAGGGAGTGTTAACAAAACAGGTTTCAGATTTCAGGTATGCGACCTTCTCCTTTCAGCCATCCTAGGATGGAAATTTCATGGCGGTAAGATAAAAAATAACAACTGTAATGAAATATCACTTGAACCCAGATCTTGTTTCTATTTATTTTCTTATTGCACCAGGGGCACTGATGGAATGGCCTGGGTTGAGATTTTTTCCCTAAAGGACTATGGAGCCATTCTTTTCTCCAGGGACTCACATTCCTGCCCCTAAATCTGTGAAAGGTCTCAGCTAGGCAACTTTCTTTTATAAAAGGCCTGCTTACCTGAGCAGCTGGTATGTTAACTGTGGTTGTCATCTGGCTGTGGATCAGATGTTTCTCCTTCACTACATCCAAAATGTTATTTTGTAAGGACTTTCTAAAGTCTACGCAAGTACTTGGCTGAGATGCACCTAACCTTTCCTGTGAAAGGAGCTGTGGAGAGTTGGCTAAAATGAGCTGGGGACAATATGTTTATGCAGTCCTGGGGCTAACTGCCCATGGCGCCTCACTAGTCCTGGTGTAACTCTCCATGCTCTTTCCTGAATCATCTCTGGTCTTCATCCTGCACGGATCCAGGTCAGTTCACATTGCGCTGGTCTCTCCTTCTATAAAAGTTGACATGCTGACTGCACGGGCTTTTCACCCTGGCTGCATCACCGTCAGCCACGTTATAGAACCCTAGCTGTGATTGCTCCAATTAGTCATGCACAGAGCTAAGCGCGTTCTGTAACTGCAATTACCCACTGCAAAGGTCTAGAGCAGTCTTCTGTGGACCTGTTACAGTATTGAATGACAGCTTGAAAGTCTCCCACCAACACTCGAAAAAATTTTCGTGTGTGTGTGTAATTTCCTGTATTTCTTTGCTAAATATTTCTGGTGTCTATAGCATTATGTGAAGTCACCTTTTAGCCAAACTGTACTCAGCTATGAATGGGCTCCTCGAAGGAGATTATTCCACTGTTATTGTTCACATGTTTGCATCGTTACATTGTGTTCCAATCTGTTTGATCATCATGTGGTCTGATCATCTTAATTGTGGAAGGTTTAAGAATTCACTGTAGGTAATAGGCGGACAGAAAATGTTTTTGAGAGAGAAAGTAGCCTGAGGAAATCCATCACTGGACCCCACCTCCTTCACTTCTTATTCTTGCCAGGCATTCTAATCCCTGTGACTGTCTCTTTCCCTCTGCCTTGGACCTGGACAATCAGTCTTTGCCTTTGCTTACAGATCTGATGAATCCATCCCTCTCTCCAGGGACTCCTATCTCTGGTACCTGACTCAGAATAACCGTTCTGCCGAAGTCCATGCAATTCTCCCAGTCTGAAATTTAGAGTTCAGAACTTGAGTACAGTCCCTGCCTCTATCTCTGGTAACTGCTATAATTAAAAAAAAAAAAAAAAGCTATAATTAGGTTACCTTTATTCCTCTATGAATCATTAACTTTGAAAACTGCTGGTTCAGTCTGTGACAACCAGCGATACATCATCTTTAACCAGTCTGCACCACCACAAAAAAAAAAAAAAAAAAGTGAAGCTCGGGTCCTAATTTATTGCTCCATGACACAAATGGTGCGTCTCAAACAAACGCAGCCAATTTTAAGGATAATTTCTGGGCTGTTTTAAAAAGGCTTTTTTTTTCCCTGCCAGCTTTTGGAAAACGTTGCTTTAGAGGTTATTATCATTATTTTTGTTTGCTTGTTTCAGGATCAATCCATGAATTTGGCCCGTTCATATTAACTATAGCGGTGCGATGCGTCTCTCATCCATAAAATTTGAATGCCCGGGTGTCATAAGGGATTTTTCTGAAGTTAACTTTTCCCATACTTGGAGTTATCAGTTTCTGTCGTGCTGGCGTGCGTTTCAGTTGAGGTTTTATTACATTGCGTTGGCAGCACATTATGTTTCTTACACATGGATTTGATTGAGAAGTGAAACTGGAATAAGAATGAGGTCGCAGCAGCATCCGCCACGAGACTCAACTATTGCTGTTGTCAATCAGCCTGATTGATTAAATATGGTGATACACGTTTTCATTAAAATGGAATACTTCTCTTGAAAAAGGGCCATTATGCCAGCGGATTATATGACTCTCCTGAAGAATGTGCCTGCGGAAGAGTCCTGTTGGCTGCCTAGGATAACTGTAGATAGCTGGAACAAACAGGAGTTCAGAGTAGATTTGGCTGATTTTGGACATTGAAATCCTTTTGGCAGATGTTAGAAGTGAACCAGCATTTGAGGGGCGGGGGAGTAAACCCTCTGGAGAGTTTCTGGGTGGTGCACCAGTTAAGAAAGATACTCAGCTGCTAACTGAGAGGTTGGAGGTTTCAGTCCACTCAGGGGTACCTCAGAAGAAAGGCCTGGCAACCTACTTCCAAAAAATCAGCCTTTGAAAACCCTGTGCTGTACAGTTCTACTCTGATACACATGGGGTCTCCAGGAGCCAGAACTCCAGGGCAACTGGTTTTTGGTTTTTAAGCCCGATGGGACTACGTCCCAAACACTATCCCTTAACTTGTTGCAGTTCTATGGTCTACTTAGTTTTAAGGCACCTAGACCTGGGTATGACCTAGACCTTTATTGAGATAAGTAAAAGTTGTGATTTACTGAAGCACCATTTCTCTCATTTTTTCATTCAAACTCCATTTTAGCTTACTGCTGCCATTTTACAAACATAGAAAACTGACATGCAAACAGAGAAGATAGTGGAAATTCTTGAGAATGAAAGCGGATGGATTGTCCTATTGACTTGGGTCAGAACTCAGTCAACATCCCTGTCTACAAGACCCTTGAACTGTGGAAAGACTTCAGAGAGAAAGTAGTCAAGGTTAGGAATTAGGCCATACAAGCCACAAAGAGGTGAAACAGAAATCAGGACTGATTTCTGCAGGACAGACCAATTGTTTGTTTGATCCTGTTTGTCTGATCCTGTTTGTCTTAGTCATCTGGTGCTGCCTTAACAGAAATACCACAAGTGGATGGCTTTAACAAAGAGAAATTTATTTTCTCACAGTCTAGTAGGTTACAAGTCCAAATTCAGGGCATCAGCTCCAGGCGAAGGCTTTCTCTCTCTCTGTTGACTCTGGAGGAAGGTCCTTGTCCTCAAACTTCCGCTGGTCGAGAAGCTTCTCAGGCACAGGGACCCCATGTCCAAAGGACACACTCTGCTCCTGGTGCTGCTTTCTTGGTGGTATGAGGTCCCCAACTCTCTGCTTGTTTCCTTTTCCTTTTATCTCTTGAGAGATAAAAGATGGTGCAGACCACACCCCAGGGAAACTCCCTTTACCTTGGTTGGATCGGGGAGGTGACCTGAGTAAGGGTGCCATTACAATCCCACCCTAATCTTTTTAACCACAGGCAGAGATTATGACTTATAACAGTTAGGAAAATCACAAAATGGAGGACACACATGGCCTAACCAAGTCAACACATATTTTGGGGAACACGATTCAATCAATTATATTGTTCGGTTTTAATTTAGGTGATTTTTTTTTTTCTTTCCTCTTGCTGTGGTCACTCAGGTCTCCTTGGCTGGGACTGGGTCTTTCTGAACCATGGTTGCTTCATCCTGGCTCAGGTCAGTCTAAATTCCAGGGAGCCTGTTAAATCACGGCCCTCAGGCAAAATATCTCCCGTTGGAATCCATTTAGGACAAAAACCCCAAACCTTTTTGCATTAGTATAAAATACAGGGTTTCAGAAGGAGGCTTTTCAGAAAAATAAGCAGGCAATAAGAAGGAGAAAAATCTTTGGAGTAATTCCTTTAACACAGAGAATGTTTCTGCTACGGAGCTTGTGTCAAGACTAATCTTACAGGATTGAGATATTTTCAGCTGTATCCAATTTAGTCTCCAGCTTTTCCTTACAGTGGGATTGCTCTGCAAACAATCTGTCTCACTGCCCCCTCCCTTCATCTTCTAAAGCCTGCTTGTATATTGGAGGATTGCTAACAGATTCTAAGAAGGGCAAGAAATCTCTGAAATACCATGTAGCTTTTTTTTTAAAGCCAAAGACAGGAACACTTGAGAACTTGTTTTCTTAAATGTTTTGTTGAGGGGTGGTCTCCAGCTCTCAGCCAACTGTCTTCTCTGGTCTCAGCCACAAAGGATGAAAACTCCACAGAGACTTGTAGCTTTCTGTAGGATCTGTGATGGTGGTGGTTGTAGCGCAGATGGCCCTGACTCATGGTGACCCAGGCAAAAGGGAGCGAAATCCTGCCTGGTCCTGTGTCATCGCTGTGATCGGTTAGGAATCAGACCACTGTGATCCATATGGTTTTCATTGGGTACTTTTCAGAAGTATATTGCCAGCCCTTTCTTCCTAGTCTATCTTAGTCTGGAAGCTATACTGAAATGTGTTTAGCATCATGGCAACATGCAAGCCCTCACTGACATAGAGGTGGTGGCTACACATGAGGCACAATGGCTGGGAATTGAACCTGGGTCTCCTGCACAGGAAGGGAGAATTCTACCACTAAACCGCCAAAGACCTTCTTTTAGGGTATGACCTCTTTTTATCTGATTTCTCACTAGGTGTCTGGTCAATGCCAAATCTATCCATGTACCATCAGATGAACGTCAGCATCAGAAGAGCCAGTGAAATGTCTGGATGCATGTGGTCATCCTGGTTGTCCAGCCAAGAGTCTGGGTTTCTGCTGTTGTTGGAAGTCAGAAACAGGCAGGACATCAGTGACTAGATAGGCAGTGTACACACTGAGAGTCAGGCAGGTATGTGGCCAAATAGCAACCCGAAGTTCAGAAGTCCTGGAGGGCACTTAAGTCAAAGTCTCACCAAGCCAAACACTGTGATGTGAACACTGCATAGTGATTGACAGCATGGGGTCAGCCATACAGCTAATCCACGTTCTAATCCAGTACATATAGCTTTGGGCAAATGGCTTAATCTCTCCATATATCACTTTCCTCATCTGTAAGGTAGAGATTAAGCACCTTCCTTATAGAGTTATTGGGAGGATTCAATAAAATAATGTAAGTAAATCACTTGGCTCAGGGTCTGACACACCGTAAATGCTTAATATATTGTAGCAATCATGCTTTCCAGTTTTCTAATGTGCTCCTTTTGAAGGCAGGGCAGACATAGATCAGAGCGGGCCCGGGCCCACTGGGCAGGTGCAAAAATGACTGGACTGGTGGTGGAACATGGTAAGAAAAAGATGGCCCATTTGGGCAAAGCTCTGTTTAGGCCAATATTCTAATATCAAAAAATTATGTGGACTTGCACTGGCTATTTTTTTCCTCCTCGATTGCTGGAAGTTCTGAAGAAGTTTTAAATACCCCAGTTTTCTTGCTATTGTTGTCATTTTGATGTGGTTTATTTAACTTTTGTATTATAGTATAATATATGCATGTAAAAGTGTATGATCATAAGCATTCAACTCAATAAATTTCCACAATTTGAACATACTTTTGTAACCAGGAGAGCCCTGGTGGCGTAGTGGTTAAGAGGTTGGCTGTTAACCAAAAGGTTGGTGGTTCGAATCCACCAGCAGCTCCTTGGAAGCCCTGTGGGGCAGTTCTACCCTGTCCTACAGGGTCGCTATGAGTCAGAGTCGACTCCATGGTATACAACGGCAACAACAACAACAACATGTAACCAGAACCCAAGTCAAGATCAGAACAATTTAGCACCCCAAATATCTCCTTCTTGCACCCCTTAGTCATTATCCCCACCCTAAAAAAAAAAAAAAATTTTCCTAAAGGTAGCCATTATTCTGATTTCTAACATAAGATATTAGTTTCGTCTGCTTTGAAATGTATACAAATAAAATCATACATTACGTGCATTCTGTCTGGCTTTTTTTGCTCAGCATTTGCTGGTGAGGTTCATCCACACTGTGGTCTGTATTTGGAGTTCATTCATTCTCATCGCGTATAGTATTCCATTGTGTGAATAAATCACTATAGTCATTCTATTGTTGGTGGGCATTTGGGTGGTTTCCAATTTAGGGATATTATGAATAGTGATTCTTTGAACATCTTGTATATGTCTTCTGGTAGATTTATGCACTCATTCCTCTTGAGTATATTCCCAAGAATGGGATTACTAGGTCAGCTATCGTAGATACTGTAAAACAGTTTTCCAAAATATTTGCACCAATTTACTCTCCCAGTAATGCATGAGAGTTCTGGTTGCTCCATATCTTTCCCATCACTGGGTATACTAGATTCCTAGGGCTGCCATAACACATTAACACAAAGTGTGTGGCTTTGAACAATAGAGATTTATTGTCTCAGAGCTCTGGAAGCAAGTCTCCTGAATTCAGGGTGACACAGAGCCATGCTTTTTCTGAAGTCTCTAGGGGAAGATCCTTTCTTAGCTTCTGCTTGTCCCAGGAATTCTTTGGCTTACAGCTTCAGCATACATCAGTGGTCACATGGCTGTCTTCCCTCTGTCTTGTCTCTTCTCCTCTTTTATGTGGACACTACTCAGATTGGATTGGAACTCACCCTATCCCAGTGTGAGTTCATATTAACTTAACTGATAACATCTTCGACGATGCTATTTTCAAACAAGGTCACATTCACAGGAAACAGGGATTAGGACATCAGTTTATCTTTTCGGAGGGCATAATTCAATCCATAACACTTGGTATTGTCTCTTTGTCATTTTCGTCTTTTTGGTAGGTCTAGCATACTGCATTACAGACTTAAGTTGGCACTTCCCAGGTGATGAAGTTGAGCATCTTTTTTCCTTGGAAATTTGTGGCTCAGAGAACTTAACAGGTAACTCTGAAGACATACAACTGGTAGGAAATTATAAATGATAGGTCTTAGGATGTTCTATGTTAACAACTGCTCTCCTAACTGAGGTGCATATTTAGGCCATAGTGATCAGAACAGGGGAGGCAATAGTCTCTCAGGCTCTACGTTGCCCCTTTGCATCTCAAGTAGTATGTTCTATTCTGTGCACTGCACTTAAAGAAGAATGAGGATGGATAAGGGTATGTTCAGGGAGGAGTGGCCAGGTCAACGATCAAGACAGTAAGGGGAAGAGTAGCGAGAACTTGTTTAGCCTATAGGGATAAAATATGTTGTAGTTGTTGTTACTGTTATTATAGCTGCTATCAAGTAGGCTGCAGTGCACAATGACACTACGTATAAAAGAACAAAACATTATACAGTCCTGTGCCATCTTCATGATTTATTATTATGTTTGAGTTCATTGTTGTAGCCACCGTGCAGGGGCACTGTGCAGTTGTCATCTAATTCGTGGAAGATTGTCTTCTGGAAGAGGGAGCAAGCTTGTTTTGTGGGGTATATAAGGCAAAATAAAAACTATAGGAATACAGACTGGCAAAGTTCAGCTCTTTGATATCTTGCCTTTTGGTCTGCCTTGGCCTGGTGTGGGCCTAGACAACAAGGCCAGAACAGTATCCTTCCAGATGTGTATGGTCCCCTCTCAAGCTATAGGGTCCAGATCTGAGTTCTTTTCAAAGCATAGACATAGCTACAACTTAAGGCACCCACATATCCTCTAATGTAGTCTTGCAAAATTTGCATTAATAGGACAAAGCCAATCAGGGCCAGAACAGGCAAACAATCAAACAAGGAAGATAGTTCAATCCTTTCATGACCTTTGAGATGTATGGTATCCCACCTACTTTTTCTTGCTTTCAGGTTTCTTGGTACTCTCCTTTTCCCTCTAAAACTATTTGGTGCCCTCTAAAGGGACTTGTGAAATGGTGAAAGGTGAAAGAAGTGTTCACTGAAGCAAAATAGTTGGGGTATTAGCCTTAAATATGAGGTAGTGCATCCAGGAAGTGTGACTGGGTAAAAATTTTGCCTCTTTTAGCTTTTGTACAGCTAGATAAACCTTGTCAGCATATTTATGATTTCTTTGTGATAGTTAGGGAGCCTTGGTGGGTTTTTAAATTTTATTTTATTTTTTTTTATGTCACAATACACCCTGTCACCATGACCATTGGTACAGACAGGCATCCACCAGTCCCGGTGACTGAGAACCCCCTGAGGTTTGTGGGAACCATCTATTCCCAAATAGTATTTCTCAAAATCCATATTACCAACCAAAAATTTAAATACACTCGATGACACAGGATGGTGCCATTAATGAAAACACATTGTTGTTGTTAGGTGCTGTCGAGTCAGTTCCAACTCATAGCGACCCTATGAACAACAGAATGAAACACTGCCCGGTCCTGCACAATCTTTACAATCTTTGTTATGCTTGAGCCAATTGTTGCAGCCACTGTGCCAATCCACCCCATTGAGGGTCTTCCTATTTTCTGCTGACCCTGTACTTTACCAAGCATGACGTCCTTCTCCAGGGACTGATCCCTCCAGACAACATGTCCAAAGTATTTAAGATGCACTCTCACCATCCTTGCTTTTGAGGAGTGTTCTGGTTGTACTTCTTCCAGAACAGATTTGTTCATTCTTTTGGCAGTCCATGGTATAGTCAATATTCTTCACCAACACCACAGTTCAAGGCATCAATTCTTCTTCAGTTCCTTATTCACTGTCCAGCTTTCACATGCATATGATGCAGCTGAAAATACCATGGCTTGGGTCAGGCGCATCTTAGTCTTCAACGTGACATCTTTGCTTTTCAACACTTTAAAGAGGTCTTTTGCAGCAGATTTGCCCAATGCAATGTGTCATTTGATTTCTTGACTGCTGCTTCCATGGCTGTTGATTGTGGATCCAAGTAAAATGAAATCCTTCACAACTTCAATCTTTTCTCAGTTTATCATGATGTTCCTCATTGGTCCAGTTGTGAGGATTTTTATTTTCTTTATGTTCAAGTGCAATCCATACTGAAAGCTGTGGCCTTTGATCTTCATTAGTAAGCGCTTCAAGTCCTCTTCACTTTCAGAAAGCAAGGCTGTGTCATCTGCGTAACGCAGGTTGTTAATGAGTCTTCCTCCAATCCTGATGCCCTGTTCTTCTTCATGTAGTCCACCTTCTCAGATTATTTGCTCAGCATACAGATTGAATAGGTATGGTGAAAGGATACAACCCTGACGCACACCCTTCCTCACTTTAAACCAATCAGTATCCTCTTGTTCTGTCTGAACAACTGCCTCTTGATCTATGTAAAGTTTCCTCATGACCACAATTAAGTGTTCTGGAATTCCCATTCTTCACAGTGTTATCCATAGTTTGTTATGATGCACAGTCAAATGCCTTTGCATAGTCAATAAAACACAGGTAAACATCCTTCTGGTATTCTCTGTTTTCAACCAGGATCCATCTGACATCAGCAATGATATACACGGTTCCATGTCTTCTTCTGAATCTGACCTGAATTTCTGGCAGTTCCCCGTCAATATACTGCTGCAGCCACTTTTTTTTAATGTTTATTTTTTCTTCACTTTTTTTAAAAATGATTTTTATTGTACTTTATGTGAAAGTTTACAAATCAAGTCAGTCTCTCACTTATAAACTTATATACACCTTACTACATACTCCCAATTACTCTCCCCCTAATGAGACAGCCTGCTCCCTCCTTCCAGTCTCTCTTTTCGTGACCATTTTGCCAGCTTCTAACCCCCTCTACCCTCCCAACTCCCCTCCAGACAGGAGATACCAACAAGTGTCCACCTGATGAAAGTAGCTCACTCCTCATGAGCATCTCTCTCCAACCCATTGTCTAGTCCAATCCATGTCTGAAGAGTCGGCTTCAGGAATGATTCCTGTCCTGGGCCTACAGAATGTTTGGGGATCATGACCACCAGGGTCCTTCTAGTCTCAGTCAGACCGTTAAATCTGGTCTTTTTATGAGAATTTGTGGTCTGTATCCTGCTCCCTCAGGGGTTCTCTGTTGTGTTGCCTGTCAGGGGAGTCATCAGTTGTAGCTGGTCACCATCTAGTTCTTCTGGTCTCAGGATGATGTAGTCTGTAGTTCTTGTAGCCCTTTCTGTCTCTTGGGCTCGTAATTACCTTGTGTCCTTGGTGTTCTTCATTCTCCTTTGATCCAGGTGGGTTGAGACTCATTGATGCATCTTAGATGGCCGCTTGCTAGTGTTTAACACCTCAGATGCCACACTTCAAAGTGGGATGCTGCAGCCACTTTTGAATGATATTCAGCAAAATTTTGCTTGTGTGATATTAATGATATTGTTCTATAATTTCTGCGTTCAGTTGGTTCACCTTTCTTGGGAATAGGCATAAATATGGATCTCTTCCAGTCAGTTGGCCAGGAAGCTGTCTTCCATATTTCTTGGCATAGACGAGTGAGCACTTCCAGCGCTGCATCTGTTTGTTGAAACATCTCAATTGATATTCTGTCAATTCCTGGAGCCGTGTTTTTCACCAGCACCTTCAGTGCAGCTTGGAATTCTTCCTCCAGTACCATTGGTTCCTGATCATATCTTACCTCTTCAGAAGGTTGAATGTCCACCAGTTCTTTTGGTTTAGTACTCTGTGTATTCCTTCCATCTTCTTTTGATGCTTCCTGCATTGTTTAATATTTCTCCCATAGAATCCTTCAGTATTGAAACTTGAAGCTTGAATTTTTCTTCAGCTCTTTCAGCTTGAGAAATACTGAGCGTGTACTTCCCTTTTGGTTTTCCATCTCCAGGTATTTGCAGACGTCATTATAATACTTTGTCTTCTTGAGCTGCCCTTTGAAATCTCTTCTGACATCCATTTTGGTGTTTTCTTTCTTACCTGTCTTTTTAATGACCTCTTGCTTTCTTCATGTATGATGTCCTTGATGCCTTTTCACAACTTGTCTGGGCTTCAGTCATTAGTGCTCAACACATCAAATCTCTTCTTGATATGGTCTCTAAATTCAGGTGGTATATACTCAAAGTTGTACTTTGGCTCTTGTGAACTTGTTCAAATTTTCTTCAGTTTCAACTTGAACTTGCATATGAGCAATTGATGGTCTGGTTCACAGTAGACCCCTGTCCTTGTTCTGACTGAATATATTGAGCTTTTCAATCTAGTCTTCCCACAGATGTACTCAATTTGATTCATGTGTATTCCATCTAGTGAGATCCACATTCATAGTCACTCTTTATGTTGATGAAAAAAGACATTTGCAGTGAAGAAGTCATTGGTCTTGCAAAATTCTCTCATGCATTCTCCAGCATCATTTCTATCACCAAGGCCATATTTTTCAGATACCAATCCTTCTTCTTTGTTTCCAAATTTCACATTCCCATCACCAGTAATTATAAATGCATCCCGATTGCATGTTTGATCAATTTCAGACTGCAGATGTTGGTAAAGCTCTTCAATTTCTTCATTTTTGGCCTTAGTAGTGGACGCATAAACTTGGTAATAGTGGTATTAAGTGGTCTTCTTTGTAGACTTATGGATATTATCTTATCACTGGCAGCATTGAACTTCAGGATAAAACTTGAAATGTTCTTTTTGATAATGAACGCAACACCATTCCTTTTCAAGTTGTCGTTCCCGGCATAGCAGGCCATGCGATTGTCCAATTAAAAATGGCCAATACCAGTCCATTTCAGCTCACTAACACCTAGGGTATCGATGCTTATGCACTCCATTTCATTTTTGACAACTTCCAATTTTTCTAGATTCACACTTCATACACTTCACCTTCTTGTTATTAATGGATATTTGCAGCTGTTTCTTCTCATTTTGAGTCTTTCTACATCAGCAAATTAAGGTCCTGAAAGCTTGACTCCATCTACATCATTAACATCAACTCTACACCTACTTTGAGGAGGCAGCTTTTCCCCAGTCATTTTTTGAGTCCCTTCCAACTTGATGGGCTCATCTTCTGGCATTATATCAGGCATTGTTCCTCTGCTGTTCATGAGGTTTTCTCTGGCTAATTCTTTTCAGGAGTAGACCATCAGCTCCTTCTTCCTAATTTGTCTTAATCTGGAAGCTCAGTTGAAACCTGTCTGCCATGGGTGACCCTGCTGGTATTTGAATACCAGTGGCATAGCTCCCAGCTTCACAGCAACAAGTAAGCCACCACAGTACCACAAACTAGCAGACACGCGGGGGATAAGGACTTGCTAACATATGTTAATTCATATTGATAAGGAAAACAAACTTGTCCAAGTTTCATTTCTGAGTAAATCTGTTGTTTGTTCTAAATGGCTTTATGACTAATTTTGTTTAGTTCTTATATGAAACTTTTAACACAACAAAAAATGAGATGACCCCTGCCCACAAGGAGCTCTCAGTCTGATGGAAGAGATAACTGCAAATGCACGTGGATTAAAGCAGATATGTGTTAAAAACAGGGAAGATGTAACATTTTATAAGCTTATGTAGAATGGCCACAAACCCTGTCTGTTCTTAGAGACTAGCCAGGCAAATGATGTGAAGATGATGTATGTGATACAGAGAGAGAGAGTACGGTAAATTAGGGCTGTGGTACTTAATTATGACTGCTTAATAAGTCACTCGGGAGACTTTAAAAACAACCAATGTGACTTCCATTTCAGATTATGATAGAGTAGCTTGCATGGTGATGTAGTTCCCAATGTGGGTAATTATACAAGCTGGATAAAAGGGAAGAAAGCAAACAGTTCCATGAAGGCATTAGATAGGCAGCCAGCCCTTGAAGGCCAAAGATCCTAGAGAAAAGGTGAGCTCAATATTCTTTGATGTTTTTGTTCCTGAATTTTTTCTGATGTATAAGCAGATTGAGGCTGAGAGAGTGAATCAGTGCCTTTGGCAATCTCATGGGGCTGGGAAGACAAAAAAGTGGAATTGAAAGGCAGTTGAAAGGACTTGAAAGGCCAAGATCCCAGAGAAAAGAAAAACCTGAAGAAATGATCTCAGTGTTCTGCCTTACTTTCACCCTGAGGCTTTGTGAATTTCTAAGTTGCATGGGGTAGCATAAAGAGACTGTAAAGCAACACAGAACTTTCTGCACCCTTATAGTCCTGGGGTGGTAATTTCTGGAGTTTGGGACACACCAGAGAAGAGGGGCTCTGATAAATACCAAGTCTTTCAAGTGAGGCCTCTAAAATACTATATCCTAAGATTAAAGGCAAACAAAACAATCAGCCCTCATGAGAATTACAATCAAAGCTTGAATCATCTCAATCATTATTTGGAGCATGATCATCTTTACTACTCAAGGTGCCAGACTGAAGAAAATTAAAATCCCTTGGAGGAAGATAACATCACCCAAAGCCTCTACAAATTATTATACATAATGTCCAGAATTTAATAAAACATCAATAGAATGCCAAGGGAAACCCTGGTTAAGAGCTATGGCTGCTAATAAAAAGGTCAGCAGTTCGAATCCACCAGGAGCTTCTTGGAAACTCTATAGGACAATTCTGCTCTGTCTTATAGGGTTGCTATGAGTTGGAATTGACTCAATGGCAATGAGTTTGGGTTTTTTTTTTTTTTTTTTTTGAGACTGCTAAGAGGAAAACAAGAGAAAGAAGCAGACATTTGAAGCAGAGCCAACGGTAATCCAGATATTAAAGTTATTGGACACAGCCTATAAAATTAGTGTGATTAATACGTCCCAAAAGTAGAGGACAAGATAGAGAATTTCATCAGAGAATTGGAATCTATAAATAAGAATTAAATAAAATTTATAGAACTGAAAATTACAATAACTGAAATAAATAACAACAGATGGATTTAACAGAAAAATAGATATAGCAGGAGAAATATTTAGACAACAAATATTAGCCACTTGAAAATGTCAGAATAAATTACAAAGAGAAAAAAAGGTTGGAAAACAGACATTCACAAAAAGGGCATAAGAAAACATGGGACGTGGTGAAAGGGTCTAAGATACTTGTAAGTGCAATCTCGGAACGAGAAAAGAACCAATGTTTGAAGAGATACTCAGAATTTCCCAAAGCTGATGAAAAAAACACAGTCACAAATTCAATAAGTGCTGTGAACATTGAGTAGGATAAATACAAATAAAACCATACGTAGGAACATCATAGTCAAACTGACTAAAGTCTTAACAGAGCCATATTTAAAAAAAACACGTTAATCTGAAGAGAGCAGCAAAAAGATTGAGAGTTGACTGATCAACAGAAATACTGAAAGCCAAAACGACAGTGGGATGACATACTTGACATTCTGAAAGTACCTCCCACTCTAAAGTTGTATTCCAGCAAAAATATTCTTCAAATATGAAGATAAAGAAATTTTTAGACGAACAAAAGTTGAGATAATTTGTCACCAACTGACATACACCAAAAGAAATACTAAATGGGGTTGTTTGTAAAAACAGAAAATGATCTCAGATGGAAATGCAGGAAGAAATGAGGAGCAATGCAAAAGGTAAATAAATGAGTAAATTAAATAAATATATACTGTGTATACAAATAACCACAAAATCATGTCTACAGGGTTTAAAAGTATGTAGAATTAAAATACACGAAAACTATCTCGTGAAAGTAAAAGTAAGAGTAAATGGAGTTAAAATGTTCTGAGGTTGTTGCATTCTCTAAAATAGTAAAAGTTGCCAGTTATAGTAAAAAAAAAAATAATAATAATTAGTAGACCCTCCTAAATCAAGAATGTACATTGTGATATATAAGGCAGTGTTTCCCATAGTGTGATTCCTGGGTCAACGTTATCATCACCTGGAAACTTGTTAGAAATGTAAATTCTTGGGTTCCTCTACAGACCTACTGAAGCAGAGAATCTGGAAAGAAGCCCATAAATCTGCATTTTAACAAGCCTTCCAGATATTCCTAATCCATGCTAAAGTTTAAGAACCACAGTCCTAGAAAAACACTGAAAGAATAGTGAAAGAATTCATAACTAACTAGATAATATAAAGGGGGAATGAAATAATAAAAATATTTGGTTAGTCCAAAAGGAGATGAGAACGGAAAAATGAAGAATCTGTGAAAAGATGGGAGAACCAGAAAACAGATATTAAGATGGGAAGTTTTAAGCCCAAGTTGGAAACCCTGATGGTGTAGTGGTTAAGAGCTATAGCTGCTAACCAAAAGGTTGGCAG
This sequence comes from Elephas maximus indicus, assembly GCF_024166365.1. Classification (NCBI taxonomy): domain Eukaryota; kingdom Metazoa; phylum Chordata; class Mammalia; order Proboscidea; family Elephantidae; genus Elephas; species Elephas maximus. The sequence continues at coordinate 21,790,569 of NC_064824.1, read as the reverse complement.
TTTGAATCCACCAAGTGCTCCTTGGAAACTCTATGGGATAGTTCTACTCTGTCCTATAGGGTCGCTATGAGTAGGGATCGGAGATCAATAATTTTAAATGAAAATAGACTAAATACTCCAATTAAAAGACAAAGATTGTCAAAATGGATAAAAAATATAAAATGCACCACTTCTTGCTTATAAAAGACACATTTTAATATAAGGGCACAAGAAGGTTAAAAGTAAAAGGAAGGAAAATAATATGCAGGGAAATATTAGCTGAAATAACTGGTCTAGCATTACTAACATCAAACAAAATAGATTTTAGGAGAAGAAGCAATCCTAGGGATAAGTAGAGTCATTTCATAATGTTAAAAGGGCCAACCCATGAGGAAGATATAGAAATTATAAATTTAAAAGTTTCAAAATAAATAAAATTAAAGAAAAAATCAATATATCCAAAGACTATATTGATAAATAATTAGAATTAATAACTTAAGCAAAGATGATGGATACAAGATCAATAGAAAAATTGTGTTTCTATATATTGGCCAAAAATTTTTTAAAAGTAAATTTTTAAAAAATGCATATTTTACAATAGATCAAAGTTATCAAATACTTAGGAATAAATCTGCTAAAATAGCAAGACCTCTACACTTTAAACTACAAACCATTTTTAAGAGAAATTAAAGAGAACCCAAATAAATGGAGAAATATACAATGTTCGTGGATCAGAAGACTTAATTTTGTAAAGATTTGTGTTCTCCCAAAATAGATCTACAGAGCCAATGCAATTCCATTCAAAGTCTCATGGGTTTTTGAAATTGGCAAACTGATTCTAAAGTTTATATGACATGTTATGGGGCCAAGAATAGCTAAGAAAATCTGGAAGAAGAAGAGCAAAGCTGGAGAATTTATTATAAAACTATAATTAAGTTATGTGGTATTAGTGCAAAGTTAGACAAATAGACCAATGGAACAGAATAAAGAATTCAGGAACAGTCCCACACATACATTGTCCCTTGATTTTTGACAAAAGTGCCACTTCAGTGCAGTAAAAATGATAATCTTGTCCATAAATGTTTATAGGTTAATTGAATACCCATCTGGAGAAAAACAAATATTAACTACTATCTTATTTATAAGCAGAAATTATTTTCATGTGGATCATAAATCTAAATCTGAAAGGTAAAACAATGAACATTCCAGAAAATAACATAGGAGAATATCTTTATCACCTTGGGTGAATAAATGTTTTTTAAATCAGACACAAAATCATACAGATTGATAAATTGAACTTTATTGAAATTGTTAAAATTAAGAACTAAAAGATACCAAAAGAGAGTGAAGATATAAGCCACAGCATGAGGGAGTATATTAATGATATTTTTTTGTTGTTAGGTGCCGTTTAGTTGGTTCTGACTCATAGCAACCCTGTGTAGAACAGAACAAACACTGCCTGGTCCCGGGACATCTTCACAATTGTTGTTATGCTTGAGCCCATTGTTGCAGCCACTGTGTCAATCCATCTCATTGAGGGTCTTCCTCTTTTTCGCTGACCCTCTACTTTATGTCCTTCTCCAGGGACTGATCCCTCCTGATAACATGCCCAAAGTACATGAGATGTAATCTCACCATCCTTGCTTCTAAGGAGAATTCTGGCAGTACTTCCTCTAAGGCAAATTTGTTCCTTCTTTTGGGACTCCATAGTATAGTCAATATACTTCACCAAGACCAAAGGTGTCAATTCTTCTTTGGTCTTCCTTATTCATTGTCCAGCTTTTACATGCACATGAGGTGATTGAAAACACCATGGCTTGGGTCAGGCACACCTTAGTTTTCAATGTGACATCTTTGCTTTTTCACGCTTGAAAGAGGATTTTTGGAGCAGATTTGCCCAATGCAATGTGTCTTTTGATTTCTTGCTGCTGCTTCCATGGGTGTTGACTGTGGAACCAAGGAAAGCGAAATCCTTGACCACTTTGAGCTTTTCCCCATTTATCATGATATTGCTTATTGATCCAGTTATGAGGATTTTTGTTTCCTTCATGTTGAGGTGTAATCCATACTGAGTGCTGTAGTCTTTAATCTTCATCAGTAAGTGCCTCAAGTCCTCTTCACTTTTAGCAAGCAAGGTTGTGCCATCTGCACATTGCAGGTTGTTAATGAGTCTTTCTCCAGTTCTGATGCCCCATTCTTCTTCATATCGTCCATCTTCTCAGATTATTTGCTCACATACAGATTAAGTATGGTGAAAGAAAACAACCCTGACGTACACCTTTCCCGACTTTAAACCATGCAGTGTCCCCTTGTTCTGTTTGAACGACTGCCTCTTGTTATATGTACAGGTTCCTCATGAGCACAATTAAGTGTTCTGGAACTCCCATTCTTCACAGTGTTATCCATAGTTTGTTATGATGCACACAGCTGAATGCCTTTGTGCAGTCAATAAAACACAGGTAAACATCCTTCTGGTATTCTCTGTTTTCAGCCAGGATCCATGTGACATCAGCAATGATATCCCTGGTTCTACATCCTCTTCAGAACCTGGCTTGAATTTCTGGCAGTTCCCTGTCATATTGCTGCAGCCGCTTTTTGAATGGTCTTCAGCAAAATTTTACTTGAGTTTAATATTATATGATATTGTTTGATAATTTCCTCATTCTGTTGGATCACCTTTCTTTGGAACAGGCATAAATATGGATCTCTTCCAGTTGGTTGCCCAGGTAGCTGTCTTCCAAATTTCTTGACATAGATGGGTGAGCACTTCCAGTGCTGCATCCATTTGTTGAAACATTTCAATGGGTATTCTGTCAATTCCTGGAGCTTTGTCTTTCGCCAAGGCCTTCAGTGTAGCTTGGACCTCTTCCTTCAGTACCACTGGTTCCCGATCATATGCTACCTCCTGAAATGGTTGAACATCGACCAATTCTTTATGGTGTAGTGACTGTATTCTTACCAGCTTCTTTTTATGCTTCCTGCGTAGTTTAATATTTTCTCTGTAGAATCCCTCAATAATGCAACTCGAGGCTTGAATTTTTTCTTCAGTTCTTTCAGCTGGAGAAATGCTGAGCATGTTCTTTCCTTTTGGTTTTCTATCTCTAGGTCTTTGCAAGTGTCGGTATAATACTTTACTTTGTCTCTCGAGCTGCCCTTTGAAATCTTCTGTTCAGGCCTTTTCCTTCATCATTTCTTCCTTTGGTTTAGCTACTCTATGCTCAAAAGCAACTTTCAGAGTCTCTTCTGACATCCATTTTGGCTTTTTCTTTCTTTCTTGCCTTTTTAATGACCTCTTGCTTTCTTCATGTATGATGTCTTTGATGTCATTTCACAACTCGTCTGGTCTTCAGTGATTAGTGTTCAATGCATTAAATTTCTCCTTGAGATGGTCTCTAAATTCAGGTGAGATACACTCAAGGTTGTACTTTGGCTCTCATGAACTTGTTCTAATTTACTGCATTTTCAACTTGAACTTGCATGTGAACAATTGATGGCCTGTTCCACAGTTGGCCCCTGGCCTTGTTCTGACTGATGATGCTGAGCTTTTCCATTGCCTCTTCCCACAGATGTAGTCGATCTGATTCCTGTGTTTTCCATCTGGCGAGGTCCACATATATGGTAACCGTTAAGTTGTTGAAAAGAGGTATTTGCAATGAAGAAGTCATTGATCTTACAAAATTCTATCATGTGATATATATCCAACAAAAGAATTTTGTACAGACTATATAAATTTTTCATACAAATCAATATACAAAAACAAATAACCCTGTGAAAAAGAAGGAATGGTTCAATAGCCAATAAATGCATGAAAAAGTACTCAATTTCATTAGTATTCAGGGAAATTAAAGCCACAATATAAGTGTCACCAGAATGGTTAAAAATTTTAAAATAAGCTAAAAATGCCAATTTTTTGAAAGATGTGGAGCAAATGGAAATTTTACACACTGTTGGTGGGAATGCTAATTAGTGTAACACTTTTGAAAACTGGTATTAGCTACTACAAGTGAACAAATATATGTCCTATAATTCAGCAACCTTGTTGTTATTGTTTGACATCAAGTCAGTTCTGACTTACAGAGACCCGATGTGTAAAGAGTAGAACTGTGCCCCGTACGGTTTTCAAAACTGCGACCTTTTGGAAGCAGATCGTGGGGCCTGTATTCCAGGGCGCCTCTGGTGGATTCCAACCACCAGCCTTTCAGCCTGTAATCAAACACTTAACCATTCGTGCAGCCCAGGGACTCCTAGATATATGGGCCAACATGTGGCTCCAAAAGAGAGGGCAGAAAGCTTGTAGCAGGCTTGTTCATAATATCCCTCAATGGAACAATTCAAATGTCCATCAACAGTAGAATGGATAAACAAATTGTAATACATTTATACAATAGAATCTTATGTAGTAATGGGAATAAACAATTGCTGTGTTGTGCACAACAACTTGGATGAATCTCACAAATTATTAAGCAAAATAAATCAGATACCAATGAATACATATTATCTGATTGCACTTACGCATAGTTCAAAAACGGGCAAAACGTAATAGTAATAGAAGCAAGAGCAGTTACCTGGGGGAGGTGAATAATTACTTGGACAGGCACAGAGATTTCTGGGATGCTAATAATACTCTCACGTCCTGATCTGGTGGTAACGCAAGATTGTTTACTTTGGTGTTGGCAGACCTGAGAGTGAATCCTGACTCACTGGGAGTATAAACCCAACAAATTACTCAACCGCCCCTAGTGTCGGTTTCCTCATTCAGATACCAAAAATTCAGATACCAAAATAACAAAACCTACCTTCAAGTCTATTCTGACTCAGCGACTCTATAGGGCAGAGTGGAACTTCATAGGGTTTCCAAGGAGTGGCTGGTAGATTCAAACCGCTGACCTTTCAGCTTACAGTGGAGCTCTTAACCACTGCATCACTAGATAAGACCCAGGGAGGATTACTGAAATGACATCGAAAAAGCTCCTAGCCTCGGGGCCTGACATGAGCTAGATACTCCACAAATATTAGTTCCTTTCCATTTCGTGGCTCTCTATGCACTGTCTGACCTAGTAAGAAAAGATGTAACCCCATCTAGCCTCTTCCCCCCCAACACCCACATGCATCTGTGAGGCATTCCTCCAGAAAGAATTTGTCCTGTAATGGAAAGAAAGGCCTGGCTATCTACTTCTAAAAATCAGCCATTAAATACCCTATGGATTGCAAAGTCCAGTCTACACCTGATTATCGGGGTGGCATTGGATGGGGCAACATTTCATTCTGTTGTACATGGGGTCTCCATGAGTCAGGGGCCCACCCAACCAGCAGCTAATAACCATCTTGTAATGAGGTAACGGGGTGGGTAGAGTCCCTGGGTGGTGCAAACTGTTAAGCCCTCGACTACTAACCGAAAGGTTGTTGGTTCAAAGCTACCCAGAGGTGCCTTGGGAAGCAAGACCTGGCGATACACTTCTGAAAGGTCGTAGCCATTGAAAACCCTATGGAGCAGTTCTACTATGCACACATGAAGTCATCATGGGTCAGAAATGACTCACTATCAAAACACACACAAACACAATGGGGTGGGCAACCATCTACGCAATAGGGATGCAATCTTGCCTGTTAAATAAAGATATCTAACTGGCCTGGGGACTAAACCTATAACTGTGACTTTATTGGGCCAGGCTGCAGGCTGCATGTGCAGCATGTATGCTCTAGTGTCAGGGAATTTTTCAACTCCAGCATTTGTTGTGGGGAGGGCTTGGCCTCTCTGACACAGAGAGACGCCTGCCATTTGTTTTCATTCAGTCTCTTGGAGTAAGGGATGAGGCAATGGCGTAGAGGATACCCCGGGCATTTGGCCGAATCCCAATTTGCTGGATTAGATTTTACCTCCCTGGACTCCCCTTGCGATTTCTCCTGGATCGGGTGTCCTCAGCTTCCTGTCCTACACTGCTGCAGGGTGACTGCTGGGCAGCTGTGCAACATCTGCCACTGCATTCCGCCTTCATTAGAGAGGTGGGCAAAGTGATATATGTGTGAATTTTCTAAACATCGTGTGTGTTTGTGTGCAGTTGTATAAAATTTCAGTTTTAAGGCCCGGCTTGGAGTCTCGGGGATGAAAGCAGCGTGGAGTTGACGCTATCATTATTACAGCAAGACCCTCATATTGCTTTGGCATATATAATGTTTCCCAGGCATATAACATTTTTCATTTAAAGAGGCAGCCTAGAGCGCATTCCAAGTCAAGAGCTTTTCCTTTCTGGAGGGTGGTTTCTTTCTCCACGTTCTTGGGAAAATTTTGTCACATTTTTTTTACAGGAATGATTACCTTCCTTGAAAAGGATATGTAGAGCTCCTATAAAGATTTAATTTTTATGAGTTCTCTAATTCTTTCCGGAAAAAAATATTATGCTCCAAGTAATGCTGTGGAATGTAGAACCCTATGAAGAAGGCTGATGGGGGAGGGGATTTAGAGGTGGGTGCCAAGGCCAGGGCCAAGGGTCTGAGTTCCCTTTAATGGTGGTGCTGGTGGTGTGCTGCAGGCTGTGGAGCCTGGGGCCACAGAGAAGAATGTGGTCTCCAGCAGACTCATTTGAATTCTGGTCGTATGTCCTTGGGCATTTAATTTCATCCCTGAAAGTGGGACCACAACTCCTGCTCTGCAGGATTAAACAACATAGGGTGCTTCATTGGTTCTCAACTGGGATGATTTTGCTCCCCAGGGAACATCTGGCAATGTCTGGAGGTCCCTGGGTGGAGCAAAGGGTTTTTGCTTGACTACTAACCTAAAGGTTGGTGGTTCAAACACACCCACATGAAACCCCTGGTGACCTGCTTCAGTAAAGATTACAGCCAAGAAAACTCTATGGAGCAGTTAAACTCTATAACACATGAGGTCCGCTTGAGTTGGAATTCACTCAAGGGCAACTAGCTTGGTTTTTTGGTTTGGAGGCATCTTGGTTGTCACAGCTGAGGCGGAGGTGCTATTGGCATCTAGTGGGTAGAAGCTAAGAATGTTGTTAAACACCTTCAATGCAAAGGGCAGGCCCACAGCAAAGAAGTAATCTGCACAGAATGGCATTAGCACCAAGGTTGGGAAACCCTGGTGTACATGGCCACTTGCCACAGAGTTGTTACTTAGCGGACCTCTTTCTTTAGTCTATGATTTCTTCCCCAAGCATTCTTCCTGCTGAGGAATGTATTGAAATTTTAGGTATTTCCTCAGTTAGTTCACTCTCTCATTCTTCCCAGTGGTGGCACAGTAGTTAAGAGCTAGGCTATTAACCAAAATGTTGGCTTTTGGAATCCACCAGCCACTCCTCGGAAACCCTATGGGGCAGTTCTACTCTGTCCTATAGGGTCACTGTGAGTTGGAATGACTTGACAGCAATGGGCTTAGTTTTTGGTCATTGTGTCAAGCCTCATATCCCACTACGTCCTTCCTCTCAATCTTGAAAGTCAAGCTTACAGAAAAAACAGAAACGATGAGAATGCACTCAGCTTTCTGCTCCCAAGCCCACTGACCTACTTCATCCATACCTTTAAGGCAGACACTTATGTTTCCATCCCAAAGTCAGTCTTTTTTGCCAGTGGAGCTCCAATTTTGTTTGGTTGTTTGGAGAAGATGCCTTCGTCTCAGAGAAGTGGACCCAGCCTTGGTCTAGGGGTTATTGTTCAGTCCCAATTTTAGGTATTATGATATATCAAGAAGTTTGCTGGAGGGCTTCTGAAAAATATTTTTCTTTCTTCTAAGAGGGTAGTACATGAGGAAAAACTCTCTGCTCAGCACAAACAGATGCTTCCTGACTATGAATTGGTGGAGTAATGGTGTGAAACTTGGAGCTGCTGCAACTGACTTGCAACCATGAGGCAAAGATGAAACAAATCATAGAGTTGTTAATTGAGTCCTGCTGACGTTCAGCTGCTTAACTAATGCTAGCAAAAAGCTACTTCCTGACTTCCAAAATTTGAGTTCAAGTCACAATCCTGGAGGGTATACTGTTACTTGAGCCTGAGAGTTTTTAAACAGATACAGCATCTCCTTTGATTCTTGTTCCAATGTAATACCTCCTAGATTCTATTCCCATCCATCTCCCCAGGGACTTTCCTCCATCCGTTTACTTCCTCTCTTCTATGTATTTTTAACCTTTTCCTTTCTATTGGCTGCTTCCTGGGAATATTAAGGCATGCTTAGCCTCTCCTATCTTAACAAAATAAACAACAACAAAAAATTCAAAAAAAGCTTCCTGTACTCATCCCTTCCAGGTACTTCCCTATCTTTCACCTGTCATAGTCAATTCCTGGTAAGTGTTGTCTGCACTTGCTGTCTTCTTCTCCTCACCTCACACTTGCTCCTCAACCTTGGCTATCTGAATTGCATCCCTGCCACTCCAATGAAACTTGCCAAGGGCACCAACACTTCCACTTTGCTCCAACCAGTAAGTACTTCTCAAGTACTATTTATTGTCATACTTAGCACAATGGAGCAACTCCTTGCTGTTGACACCTTCCCTTCCCTTGGTGTCCATGACGCTATACTGTCTGTGGGCTGTCCTCCCACCACCCCAGCTGATTTCAGTCTCTTGTACTGAGTCTCTTTCTTCTGCCCACCTCATAGAGGGTTTTCTGCTTGCTTCTTTTCTCCTCTTGTCTATACCTACTCCTTGGAAAATCCCATTCACAGCCCAGCAATAATTTATCATCCATATGCTGTTGCCTTCCAATTTCTGACTCCAGTCCAGAACTTTCCTGATTTGGGGTGCACATATCCATCCGCTCTTGCACAACGCTACTTGGGTATCTCTCAACAACCCCAATCTTGACATATCCAAAGCTAAATTCAATATCTTCCCTCAAAACCACTTGTCAGTCAATAGTATCACCTTTTACCTAAGCCAGACACCTGGAAACCACAGATGACTTCTTCCTCTGTCTCAACTTTACTACAATCTTTCATGATCCTTTAAACATCTCTCTGCTTCCCCATGTTCCTGATAATCTTTTCCTTAGTTTATTTCTGGAAACTCTCTCCTAACTTATCTCCCTGTCTCCACTGTGGCCTGCTCCAACCAATTCTGCTTTCTAAAATACAAATTTGATCATGTATGCCACTCTCTCCTGCTAACAGGGCATTTTTATGGCAATGAAACTATCCCATATAAAACTATAATGTTGGGTATAGGACATGATGCATTTGTCAAAACCCATTAGACTGTACGACATAAAAAGTGAATCCTAATGTAAATTATAGATATTAGTTAATAATAATGTATCAACATCGCCTCATCATTTGTAGGAAACGTACCACAGGAATGCAAGATGTTAGTTAATAGGAGAAATGATGCACAGAGGGGAGGGATATATAGGAACTCTTTGTACTTTCTGTACAACTTTTCTATAAACCTAAAACTACTCTAAAAATAAAATGTATTAAAAATTTTGGAAATGGAGAGTGGTGATGGTTGTAAACATGGTGAATGCAATTAATGCCACTGAATTATACACTTAAAAATTGTTAAGATGGCAAAATATTTTGTTATATGTATATATATATATACAACCACAATAAATTTTTTTAAATGAAAAAAAAAAATGCGTGGTGGCTCTTAGGATATGGTCCACACTCATTACTGTGGCTTATGAGGCTCTGTATTCTGGTCACTTCTTCCCTCGCACTGTCCAAAGCCTCCCTCAGGCCCTCCACTGGGGAGTGTTGGCAGCCTCAACCCTTTCTGGGATGCTTTACCCAATCCCTGTACCTTCAACCCACCTCAGCCTGGCTGATTCCACTCACTTCTTTTTTTTAAATTGCACTTTAGGTGAAAGTTTGCAGCTCGAGTTAATTTCTCATACAAAATTTATACACATATGGTTATACAACACTAGTTGCAATCCCTATAATGTGACGGCACATTCCTCCTTTCCAACCCAGGTTTCCTGTGTCCATCCAACCAGCTGCTGTCCCTTTCTCCCTTCTTGTCCTGCCTCCAGACAGGAGCTGCCCATTTAGTCTCACATATCTGCTTGAACTAAGAAGCACACTCTTCAAGAGTATTATTTTATGCCTTATAGTCCAGTCTAATTTTTGAAGAGTTGGCTTCGGGAATGGTTTTAGTTCTGGGTTAACAGAGCTTCCAGGGGCCATGTCTTTGAGGATTCCTCTGATCTCAGTCAGACCATTGTCTGGTCTTTTCATGTGGATTTGAGTTCTGCACCCCACTTTTCCCCTGCTCCATCAGGGATTCTCTGTTGTGTTCCCTGTTAGGGTGGTCATTGGTGGTAGCCGGACACCATCTAGTTCTTCTGGTCTCAGGCTGATGGAGTCCCTGGTTTATGTGGTCCTTTTGTCTCTTGGGCTAATATTTTCCTTGTTCACTCACTTCTGAAAACAGATGTCACCTGCCTCTTACTCTCTCCTTACCAACTTGCCTGGGTTGGGAGCTCCTCCCGTGTCCTACCTGTCCTTTCCCTCTCTTAGCCCTGAACACACTAAACTCAAGTTGTTTCTTTATCTGTGTGTATCCCTGTTAGACCATAAGCTCCATGAAGGCAGTGATAGTGTCTAACTTGTTCACCATTTGTAGATGCTTGTTTAATATTTGAGAAGTGACAAGAATAACAGGATGAACGAGCAGTTATGGACACATCAAGGGCCTTCCATCACACCACACAGGTTACCTCTCCCTCTGTCCCAGCAGACCTACTTCCTCTTTCTGCACTTTTCTTCTTTACTATGTCCTACTTCCAATCCAGCACCTTCTAAATTCCACAAGCATTTTTTGCCCATCTTTTTGTATATTATTTAATCCAATTTCATTTACAATATGGTAGGTCTATTTTTAGTTTTTTGAGGAACTGCCACACACAATGGTTTATCATTTTGCATACACACCAGCAATCGATAAGGCTTCCAATTTCCCCATATCCTTTTCACTAACATCTGTTATTTTCTTTTTCTATCTTAGCCATTCTAGTGGGAGTGAAGTGGTATCTCATTGTGAGTTTGTGTTTTAAATACTATTTTATAGTGTTTTAGGTGAAAGTTTACACAGCAGATCAGGCTCCCCTTTAACAATTTTTATACAAACTGTTCCCTGCCATTGGTTACAATTTTTACAAAGAGTCATCCTTCTCATTGTTTCCTTTCTGTTTGTTCTGTTTCCATTGGTATTGCTTCCCTTTCCCTCCTTGCCTTCTCATCTTTGCTTTTGGGTAAATATTGACTGTTTGGTATCACATGCTTAATTGTTTAGTGGAGCACTTTACTCTTGGGTGGTATTGTTTATTTTATAAGCTAACCTATTATCTGACTGAAAGGTGGCCTGCAGGAATAACTTCAATTCTAAGTTCAAAGAGTATCTTCGGGCGACAGGCTCAGGGATTCCCCTAGTTTCTATTGGTCCAGTAGGTCTGGCCTTTTTTAGAAATTTGAGTTTTGGTCTACATTGTTCTCCCATTCTATCCAGGACCTTCCATTGTGTCAGAATGATCAGTAGTGGTAGCCAGGCACCATCTATTTCCACTGGTCTCAGGTCAGAAGAGGCTGTGGTTCGTGTGGGCTCTTAGTCCTGTGGACTAATTTCTTCTCTGAGCCTTTGATTTCAATCGTTCTCTTTTGCTCCATACAAATAGAAATCAATTGTTGTATCTTAGAAGGCCACTCACTAGCTTTTAAGACCCAAGGTGCTACTCACCAAGCTAAGATGTAGAACATTACCTTTGTGAGCTATGTTATGCCAACTGACTAAGTTGTTCCCCCGAGACTATAGTCCCAAGACTTTTGACCCAGTAAGCCAATCCTGTGGGTTGAATGGATATGTCTAGGAAGCTTCCGTAACTCTGCTCCCATGTGGTTTGTTATACAAGTGAATATATATGCAGCACACACAAACGTGTACATACATGTGCCTACAGATGCACCTATACATGTGTGTGCATCTACTCACATATGTCTTCCTGTACACATACATGCATCCATATCTACTTACATAATCACACACATTTTTGGTTATTTTTATTGTTGTTGCAAAATTGTATATATTACAGCATTTATTAAAATTGTACTTCTGTTGTATACTTCTTAGTGTCTTTATTTACCTTGGTCAAGTTGTGCTGACTTCACCCATATCTGGGATTGCCTTTCTCAACACCAAAAGTAACGAGAGTCTACTACCTAGAAAGTGATTCCCCCTCCCTCTCCCTCTGATCCCTCGTAACCATCAAAGATCCTTGCTTTACTGTGTGTATATCTGTTCTTGCCTTTTTTGTAATAATGGGACCATAAAATATTTGTCTTTTTGTGACTGACTTACTTAACTCAACATAATGTTCTCCATATTCATTCATGTTATGGTTCACAAAGTCCTCATAATTCTTTATAGTTGAGTAGTATTCCATTGTACGTATGTATCTCAATTTGTTTATCCATTCATCCACTGGTGGGCACTTAGGTTGTTCCCATCTTTTTTCTATTGTGAATAATGCTGCAATGAACATAGGTGTGCATGTGTCTATTCATGTTGCTGCTCTTACATCTGTAGGACATGTATCTAGAAGTGGGATTGCTGGATCATAGGTATTTCTATTTCTAGCTTCTCAAGGAAGCACCATAGTGTTTTCTATAGTGACTATACCATTTTAGAATCCCACCAGCAATGTGTAAAAGTTCCAATTCCCCCACAACCTTGCCAGCATTAGTTGTTTTCTGTTTTTTTTTCTTTTGATCATTGCCATTTTTGCACGGGTGAGATGATATCTCATTGTCATTTTTATTTGCATTTCTCTAATGCTTTCAAACATCTTTTCATGTATTTGTTGGATGCCTGAAAGTTCTTTTTGATAAAGTGTTTTTTCATTTCCTTTGCCCATTTTTTAATTGGATACTTTCTCTTTTTGTTGTTGAGATGCTACAGTTTTCTATATATTTTGAAGATTAGACTCTTATCAGATATGTTGTTACCAAAGATTTTTTCCCAGTCTATAGGTTCTCTTTTTACTTCCTTGGTAAAGTCTTTTGATGAACATAGGTATTTATTTATTTAATTTTTACTGTGCTTTAAGTGCAAGTTTACAAATCAAGTCAGTCTCTCACATAAAAACTTATATACACCTTGCTACATACTCCCAATTATTCTGCCCCTAATGAGACAGCCCACTGTCTCCTTCCACTCTCTCTTTTCATGTCCATCTTGCCAGCTTCTAACCCTCTCTACCCTCTCATCTACCCTCCAGGCAGGAGATGCCAACATAGTCTCAAGTGTCCACCTGATCCAAGAAGCTCACTCCTCACCAGCATCCCTCTCCAACACATTGTCCAGTCCAATCCATGTCTGAAGAGTTGGCTTTGGGAATGGTTCCTGTCCTGGGCCAGCAGTAGGTCTGGGGGCCATGACCACAGGTGTCCTTCCAGTCTCAGTCAGACCATTAAGTCTGGTCTTTTTATGAGAATTTGGGGTCTGTATTCCACTGTTCTCCTGCTCCCTCAGGAGTTCTCTGTTGTGTTCCCTGTCAGGGCAGTCATCGTTTGTAGCCAGGCACCATCTAGTTCTTCTGGTCTCAGGATGATGCATCTCTGGTTCATGTGGCCCTTTCTGTCTCTTGGGTTCCTATCACCTTGTATCTTTGATGTTCTTCATTCTCCTTTGATCGAGGTGGGTTGAGACCAATTGATTCATCTTCATGGCTGCTTGCTAGCGTTTAAGACCCCAGACGCCACTCTTCAAAGTGGGATGCAGAAATTTTGTTAATAGATTTTATTATGCCAATTGACTTAGATGTCCCCTGAAACCATGGTCACCAAACCCCTGCCCCCACTACACTGGCCTTTGAAGCATTCAGTTTATTCAGGAAACATCTTTGCTTTTGGTTTAGTCCAATGGTGCTGACCTCCCCTGTATTATGTGCTGTCTTTCCCTTCACCTGAAGTAGTTCTTATCTACTATCTAATTAGTGAATACCCTTCTCCCACTCTCCCTCCCTCCCTCCCTTCTCTCGTAACCACAAAGGAATGTTTTCTTTTCAGTTTAAGCTGTTTCTCAAGTTCTTATAATAGTGGTCTTATACAATATTTCTCCTTTTGCATCTGAATAATTTCACTCAGCATAATGCCTTCCAGGCTTCTCCATGTTATGAAATGTTTCACGGATTCCTCACTGTTCTTTACTAATGCATAGTATTCCATTGTGTGAATATACCATAATTTATTGATCCATTCATCCGTTGATGGGCACCTTGATTGCTTCCAGCTTTTTGCTATTGTAAACAGTGCTGCAATGAACATGGGTGTGCATATATCTGTTCGCGTAAAGGCTCTTATTTCTCTAGGATATATCCCAAGGAGTGGGATTGCTGGATGGTATGGTAGTTCTATTTCTAGCTTTTTAAGGAAGCACCAAATCAATTTCCAAAGTGGTTGTACCATTTGACAGTCCCACCAGCAGTTTAGAAGTGTTCCAATCTCTCCACAGTCTCTCCAACATTTATTGTTTTGTGTTTTTTGGATTAATGCCAGTCTTGTTGGAGTGAGATGAAATCTCATTGTAGTTTTCATCTGCATTTCTCTAATGGCTAATGATGGTGAATATTTCCTCATGTATCTGTTAGCTACCTGAACATCTCCTTTAGTGAAGAGTCTATTCATATCTTTTGACCATTTTTTAACTGGATTATCTGTCCTTTTGTAGCTGAGTTTTTGCAGTGTCATGTAGATTTTAGAGATCGGACACTGACCGGAAACGTCATAGCTCAAAACTTTTCCCAGTCTTTACGTAATCTTTTTACTCTTTCGGTGAAGTCTTTGGATGAGAATAGGTGTTTGATTTTTAGGAGCTCCCAGTTATCTAGTTTTTCTTCTGCATTCTTAGTAATGTTTTGTATACTGTTTATGCCATGTATTAGGGCTCCTAACGTTGTCCCTATTTTTTCTTCCATGATCTGTATTGTTTTAGATTTTATATTTAGGCCTTTGATCCATTTTGAGCTCGTTTTTGTGCATGGAGTGAGGTATGGGTCTTATTTCATTTTTTTACAGAAGACATCCAGTTATGCCAGCACCATTTGTTAAAAAGACTGTCTTTTCCATATTTAACTGATTTGGGGCCTTTGTCAAATATCAACTGCTCATATGTGGATGGATTTATGTCTGGATTCTCAATTCTTTTTTTTTTTCTCAATTCTGTTCCATTGGTCTATGTATCTGTTGTACCAGTACCAGGCTGCTTTGACTACTGTGGCAGTATAATGGGTTCTAAATTCAGGTAAAGTAAGGCCTCCCACTTTGTTCTTCTTTTTCAGTAATGCCTTATTTATCCGGGGCCTCTTTCCCTTCCATATGAAATTGGTGATATGTTTCTCCATCTCGTTAAAGAATGTCGTTGGGATTTGGATCAGAATTGCATTAAACAAATAGATCACTTTTGGTTGAACAGACATTTTTATAATGTTAATTCTTCCTGTCCATGAGCAAGGTATGTTTTTTCCACTTATGCAAGTCTCTTTTGGTTTCTTGTAGAAGTGTGCTGTAGTTTTCTTTGTGTAAGTCTTTTACATCTCTGGTAAGGTTTATTCCTAAGTATTTTATTTTCTTGGGGGCTACTATAAATGGCATTGATTTGGTGATTTCCTCTTCAATGTTCTTTTTGTTGGTGTAGAGGAATCCGACTGATTTTTGTATGTTTATCTTGTATCCCGATACTCTGCGGAACTCTTCTATTAGTTTCCGTAGTTTTCTGGAGGATTCCTTAGGGTTTTCTGCGTATATGATCATGTCATCTGCAAATAGAGATACTTTGACTTCTTCCTTGCCAATCTGGATGTGCTTTATTTCTTTATCTAGCTTAATTGCTCTGGCTAGGACCTCCAACACAATGTTGAGTAAGAGTGGTGATAAAGGGCATCCTTGCCTGGTTCCCAATCTCAAAAGGAATGCTTTCAGGCTCTCTCCATTTAAGGTGATGTTGGCTGTTGGCTTTGTATAAATGCCCTTTATTATGCTGAGGAATTTTCCTTCTATTCCTATTTTGCTGAGAGTTTTTATCATGAATGGGTGTTGAACTTTGTCAAATGCCTTTTCTGCATCAATTGATAAAATCATGTGATTCTTGTCTTTTGTTTTATTTATGTGGTGGATTACATGAATTGTTTTTATAATGTTGAAGCATCCCTGCCTGCATACCTGGTATGAATCCTACTTGGTCATGGTGAATTATTTTTTTAATATGTTGTTGAATTCTATTAGCTAGAATTTTCTTGAGGACTTTTGCATCTACGTTCGTAACGGATACAGGTTTATAATTTTCTCTTCTTGTGGTGTCTTTACCTGGTTTTGGTATCAGGGATATGGTGGCTTCATAAAATGAGTTTGGTAGTATTCCATCCTTTTCTATACCTTTAGTAGTGATGGTGTTAGCACTTCTCTGAAAGTTTGGTAGAACTCTGCAGTGAAGTCATCAGGACCAGGGCTTTTTTTTTGTTGGGAGTTTTTTTATTGCTTTTTCAATCTCTTCTTTTGTTATGGTCTATTTAGTTGTTCTACCTCTGTTTGTGTTAGTTCAGGTAGGTAGTGTGTTTCTAGGAATTCATCCATTTCTTCTAGGTTCTCACATTTGTTAGAGTACAATTTTTTGTAGTAACCTGATATGAGTCTTTTCATTTCAGTTCGGCCTGTTGTAATATCACCCATCTCATTTCTTATTTGGGTTATTTGCTTCCTCTCCTTTTTTTTAATTTGTCAGTTTGGCCAATGGTTTATCAATTTTGTTAATTTTTTCAAAAAATCAGCTTTTGGTGGTGTTAATTCTTTCAATTGTTTTTCTGTCTGTCTTCTATTTCATTTAGTTCAACTCTAATTTTTATTATTTGTTTTCTTCTGGTGCCTGTGGGTTTCTTTTGTTGCTCTCTTTCTATTTTTTCAAGTTGTAAGGATAATTTTTTGATTTTGGCCCTTTCATCTTTTTGTATGTGTGCATTTACTGATATAAATTGGTCTCTGAGCACCGCTTTTGCCGTGTCCCAAAGGTTCTGATAGGAAGTGTTTTCATTCTCATTGGATTCTCTGAATTTCTTTATTCCATCCTTAATGTCTTCTATAATCCAGTCTTTTCTGAGCAGGGTATTGTTCTGTTTCCAAATGTTTGATATATTTGCCCTACTTTTCCTGTTATTGATCTCCACTTTTGGTCAGAGAATATGCTTTGTAATATTTCAATGTTTTGGATTCTTCTAAGGCTTGCTTTATGACCTAATATGTGGTCTATTCTAGAGAATGTTCCATGTGCACTAGAAAAGAAGGTATACTTGGTTGGTGTTGGGTGGAGTGTTCTGTATATGTCTATGAGGTCAAGTTGGTTGATTGTGGCATTTAGATCTTCTGTGTCTTTATTGAGCTTCTTTCTGAATGTCCTGTCCTTCACCGAAAGTGGTGTGTTGAAGCCTCCTACTATTATTGTGGAGCTGTCTATCTCACTTTTCAGTGCTGGTAGAGTTTATGTATCCTGCAGCCCTGTCACTGGGTGCATAAATATTTAATATGGTTGTATTTTCTTGGTGTATTGTTCCTTTAATCATTATATAGTGTCCTTCCTTATCCTTTATGATGGATTTAACTTTAAAGTCTATTTTGTCAGAAATTAATATTGCCACTTGTGCTCTTTTTTGATTGTTCTTTGCTTGATATATTTTTTTCCATCCTTTGGGTTTTAGTTTGTTTGTGTCTCTAAGTCTAAAGTGTGTCTCTTGTAGGCAGCATATAGACGGATCTTGTTTTTTAATCCATTCTGCCACTCCCTGTCTCTTTGTTGGTGCATTTAGTCCATTTACATTATGGATAGGTACGAATTTAGTGCTATCATTTTGATGTCTTTTTTTGTGCGTTGTTGACAGTTTCTTTTTCCCACTTAATTTTATGTGCTGAGTAGATTATCTTTATATACCGTCCTTTCCTCATATTTGTTGTTGTGGATTTTGTTTCTGCTGAATTAGTATTTTTTTCTTGTATTTTATTTTGATGAGTAGGATAGCTTGTCTCCTTTGTGGTTACCTTTTTTCATTTACCCCTATTTTTCTAAATTTAAAGCTAACTTTTATTTCTTTGTATCACTGTATCTTCCTCTCCATATGGAAGGTGTATGATTACATACATTTCGTAGTCCCTCTTTATTATTCTAATGTTGTCTTCTTATATATAATAACATTGCTGTTACCCTGTTTTGAGCTTTTTTTTTAATAGTCTTGCTTTGTTTTTTTGGATTTCCCTGTCTGGGTTGACTTCTGGTTGCTCTGCCCAGTGCTCTAGTGCTGGGTTGATACCTGATATTATTGATTTTCTAACCAAAGAGCTCCCTTTAATATTTCTTGTAGTTTTGGTTTGGTTTTTACAAATTCCCTAAACTTTTGTTTATCTGGAAATGTTCTAATTTCACCTTCATATTTAAGAGACAGTTTTGATGGATATATGATTCTTGGCAGGCAATTTTTTTTCCTTCAATTTTTTAAATATGTCATCGCATTGCCTTCTTGCCTGCATGGTTTCTGCTGAGTAGTCCGAGCTTATTCTTATTGGCTCTCCCTTGTAGGTGGCTTTTCATTTATCCCTCACTGTTCTTATAATTCTCTTTATCTTTGGTTTTGGCAAGTTTGATTATAATATGTCTTGGTGACTTTCTTTCATCATCTACCTTATGTGGAGTTCGATGAGCATCTTGGATAGATATCTTCTCATCTTTCACGATACCAGGGAAGCTTTCTGCCAACAAATCTTCAAGAATTCTCTCTGTATTTTCTGTTATCCCTCCCTGTCCTTGTATTCCAATCACTCGTAGGTTATTTCTCTTGATAGAGTCCCACATGATTCTTAAGGTTTCTTCATTTTTTTTAATTCTTTTATCTGATTTTTCTTCAAATATATTAGTGCCAAGTGATTTATCTTCAAGTTCAGAAATTCTAGCTTCTACTTGCTCAATTCTGCTCCTCTGACTTTCTTTTGAGTTGTCTAATTCCGTAATTTTATTGTTCATCTTCTGACTTTCTGATTGCTGTCTATGGATTTTACAGCTTATTAAACTTTTCAATATGTTCCTGAATAATCTTTCAATTTCTTCAATTACTTTCTCTGTGTGTTCCTTGGCTTGTTCTGCATATTGCCTCATTTCCTTCCTGATGTCTTGGAGGGTTCTTTATATTAAACTTTTGTATTGTGACTCTGGTAATTCCAGGAATGCGCTTTCATCTAGAAGATCCCTGGATTCTTTGTTTTGAGAACCTGTTGAGGTGATCATGGTCTGTTTCTTTATGTGACTTGATATTGACTGTTGTCTCCAAGCCATCAATAAGTTATTATATTAGTTTATGCTTGCTTACTGTGTCGTAGCTTCTTGCTTTGTTTTGTTTTGGTACACCCCTATGGGTTGCTTGAGTGAGCTACCTTGATTATTTTCACCTTTGGAGCTCTGATGTCCTGTCCCCAGATGGCTAGAGCTGTTACCAGGTATATCAGTCTAGGAGTCCATTCAGTTTTCTTATATGAATTCAGCTCAGGTTTCCAGGTAGCTGATCATCAAGTATGTGGTACAGGCTCTTTCCTACAGTCTTAGAGGGGCTGGGGTGATTGGCGTACATACTGGTATCTGATTGCAGCAGGAGGTCACACTCTGAACAAGGCAAGGGGCTGAGAACCAACCCCCAAGTGTCTCTGAGGATAGTGTGTCCCTGTTCCCTAGAGCGTGCAGGTGGGTGGGTTCTGCAGATGGACCATGGACAACCAAAGTTTTTGGTTGTAAGGACTGGGAGGTACCAGTTATGTTTGGACCCCTGTCACAGGTGGCTGGGTAACCTGAGTGGAGCTAACAGTCCTTAGGTGCCTGATGTGGGTAGGTGAGGACCTTGTATAATAGGCAAAGGAATGTCAAACATCAAACACCCACCTCTCCACCGCACCACTGAAATGGTTGGAATTTGCCAGCAAGGGCCTATTCTCCCAAAATAGGCACACAGGTCCATGCAGAAGGGAATGGTGCTCAAAGTCCATGGACGGATTATGCCTGGACAGGAGCTGCTTCTGTCCTGTGTTCCCCTGGTTAGTGGAGCTAGCAAATTATCTCTTCCCTCAAATGCAAATTCTTTTCTTCCCCAAGGCTGGGAGGATGGCTCTAGGTGCTAAACAGGGCCTATCTCAGGCCCAGGGAATTCAGCCGCTGAAGCCAGTTTGCAGGTGGCGGGGGCGGGGGGAGGGGGGCACATTGAAATATACGCAAGTATTTAGCTTTTGTTGTGAGCGCCTTTCTTCTCAGGTTCTGGAAGTTTGAGTAGGCTGTGTGGCTGGCTGCTTCTCCCTAAGGAAACTGCGGCCAAACGCTGGTACCATCCCGCTGCCACCGCTCCAGGAATTGTGCCAGAGGGCTATCCATGATTCAGGTCTGGTAACTCCTCTACACTTCTGAACAGTCTCTTCATCCCCCTAAGCCCCTCATAGCATTTTCTAAGCTTGCCTTTGAAGCTCAGGGCTCCCAGGTTGTCACAAATATACTCGTTTCACTTTTTTTTGGTCTTTGTTGTAAAGAGGGCTCTTCAGAAGCATCTGTCTATTCCGCCATCTTGGCTCCATCTCAGGTATTTATTTTTTAGGAGGTCTCAGTTATCTACTTTATATTCTGTTGCTTTTAGTTTTGTTTGGTAGGCTATTTATGCCAAAAATTTGGTCTCCTAATTTTGACCCTTTGGTATGGATTACACCTCAACATGAAGAAAAAAAAAATCCTCACAACTGGAACCATGAGCAACATCATAACAAACAGAGAAAAGGCTGAAATTGTCAAGAATTTTTTTTTGTTTATTCTTATTTTGCTGAGAGTTTTTATCAAGAAAATGTGTCAGATTTTATCAAGTGCCTTTTCTGCATCTATTGAGATGATCATGTGATTCTTTTCCTTTGTTTTATTTATGTGATGAATTATGTTCACTGATTTTCTAATGTTGAACCATCCTTGCATTCCTGGTATGAATCCTACTTGATCATGAAGTATTATTTTTTTGATATGCTGTTGAATTCTGTTGGCTAAAACTTTGTTGAGAATTTTTGCATCTATGTTCGTTCATGCAATTTTCTTTTTCAGTGGTGTCTTTGCTTGGGTTTGGTATTGTTGCCGAACCCTAGAAGGTAGGTTCTGCCTGGTGCACTCAGACCTGCCAGTAACCTGGACACTGTCCTTTCAGAAAGAGAAAATAACTTTATTGCAACGAGCCGGGAGAAAGTTCCTCAGATCCAATTCCGCGAGCTATGGAGAAGCGGGGCTTATACGTGATTTGGGCAGCAAGATGGAGGCTGCACAGGCGTACTGGAGAGGGAAAATTCTAGAAGAAAGACACTGCAGGAATTATGGTGGCCAGGAAAGAGGAGGTGAAGTGGTTCTTGTCAGACCCCTCACTTTGGAATGGGGTCTGGATGAAAATTTTCCTTCCACCTGTTGCTCTGTTCTCTGCTGAGGTCAATTAACGGTCACAGCTGGCCCTTCTGCACATACTGTGGTCCAAATCTGACTTGGGCTACTTTAAAGCAGTCCTTTCTGACTAATGGAAATTTACTGGCATTCTTAGGGTCAGGTTACAGTATAAGGGTTATGCTGACTTCATAGAAAGAATTAGGGAGTATTTCTTCCTTTTCTATATTCTGGAATAGCTTGAGTAGAATTGGTGTCAACTCTTCTTTGAATGTTTGGTAGAATTCTCCAGTTAAGCACTCTGGGCTGCGGCTTTTTTTTTTTTTTCTTTTGTGGGGGAGGAAGATGTTTTGTGACATCTTCAATTTCCTCTTTTGTTACGTTCAAATTTTCTACCTCTATGTTAGTTTAGATAGGTAGTGTGTTTCTAGAAATATATCCATTTCTTCTAGGCTTTCAAATTTGTTGAAGTGTAATTTTTTGTAATATTCTGTTATGATCCTTTTTGTCTCAGTTGGTTCTGTTGTAATGTCACTCGTTTAATTTCTTATTTTGGTTATTTGCACCTTCTCATTTTTTTTCCCTTGTCAGCTTGGCCAGTGGTGTATCAATTTTATTGATCCTCTCAGAGAACCAACTTCTAGTCTTGTTGATTCCTACTATTGTTTTTCTGTTTTCTATTTCATTTATTTCTACTCTGATCTTTGTTATTTCCTTTCTTCTGGTGACTGTGGGTTTCTTTTTCTGCTTCTTTTCTATTTGTTCAAATTGTAGGGTTAAACTACCTATCTTTATTGATGTGTGCATTTATTGCTATAAATTCTCCTCTGACTGCTGTGTTTGGTGTGTCCCAAAGGTTTTGGTATGTTGTATTTTCATTATCATTTGATCCTAGAAATTTTTTAATTTCTTCTACTACCCAATAGTTTTTAAGTATGGTGTTATTCAGTTTCCATAATTTTAATTTTTTTCCTTGTACCTTCTGTTGTTGATTTCTAGTTTTCCAGCATTATTGTCAGAGAAGATGCTTTGTATTATTTCAGTGTTTTTTAATTTAGTGAGGTTTGCTTGTTGTTATTTGTTGTTGTTAGGTGCCGTCGAGTTGGTTCCGACTCATAGCGACCCTATGCACAACAGAACAAAACACTGCCCGGTCCTGAGCCATCCTTACAATCATTGTTATACTCGAGTTCATTGTTGCAGCCACTGTGTCAATCCACCCTGTTGAGGGTCTTCCTCGTTTCCGCTGACCCTGTACTTTGCCAAGCATGATGTCCTTCTCCAGGGACTGATCCCTCCTGACAACATGTCCAAAGTGTGTAAGATACAGTCTCGCCATCCTTACTTCTAAGGAGCATTCTGGTTGTACTTCTTCTCAGACAGATTTGTTCATTCTTTTGGCAGTCCATGGTATATTTCATACTCTTCTCCAGCACCACAATTCAAAGGCATCAATTCTTCTTCGGTCTTCCTTATTCATTGTGCAGCTTTCACGTGCATATGATGTGATTCAAAATACCATGACTTGGTTCAGGTGCACCTTAGTCTTCAAGGTGACATCTTTGCTCTTCAACACTTTAAAGAGGTCCTTTGCAGCAGATTTCCCCAATGCAATGCATCTTTTGATTTCTTGACTGCTGCTTCCATGGCTGTTGATTGTGGATCCAAGTAAAATGAAATCCTTGACAACTTCAATCTTTTCTCCATTTATCATGATGTTGCTCATTGGTCCAGTTGTGAGGATTTTTGTTTTCTTTATGTTGAGGTGCAATCCATACTGAAGGCTGTGGTCTTGGATCTTCATTAGTAAGTGCTTCAAGTCTTCTTCACTTTCAGAAAGCAAGGTTGTGTCATCTGCATAACGCAGGTTGTTAATGAGCCTTCCTCCAATCTTGATGCCCCATTCTTCTTCATATAGTCCAGCTTCTCATATTATTTGTTCGGCATACAGATTAAATAGGTATGGTGAAAGAATACAACCCTGACACACACCTTTCCTGACTTTAAACCAATCAGTACCCCCTTGTTCTGTCCGAACAACTGCCTCTTGATCTATGCAAAGTTTCCTCATGAGCACAATTAATTGTTCTGGAATTCCCATTCTTCACAGTGTTATCCATAGTTTGTTATGACGCACAGTCAAATGCCTTTGCATAGTCCATAAAACACAGGTAAACATCCTTCTGGTATTCTCTGTTTTCAGCCAGGATCCATCTGACATCAGCAATGATATCCCTGGTTCCACATCTTCTTCTGAAACCGGCCTGAATTTCTGGCAGTTCCCTGTCAATATACTGCTGCAGCCGTTTTTTGAATGATCTTCAGTAGAATTTTGCTTGCATGTGATATTAATGATATTGTTCTATAATTTCCACATTCAGTTGGATCACCTTTCTTGGGCATAGGCATAAATATGGATCTCTTCCAATCAGTTGGCCAGGAAGCTGTCTTCCATATTTCTTGGCATAGATGAGTGAGCACCTCCAGCGCTGCATCTGTTTGTTGAAACATCTCAATTGATATTCCATCAATTCCTGGAGCCTTGTTTTTCGCCAATGCCTTCAGAGTACCTTGGACTTCTTCTTTCAGTACCATTGGTTCCTGTTTATGTGCCACCTTTTGAAATGGTTGAATATCGACTAATTCTTTTTGGTATAATGACTCCATGTATTCCTTCCATCTTCTTTGATGCTTCTTGCATCATTTAATATTTTCCCCATGGAATCCTTCACTATTGGCAACTCGAGGTTTGAATTTTTTCTTCAGTTCTTTCAGCTTGAGAAACGCCGAGCTTGTTCTTCCCTTTTGGTTTTCCATCTCCAGCTCTTTGCACATGTCATTATAATACTTTATTTTTTCTTCTCAAGCCGTCCTTTGAAATCTTCTGTTCAGTTCTTTTACTTCATCAATCCTTCCTTTTGGTTTAGCCGCTCAATGCTCAAGAGCAAGTTTCAGAGTCTCCCCTGACATCCACCTTGGTCTTTTCTTTCTTTCCTGTCTTTTCAGTGACCTCTTGCTTTCTTCTTGGATGATGTCCTTGATGTCATTCCACAACTCATCTGGTCTTCGGTCACTAGTGTTCAATGCATCAAATCTATTCTTCAGACAGTCTCTAAATTCAGGTGGGATATACTCAAGGTCATATTTTGGATCTCGTGGACTTGTTCTGATTTTCTTCAGTTTCACCTTGAACTTGCATATGAGCAATTGATGCTCTGTTCCACAGTCAGCCCCTGACCTTGTTCTGACTGATGATATTGAGCTTTTCCATCATCTCTTTCCACAGATGTAGTCAATTTGATTTCTGTGTGTTCCATCTGGCAAGGTCCATGTGTATAGTTGCTGTTTATGTTGGTGAAGGAAGGTATCTGCAGTGAAGAAGTCTTTGGTTTTGCGAAATTCTGTCATTTGATCTCCGGCATTGTTTCTATCACCAAGGCCATATTTTCCAACTACTGATCCTTCTTCATTTCCAACTTTCGCATTCCAATCACCAGTAATTATCAATCCATCTTGATTGCATGTTCGATCAATTTCCGACTGCAGCAGCTGAAACAATCTTCTATTTCTTCATCTTTGGCCCTAGTGGTTGGTGTGTAAATTTGAATAATAGTCGAATGAACTGGTCTTCCTTGTAGGTGTATGGATATTATCCTATCACTGACAGCGTTGTACTTCAGGATAGATCTTGAAACGTTCTTTTGACGATGGATGCAACACCATTCCTCTTCAAGTTGTCATTCCCAGCATAGTAGACTATATGATTGTCCTATTCAAAATGGTGAATTCCAGTCCATTTCAGCTCACTAATGCCTAGGATACCGAAGTTTATGCATGCCATTTCATTTTTGATGATTTCCAATTTTTCTAGATTCATACTTCGTACATTCCAGGTTCCGATTATTAATGGATGTTTGCAGCTGTTTCTTCTCATTTTGAGTCGTGCCACATCAGCAAATAAAGGTCCCGAAAGCTTTATTCTTTACACGTCATTAAGGTCAACTCTACTTTGAGAAGGCAGCTCTCTTCCCACTTGTCTGTCAGTTTGTCCTACTCTGGGGGCTTGTGTGTTGCTGTGATGCTGGAAGCTATGCCACCGGTATTCAGATACCAGCATGGTCACCCAGGGAGGACAGGTTTCAGCTGAGCTTCCAGACTAAGACAGACTAGGAAGAAGGACCCGACAGTCTACTTCTGAAAAGCATTAGCCAGTGAAAACCTTATGAATAGCAGCGGAACATCGTCTGATATAGTGCTGAAAGATGAGCCCCCCAGGTTGAAAGGCACTCAAAAGACGGCTGGGGAAGAGCTGCCTCCTCAAAGTAGAGGTTTGCTTTGTGGCCTAAAATATGATCTATTCTGGAGAATGATCCATGTGCATTGGAGCAGAATGTGCACCATGCTACTGTTGGGTGGTTTGTTCTATGAAGTTGAGTTGTTTGTGTTATTTAGATCTTCTATATCTTTATTTTCTTTCTAATTGTTCTATCCATCATCGAAAATGTTGTGTTAATATCTACTGTTGCTATGGAACTGTTTTTCTTTTCAATTCTGTTATAGTTTTTTTTTTTTATGTGTTTTTTAGCTCTGTCATTGGGTGTGTAGATAATATTTATGTCTTCTTTGTGGATTGACCCTTTAAATGCTGTATAATGCCCTTCTTTGTGCCTCATAATGGATTTTGAATTAAAGCCTATTTTATCAGAGATTATTATTGCTACATCTGCTCTCTTTTGGTTACTGTTTGCTTCATATATTTTTTCCATCCTTTGATTTTTAACCTATTTATGTCTTTGTATCTAAGGTGTGTCTCTTGTAGGCAACATACTGATGGGTCATGGTTTTTTTTTTTTTTTTTTAATCCATTCTACCACTTTCTGTCTCTTGAAGGGTGCGTTTAAACCATTTACATTCAGTGTGATTATCCATAGGTATGAAGTTTACTGCTGCCATTTTGTTACGCTTTCTTTCTTTCTTTTTTTTTTTTTGGTGGTGTTAACGGTTTCTTTATTCCACTTAATTTTCTGTGCTGAATTCTTTCTATTTCTGGGTTCTCTTTTTATATTCTTCATTGTTGTTGACTTTATGTTTATTGAGTCATTTTGATTTCTTTCTTCTTTATTTTGTTGAGATTTAGTAACATTATTTGTGTTTGCTCTGAAATTTACTTTTATCTTCCTAAATTTAAAACAGTTGGTTATATCTTGATATCACCTCGATTTCCTTTCCATATAGAAGTTCTAAAACTATAACTTTATTTCCCCTATTTGTTTTAACTTGTCATCATTTACAGATTGACATCTCTGGCTCCCTGTTTTTAGTTTTGCTGCTTTATTTTACTTTTGAGAATTCTTTGTCTAAGTTGGTATCTGGGTAATTTTGTCTCAGGTTGTTGTCTGATGTTGCTGATTCTCTGTCCAAAGGACTCCCTTTAATATTTTTTGTAAGGTTGTTCTAGTGTTTACAAATTCCCTTAATATCTGTTTTATCTGGGAATGTCCTAGTTTTGCCATAATATCTGAAAGACAGTTTTGCTGGATATATAATTCTTGGTTGGCAATTCTTTTCTTTCAGCATTTTATATATGTCATCCCAGTGCCTTCTTGTCTGCATGGTTTCTGTCAAGAAATCAGTGCTTAGTCTTATTGGTGCCCTTGTAGGTGATATTTTGTTTTTCATGAGCTTCTCTCAGAATTCTTTGTCTTTGATTTTGGAAGGTTTGATTATGATATGTCTTAGTGAGTTTATTTTTGGGTCTACCTTGTGAGGGTTCCTTGAGCTCCTTGGATTGAAACGCTCTTGTCTCTCATGATGGGCAATTTTTCTTCCAATAAATCTTCAAAAATTCTCTCTGCACTTTTTTTTTTCTTTCTGCTCTTCTTCTGGAATTCCTATTACATGTAAATTATTCCTCTTGATAGTGTCTCACATAACTATTAGGCTTTCTTCATTTTTTTTTCTGATTTTTCCTCTAACAAATTAATATCAAGGGATTTATCTCTCTTTCACTGATTCTTTCTTCCATTGATTCAATTCTACTTCTATGTCCTTCCATTGAGCTACCGATTTCTGATATATATATATATTTTTTTATTGTTAATCTTCTGGATTTCTAGCTGTTTTTGTATGGTTTCTAATTGTCTATTTTGTCATTTTGTTCTTGTTTTGTTTTCCTGAATTTTTCTAGGAATTTATATGTGTTTTCTTTGATCTCTTTGAGGATTCTATATACAAATCTTTTGAATTCCTTATCAGGGAGTTCTGTTACCATTTCTTCCTCAGGAAGGTTTTCTGTCCCTTTCCCCTTTTTTTACTCACTTGTTTGAGTCATCTCATCTTTTTTTGATGAGTTCTTGTTTATTTATTTTGTCTTTTGTTATTGATGCTTTTTGTTCTTAGGTATATATCGAAAAGACTTGAAAGCAGAGACGCAAATGGATACTTGTACACCAAGATTCATTGCAGCACTACTCACAATAGCCAAAAGGTGGAAACAACCTAAACACCCATCATCAGATGAATGAATTAACAAAATGTGGTATGTACATACAATGGAATACTATTCTGCCAGTAGGAGAAATGAAGTCTTGATACATGCTACAATATGGGTGGAGCTTGAAGACATTGTGCTGAGGGAAATAAATCAATCACAAGATGGCAAATACTGTACGACCTCACTTACATTAAAAAAAAAAAAGAAAGAAAAAGCAAACGTATACAGACCAAAGTTTACTAGTGGTTACCAAGGATAGGAGGGAGAGTGCAATGGGGGATTAACAGTGATAGAAAAATCACATTGATTGAGGGTAGGATTTTAGAGCTGGTTATTGTAATTACTGTCAATAAGTTGAACACCAGTAAAAAGTTTAATTGGCTTTTACATATGCTCACCCACGTTCATTGCAGCATCATTTACAATAGCAAAAAGATGGAAACAACCTAAGTGCCCATCAACAGATGAATGGATAAACAAATTATGATACATACACACAATGAGACATACATAGACTACATAAAGGTAAAGAGCAATGAATGAATCATCTCACAGCGTGGATGAACCTGCGGGGCATTATGCTCATTACAAGTCAATCACAAAAGGACAAACATTGTAAGAGGCCACTATTATAAAAACCTAAGAAAAGGTTTACACACAGAAAAAGAAGTCTTTCATGGCAAGGGGAAATCAATAACTAGATAGTAGACAAGTGTCAGCTTTGGCGATGGGAAAGACAACATACAATATAGGGGAAGTTAGCATAACTTGACCAAAGCAAAGTCATAGAAGCTTCCTAGACACATCTAAACACCTCAAGGAACCAAGTTACTGGGGCTGAGGGCTGGGGACATCTCAGAGGACTTCTAGGTCAACTGACATAACATAGTTCTCACAGAAAATGTTCTACATTCTACTTTGGCAAGTAGTGTCTGGGGTCTTAAAGCTTGTGAATGGCCATCTATTGGTCCCCTCCCATCTGGAGCAAAGAAGAATGAAAAAAAAAATAAGGAAAAATTAGTCCAAAGGACTAATGCACAACATGAACCACAGCGTCCATCAGCCTGAGCCCATAAGAACTAGGTGGTACTCAGCTACCACCACCAACCTTTCTGACAGGGATCACAATAGAGAGTTCCAGACAGAGTGGGAGAAAAATGTAGAACAAAATTCAAATTAAAAAAAAAAAAGATCCTTCTTCTGGTCTGACAGAGACTATGGCCGCCAGATACTCTGCTAACTTAGAACTGAAACCACTCCTGAAGTTCACCTTTCAGCCAAAGATTAGATAGGCCTATAAAACAAACAATAACATGTGTTAGGAATGTGCTTCTTAGTTCAATCACATATACAAGACCAAATGGGCAGTACTTGCCCAAAAGCAAAGATGAGCATGAGGAAAACTGGACGTATGGACACAAGGGGCCTGGGGTGGAAAGGGAGAGGAGAATTTTATTGTGCTGTAATGAATGTAAATTTCATTACAGCACAATAAAATTAAAAAAAATTGAATTGGAAAAAGTTGTTTGATAGTTATATTTACAACAAGGACACACAAAAAAGGAGTATCTCCTGAGACTACTTATGTACAAACAAACACCTCAGAGGATATGGTTTCTTGGTTTGGGGGTCTAGGGTTATGGTTTCATAGGACATCCCAGTTAATTGGTCTAATAACGTGTTGAGTGCATCTGTCCTATCTCTTAGGTTGTTGCGTAGTGCCTGTGGTCTTAAAAGCTTGCAAGTGGCCATCTGAGGCACAACAATTGTTCTGTATTCATCTGGAGCAACAGAGAAAGAAGGAGAGTTAGCAACAGGAGGAAGATATGGAATGTGTGGCTAATTGCCTCCTTGAATACCTGCCTTCTTTGTCATGAGAACTGAAGAACTGGGAGGTGCCCAGCTACCATTACGGAACATTTTAATCAAAGATTCCATAGAAGAATCCTGATCAAAAAAGGGAAAATGCAGAATAGAATTTCAAAGTCTCATGGACTGCAAGCATTCTGGAGCCGTGGAGGGTTGATGAACCTCTGAAACTATTTCCCGGCAATTATCTTTAAACTTCAAACCAAAAATATCCCCTGAAGTCTTCTTAAAACCAAATAATAGTTTAGCTTAACTAGTAAAAAATGTCTATCTTGAGCATTATGCTTTTAAGAACTATCTATGTGGAATCAGGTTGGCAAGGACAACTTGAAAATTAGGGTGCAGAGAGTTTATGCTAGTGAGGGAGAAACAACTCAGAAAGACAGGGTGAGAATGTTTGTACAACTTGAAGAATGTAATCAATGTCACTAAAGTGTATGTGTAGAAACTGTTGAATTGGTATGTTTTTCTCTGTATATTCTCAACACTACCACCAAAATAAATAAAATTTGGAAAAAAAAATTAACAAATGTTAAGCAGCACTATTACTTTCATTGTAGAGATAAGGTTCAGAGAGGTTAAGTACATTTCTAGAGGTCACACAGATGAAAAATGGCAGAGGCAGAACTTGAATGCTTTTCCCTAAGCCCTGTGTCATTCCGTCACAGTGATCTTGCATAACTGCTTTATAGAGTCATTTAATTTACAGCATTGTTTAACTTTTCTTGTGAATTCATTTATATTGCTAACTAGAGTATTGAGGGAGGGGCCAGGTCTTTTTCAACTGGTAGGGGGAATGAATTAAAACTAGGGGTTAGTGTGGAGGACAGAGTCTGACATAGATGTCCTCCAGTGATGGGTTGATGAGGAAGGGAGGCCTTTGTCTAGAGAAGGCGTCCTGGAGACTGAGAGCAGGTTAGTGCCTGAGGACCTGGACCATGGAAGCTGGAGGAGGCACAGGGCAAAGGGGAAAGATTCGGGTGAGATGCTAGCATCAGAGTCATCAGGGGTTTGTCAGGACCACTGAGTTGCACAATTCCAAGAGGTACCTTTTACTTTGTAGTTACATGCACAACCTGAAAAGCTGTACGTGGTGGTCTGGTTCAGAGGCAGGAGGGGCACTGCCTAGGCTGAGTGAGGGTAGGCTCAGGGAAATCCAGAGAAGACTTGAAAAATGGGCAGAGAGGGAGTAGAAGCTTAGGAAATGCTCTGCGTTGGGGTAAGCGGAGGCCTGGGAGTTGGGGATGGGTGACCAGTATGGGAAAATCAGGCTTGGGTGAGCTTGTGTCCTGATTGCAGTAGGCTGTTTGGGTTGTCTTGCCAAGGTGTGACGTGACAATGGGGTGCTTGCTGGTCAGCCCCCAGCAAATGAAAGTGTACTGTATATGCGCATCCCCATTCCAGTGGTGGTGGACAGAGTACACTCCACTGGGGAGGTAAGTTGGACAAGATGGCCTTGGAGGTCACGTTGAGCACTACAGGGGTATGATTCTAGGCAACTATGAAAAGCCTTAACTAACCAGAGAGATTGAGGTGCACGGAAGGCCCATGGTTTCTGGAGACAGAGATGACAAGGGTGAAGGTGATGTGTGGAAGATAGGGCAATCTCTGAAAGTGGATTTATTGAACAAATACATGATGACCTGATATGAAGGGCTGTGGGCAGCAGAGAGGAAGTGAACATAGTCATCATCTCCCTTTTTCTTGTGGTTAGTGGAGAGGGGCTCCACTTAAGTGGAATTTAATAGAATCAACTTGGCCTTCTAACCTGACCCATACTATTGAAAGCTCCTTTTGATATAAAGCATCTATTGCAGGTAGTCTTATTGGTCTCCTTGGAAATGAAGTTAAGGCTGCTTAGAAACCTAAATTTGAGGTTCTAGAAATATTCTTTTCCGTAGTTCTGGAAAACTATCTCTCTGTATATGAACCCACCAGAGATGGCTATTTCATTCATTCTCCTTTCAGAAGAGGCAGCAAAAAGATATACTTCCCTTTTTCCTAATTTCACTTAGAAGAAAATGATATTTGCCTATACAGGTCTATTTTTTTTTTTCCTCTTGGTTTTTAATTATAAAAAGCTTCTAGCAGCTGATTTATTATATAGGTAACAAATTGTGTCTTTGAGACCCACTGCACTGTAATTACTTGAGTTAGCACTGCAGATATCTATGCAGGGGCCAGCAGTCAATTTTGACTCAGAATAGATAATACACAGACTGCTATTAAGTTTAATGTAGATTAATGTGAGTTGCTTCCCTTTGCAAGTTATGTATGCAGGTACCAATAATTAAGATTAATTTCCACTAGATAGAATGGCCTTCACTGTGCACAGTGCCAGAAAATGCTTCTTTAATAGCTGTTAATTGGATATATTTGCTTTGATGGTAAAATCCTGATTAGTCTTGTTACCCTAAAAACTCCCCTCCTTGCTCTCCCCCGCCCACTCTTTGAGAGAAAAAGAGATAGACAACCGGAGAGTCAGAGCTTTGGAGGTGGCGCACTCTTTATATCTCTTCCCCCATTAATACCCTCCCAATGACATGCACTTTATTCTTGAGTGAACCACTTGTAGCAGCTTGCGTGCCTACTATGTGCTTGTGCTTTATTTCAGCGTTCATTCTTAAAGTTACCACCAAGAGGCAGAACTTACTACCCTTTGTTTACAAAAGCAGAAATTGAATGACTTAGTTACCTACTGCTGCTGTAACATAAATACTATAAGTGGGTGGCTTTAAAGAACAGAACTTAATTTTCTCGAAGTTCAGGGGGCTAGAAGTTCAAGGGGCTAGAAGTTCAAGTTCAGGGTGTGGCTCTAGAGGGAGGTCCTTCTTTGTTTATTTCAGCTTCTAGTAGCTGCCAGCAATCTTTGGCAGTGTTCTCTGGACTTGCAGGTGTATTGGTTTCCTTCATTTGTCTTCCGTTTCTCCTCCAGCCCCATGTCTTTGGGTCTATTCTGCTCTTTTTTTATAGCTCAGAAGTCATTAGGTTTGGGACCCACCCTACTGATATGTTAATCAGAACTATAGATATGATCTCATTAATGTAACAAAAGAAAACCTCTATTTCCAAACAGGGTTATATTTACAGGTACAGGGATTATGATTTCAACACACATGGAGGGGGGGGACACCATTCAATCCATACCATTGAGGTTCAGAAATGTTAAGCCATTTACCCAAAGTCATAAGCTAGAAAATGAAAGAACGGAGATTCCAGTCTGGCTACTGTCTGAAAAAATACATAAAAGATTTTTAAAAATTGCTGAGATGGGCCATTATATTATTATCACAGATGTTATTTTCCACTTTCCTATTTCTTTGTTGGAGCCATGGTGGCACACTTGGCTGCTAACTGAAAGGCTGAAGGTTCAAACCCACCAGCCACTGCATAGGAGAAAGATGTGGCAGTCTGTTTCTGTAAAAAGTAACCAACCCCCCCAAAACCAAACCCATTGCTGTTAAGTCAATTCCAACTCATAGTGACCCTATAGGACAGAGTAGAACTGCCCCATAGGGTTTCTAAGGAGCAACTGGTGGATTTGAACTGCCAACCTTTTGGTTAGCAGCCGAGCTCTTAACCACTGCCCCACCAGGGCTCTCTGTAAAGACTACAGCCTTGGAAACCCTAAAGGGTAGTTCTACTCTGTCCTAAAGAGTTGCTATGAGTCGGAATCGACTTGACAGCAACGGGTTTTAATTTCTCTGCAGTTCTTATAAATTAAACTGAAGAGCCATTTTCTCCACCTTCTCTGCATCTTTCTACATTATAAATCCTCCTCCTCTCTTTTCTGAATGGTTCAAGGCCAATTAAAAAGAAAATGGAAATTCTCAGAATTGGTCTGAAGTGCCAAGCCATGCCCAGTTAAGGCTGTGAAATGATAACAGTTCTAGAAATATTTTTTACTTTTCCCCAGCAGTAATACAACTTCCAATTCCCATTCTACAATGGAGTATCCTTTCATGTATTTGCATATTTTTCACAGAGCATATCATTAAAAAATGGTTGCAGCAGTGTATCGACAGGGAACTGCCAGAAATTCAGGCTGGTTTCAGAAGAGGGCGTGGAACCAGGGATATCATTGCTGATGTCAGATGGATCCTGGCTGAAAGCAGAGAATACTAGAAGGATGTCTGCCTGTGTTTTATTGATTATGCAAAGGCATTTGACTGTGTGGATCATAACAAACTATGGATAACATTGTGAAGAATGGGAATTCCAGAACACTTAATTGTGCTCATGAGGAAACTTTATATAGATCAAGAGGCGGTTGTTCAGGCAGAACAAGGGGACACGGATTGGTTTAAAGTCAGGAAAGGTGTGTGTCAGGGTTGTATTCTTTCACCATACCTATTCAATCTGTATGCTGAACAAATAATACGAGTAGCTGAGCTATATGAAGAAGAACAGGGCATCAGGATTGGAGGAAGACTCATTAACAGCCTGCGTTATGCAGATGACACAACCTTGCTTCCTGACAGTGAAGAGGACTTGAAGCTCTTACTAATGAAGATCAAAAACCACAGCCTTCAGTATGGATTGCACCTCTACATAAGGAAAACAAAAATCCTCACAACTGGACCAATGAGCAACATCATGATAAATGGAGAAAAGATTGAAGTTGTCAAGGATTTCATTTTACTTGGATCCACAATCAACAGCCATGGAAGCAGCAGTCAAGAAATCAAAAGATGCATTGCATTGGGGAAATCTGCTGCAAAGGACCTCTTTAAAGTGTTGAAGAGCAAAGATGTCACCTTGAAGACTAAGGTGCACCTGACCCAAGCCATGATATTTTCAATTGCATCATATGCATGTGAAAGCTGGACAATGAATAAGGGAGACTGAAGAAGAATTAATGCCTTTGAATTGTGGTGTTGGCTAAGAATATTGAATATACCATGGACTGCCAAAAGAACAAACAAATCTGTCTTAGAAGAAGTACAACCAGAAGGCTCCTTAGAAGCAAGGATGGTGAGACTGCGTCTTACATACTTTGGACATGTTATCCGGAGGGATCAGTCCCTGGAGAAGGACATCATGCTTGGCAGAGTACAGGGTCAGCGGAAAAGAGGAAGACCCTCAACGAGGTGGATTGACACAGTGGCTGCAACAATGAGTTGAAGCATAACAATGATTGTGAGGATGGAGCAGGACCGGGCAGTGATTTGTTCTGTTGTGCATGGAGTTGCTGTGAGTCAGAACCGACTCCATGGCACCTAACAACAACAACATACCAAAAAAAAAAAACCCAAATCTGTTGCTGTTGAGTCGATTCCGGTTCATAGCGACCCCACAGGACAGAGTTGAACTGCCGCATAGAGTTTCCAAGGAGCTCCTGGTGGATTTGAACTGCTGACCTTTTGGTTAGCAGCTGTAGCTCTTAACCACTACGCCATAAAAGGAAACAATTCCTGACAATAATCCATAACTAGCTTCTACTGGCTAACTTGGGTGGTGAAGGGATGAGGTTGAGGGAGGCACTGAGTTGATCTCAGGAGTAGGAGGGAAATCTAGATGAACTTTGCCTCTCAGTTTTGCTCCAGGTTGGTGGAGATTTTCAAAGACCTGTGACGTGCTTTGGGGTGCCCAAAGGGCGCTTGCTGCTCTAGTGGGGCTCAGCAGAAGGACTGTGTGATTGGCTCTCTGGGAGAGCTGAGTTTGAATCTTGTGTCTGCCATGGATGAACTGAATGACCTCGGTCAGATTATTCAACCACTCTGAGTCTCTGTTTCTTTTCCTAGAATGCCTCCAGATTCACAGGGCTTTTTGCAGAGAGGAAATGAGATAA
Source organism: Elephas maximus indicus (assembly GCF_024166365.1). Classification (NCBI taxonomy): domain Eukaryota; kingdom Metazoa; phylum Chordata; class Mammalia; order Proboscidea; family Elephantidae; genus Elephas; species Elephas maximus. The sequence goes on along the minus strand of NC_064824.1, from coordinate 21,755,021 downwards.
TTAAGAGGGCCAACAAAAATGAGAAAACCCCTCAATGAGATGGATTGACACAATAGCTCCGGCAATAGATGGAAACATACCGACTATCATGAAGATGGCACAGGACTGGACAACATTTCCTTCTGTTGTGCGTGGGGTTGTCATGAGTTGGAGTTGACTGGATAGCAACTAACAATAATAACACGTTAAGTTCTTAATGCAGGATTTGTACCTTTCAGTGAATATCACTTCTTTTTCCATTTCTGGGATCTGTGGCCCTACTGAAAGGTTTAAGGGAAAAGAACCACCTTTACAATTCCTCCCTCCCCCCAACCCCCCGGGGGGAGCTGAATTTAAAATGACACCACTGAACAGGAAAAAAAAAATTTCTCTAGGTCTTTTTTGGGGAAATCATTCAAATCCTTTCTCATTTGTAAAATCAGAAAGTCAGACTCAGTCAGTGGGGCGCCTCTGGCATTTTGAACAGGTAATTTGTCATTGTGTGGGACTGTCTTGATAGTGCAGACCATTTAGCATAACCTGCCCTGCCCACTAATTGCCCACGGCACCGTCAGTCATCGTGACCACGCACTGTCACATTTCTGAGCATCCCCAGAGAGATACTACACCCCCTCATACATTCACATGCCAGTTGAGGACCACTGGCTGAGTTCAACAACTCTGACATTCCTTATTTGGGCGGTGCAAAGAGTTAACACGCTGGGCTTCTAACTGAAAGGTTGGCAGTTCCAGCTCACCTGGAGGTGCCTCGGAAGAATAGCCTGGCAGTCTGCTTTTGAGAAATCAGCCATTGAAAACTCTCTGGAGAACAGTTCTGCTCTGACACAATCGACTCAATGGCAACTGGTTTAATTTTCTTCACTGGCACCCTTAGCCAGAGTGTGGGGGAGCCATGAGTCCTTACCCACAAGTCCAGGGAGGTCCCCCATGAGCAAGACACTGGTGTGGAGCAGACAGTCCGCTACCCAGGCTTCCAGGACAGGAATAGCCACCTCCTTGCCCTCCTCATCACTGCGCAGCTGATTTCAGCAGGTGCTGGCTAAGGAGCTATGTGGGTGGGAAGAGGTTAAATACCCCATCCTTTTACTTAACGCTCTGTCCCTGTGGGGCTCTAAGTTGAAAGTGGGGATTTCAGTCCTGTGTCCCTTCTGCACAGTATCGTACAGGCTGGCTGGCCCCTTTGATCAGGAATTTAAAGTAAAATTTGAAAAAATGTATTGGTAAAATTTGGTTACCAGGGCAAGAGTTTGGGGGTAAGCCCTGGTGGTGCAGTGGTTAAGCGCTCAGCAGCTAACTGAAAGGTCAAAGGTTCAAACCCATGAGCCTCTCCACGGGAGAAAGATGCGGCAGTCTGCGTCATAAAGATTACATACAGCCTTGGAAACCTTATGGGGCAGTTCTACTCTGTCCTATAGGGTTGCTATGAGTTGGAATCGACTCAACAGTGATGGGTTTGGTTTTCTTTTTTGGAAAGCAGATGTATTTAACAGCTATAAAAGTTTCTATTCAGGCCTAGACTCTGCTTTCAGAACTCTGCATGTAAATTCCACCACAGTTGCAAGATGAGAGCCTGGCTTGGCTGTGAATCCTAGTTCTGTCATTTATCCTCTGTATGAAATTATGTGAATTACTAAACCTCTCAGCCTCAGTTCCTCACCTGAAACTAAAACCTATGATACAGAGGGTGGCTGTGGGAGTTAAATGAAATAATGATACAAAGCAATTAATAGGATGCCTGGTATATGGTGAGGGTGCAACTGATCATTCTTTTAGCAGGAAGATGCGTAGTTATGAAGAGGCAAGAATCCATAAGCCTACTGAATAAAAGAGAACGGGCTTCAGTTACAGCCAAGTGGGCTGAGATTAGCTCCGGGGGGCGGGGGGGTAAAGTCCTAGGGGCATATGTTGTTTTACCTTGGGTCAAAGAGTAAGAGAACTTCTGGAATTCCTGGAAATCTTCAGGGACATATGACTTATCCCTTTGGAAATAGGACTGCTTCAGCCTAGTAGTGGTTTCCTGGGGTTGATGTGACAAAGTACCACAAACGGGGTGGCTTCAAACAACATAACTTTCTTCTCTCAGTTCTGGAGGCTAGAAGTCAGAAATCAGGGTCTCACCAGGAAGACAGAAGGCCCCTCGGAAGGCTCTGAGGGAGGATCCTGCCTTGCCTCTCCCTAGTTTCTGGTGGCTCCTGGCAACCCTCGGTGTTCCTTGCCTTGTAGATGCCACACTCTAATCTCTGTCTCCGTCATCATGTAGCTAACTTCCCGCTGTGCTCCTTCTCTTTTTATAAGGGTGCTAGTCATTTTGGATTAAGGCCCACCCTGCACCAGTATGATCTCATGTTAACTAATAACATTTTCTAGCATCCTATTTCCAAACATAGGGTAGTGGTGGTTCAGGGGTAGGATTCTCACCTTCATACAGGAAAGCTGGGTTTGATTCCTGGCTAACGCATCTCATGGGTAGCTACTCCTCTGTCAGTGGAGGCTTGCTATGATGCTGGACAGGTTTCAGGGAACTTCCAGACTAAAACAGACTAGGAAGAAAAGCCTGGTGATCTACTTTTGAAAATCAGCCAAAGAAAACCCTATGGATTCTATGGATCGCAAAGTTCTGATCCATGACTGATCATGGGGACTGTGCAGGGCTGGCCAGCATTCCGTTCATGTGTGCATGGGGTTGCTGTGAGTTGGGGCCAACTAGACTGCAGCTAATGACGTTTCCAAACAAGATGACATTCACAGGGACCGCAGGTACTGTGAATAGGTACCTGTTAGGACTTCAATATATCTTTTGGAGAACACAGTTCAATCCATAACAGGCCTGACAAGACAAAGGAAGAAGAATAGAGGAATTTAGCAAAGTTCCAGGGTACAAGGTCAACAAACAAATTTTTCAGTCTTGTCATAGATTGTCCCCCCAAAAATGGGTGTATAAACTTGGTTAGGCCATGATTCCCAGTATTGTGCCCTCCATTCTGTGATTATAATATTATGCTAAAGAGGATTAGGGGGGAATTGTAATACCACCCTTACTCAGGTCACCTCCCTGATCCAGTGTAAAGGGAGTTTCCCTTGGGTGGGGACTGCACCACCTTTTATCTCTCAAGAGATAAAAGGAAAGGGAAGCAAGCAGAGTGTGGGGGACCTCATACCACCAAGAAAGCAGTACCGGGAGCAGAACGCATCCTTTGGACACGGGGTCCCTGCATCTGAGAAGCTCTTTGACCAGGGGAAGGTTGAGGACAAGGACATTCCTCCTGAGCCCACACAGAGAGAAAGCCTTCTCCTGGAGCCAATGCCCTGAATTTGGACTTGTAACCTACCAGACTGTGGGAAAATAAACTTCTCTTGGTTACAGACATCCACCTGTGATATTTCTGTTATGGCAGCACTAGATGACTAAGACAGATCTCTACACCAGCAATGAGAAATCTCAAAGGGAAACACTTCCATTTATAATAGCATCTAAAAGAATAAAATACTCAGGAATAAATCTAACCTGGGACATGAAGGACTTATACTAAGGTTGTGTTGGGTTTGGTTAGTGGTTTTCAAACCTCAGACTGTACACCATTGATTTATTTTTTCTTCTAAATTGTATTTATTTTGTTGTTTTAAAATCAGGTAGCGTGAGTTCTCCTACTTTGTTCTTCTCTTTCAACATAGTTTTAGCTATTCAGGGCCTCTTGCCATTCCATATAAAGTTGAGGATTGTTTTTTTTTATTTCTGTAAAGAAGGCAGTTGGAATTTTGAATGAGATTTATAGATCGCTTTGGGTAATATTAACATTTTAATGATATCAAGTCTTCCAATCCATGAACATGAAACATCTTTCCATTTATTTAAGTCTTCTTTAATCTCTTTCAGCAGTGTTTCATAGTTTTCATTGTATAAGTACTGCACCTCCGTGGTTAGATTTATTCCTAGGTATTTTATTCTTTTAGATGCTATTATAAATGGAATTGTTTCCCTGATTTCCCTATCAGATTTCTTATAGCTGGTGTAGAGAAACCCAACTGACTTTTGTTTGTTGACCTTGAACCTGCAACTTTACGAAATTCCTCTATTGGCTCTAAAAGTTTTCTTGTGGACTTTTGGGATTTTCTATATATAGAATCATGTCATCCATGAATAGAGATCATTTTAATTCTTCTTTTCCAGTCTGAGTACCTTTTATTTCTTTTTATTTTCTTATTGCCCTGGCTAGGCTTTCTAATACAATATTGAAGAGAAATGGTGAGAGCAGGCACCCTTGTCCCCAATTTCAAGGGGAAAGCTCTCACTCTTTCTCTGTTAAGTATAATATTGACTGTTGGCTTCATATCTATCTATCTATCTATCTATCTATCTATCTATCTATCTATCTATCTATCTATCTATCTATCTATCTATCTATCTATCTATCTATCTATCTATCTATCTATCTATCTATCTATCTATCTATCTATCTATCTATCTATCTATCTATCTATCTATCTATCTATCTATCTATCTATCTATCTATCTATCTATCTATCTATCTATCTATCTATCTATCTATCTATCTATCTATCTATCTATCTATCTATCTATCTATCTATCTATCTATCTATCTAATCTATCTATTTAATCTATCCTGGTGGCACAGTGGTTGAGAGCTGGGTTGCTAACCAAGTGGCTGACTGTTCAAATCCAGCAGCTGCTCCTTGGAAACCCTATGGGGCAGTTCTACTCTGCCCTATAGGGTTGCTATGAACTGGAACTGACAATGGGTTTGGTGTGTGTGTGTGTTTAACCATATTGAGAAATTTCCTTCTATTCCAATCTTCTTTAGAGTTTTAATCAAGAAAGAGCGTTGGATTTTATCAAATACTTTTTCTGCATCCATACAGATGATCATGTGGTTCTTTTCCTTTGTTCTATTTATGTGGTGTATTACCTTAATTGATTTTCTAATGCTGAACCATCCCTGCATTCCTGGAATAAATGCCACTTGGTCATGATGTATGGCTCTTTTACTATGCTGTTGGATTTTTGTTTGCTAGTATTTTGTTGAGTATTTTTGCATCTATACTGGTTTTTTTTTTATTCATAAGACATATTGGCCTGTAGTTTTCTTTTCTTGTGGTCTTTTCTAGTTTTGGTATCAGGATTATGTTTGCTTCATAGAATGAATTAGGGAGTATTCCTTCTCTATCTTTTGGAAGGATTTAAACAGTATTTGTGTCAATTCTTCTCTAAATGTTTGGTAGAATTCCCCCAGGGATTCCCCCATCTGGTCTAGGACTTTTTTGGGGAGGGGGGTAGATTTTGATCACTGATTTGATCTCTTCATTTGTTATGGGTCTGCTGAGACTTTGTATTTGCCCTTGAGTCAGTTTGGGTAGGTTGTGTGCTTCTAAGAATTTGTCCATTTCATCTAGATTATCCAGAAGCCCTGGTGGTGCAGTGGTTAAGAGCTTGGCTGCTGACCAAAGGTTGGCAGTTTGAATCCACCAGCCGCCTATTCTATTCTATCCTATCCTATAGGGTTGCTAGGAGTTGGAATCAACTCAACGGCAATGACTTTTTTTTTTTTAATCTAGGTTGGTCTAGTTTGTTGCCATACAGTTGTACACAATCTCCTGTCATAATTTTCTTTATTTGTATTAAGTCAGTTGTAATATTCCCTCTTTCATTTTTTTATTTTGGTTATTTGCATCTTTTCTCTTCTTTTCTTTGTCAGTCTACCTAAAGGTTTGCTAATTGTATTGGTCTTTTCAAAGAACCTACTTCTGGTTTTGTTGATTCTGTCTATTGTTTTTCTGTTTTCAGTTTTATTTATGCTCTGATTTTTGTTATTTCCTTTCTTCTGGTAGGTTTAGGCTTAGTTTGCTCTCCTCTTTCTAGTTCCTGGAGTTGTTGAGTTAAGCTGTTGAGTTAAGTTGTTAAGATCCTTCTTTTTTTATGTAGGCAGTTATTGCTGTAAGTTTCCCTCTGAGTACTGCCTTCGCTGCATCCCATAAGCTTTGGCATGTTGTGTTTTCATTTTCCTCTTAAAAATTTTTGATTTTTTCCTTGACCCATTGGTAGTTTAATAGTGTGTTAATTTCCATATGTCTGTGTATTTTCCAGGTTTTTTTTTTTTTCCCTGCTGTTATGGACTTCTAGCTTCACTCTGTTGTGGTCAGAGAAAATACTTTGTATGATTTCAACCTTTATAAACTTACTAAGACTTGCTTTGTGACGTAGTAGGTGATCCTTCCTGAAGAATAATCCATGAGCACTGTAGTAAAATGTATATAGTGCTGTTGTGGGGTGGAGTGTTCTATATATGTCTGTTAAGTCTAGTTGGTTTATACTGTCATTCAGGTCGTCTGTTTCCTCGTTGATCCTCTTTCTAGGTGTTCTGTCCAATACTGAAAGTGGTATATTGAAGTCTCCAGCTATTACTGTAGTACCATCTATTTATCCTTTCAATTCTATCAGTGTTTGCTTTATATATTTAGGTGCCCCGATGTTGGGTGCATATGTATTTATGATTATTAAAACTTCTTGATTAATAGACCCTTTTATCACTAAGAGGGAACCCTGGTTACACAGAGGTTAAGAACTTGGCTGCTAATCAAAAGGTCAGCAGTTTGAATCCACCAGTCTCTCCTTAGAAACCCAATGGGGCAGTTCTACTCTGTCCTATAGGGTTACTATGAGTCAGAATTGACTTGATGGCAACATTTTTTTTTTAATCACTTTATCTCTTCTAACATCTTTATCTCTTCTAACAGATTTTGTCTTAAAGTCTACTTGTCTGATATTAATATTGCCATCCCAGTTGTCTTTTGGTTATTATTTGTGCAGAGTATTTTTTTCCATCCTTTTACTTTCAACCTATTTGTATTCTTGAGTTTAAGGTGTGTCTCTTGCAAACCGCACATAGTTGGATCAAGCTTTTTATCCATTTTGCCACTCTCTGCCTTTTGATTGGAGCATTTAGTCTATTTACATTCACTGTACTGATAAGAAGTGACTTACTTCTGCCATTTTCTTGTTTTTTGTGTGTCTCAAGCCTTCTTTGTCTTTGTCCTTTAGTACTGCTTGTTTTTGTGTTTTGCTGGTTTATTTCAGTGAGCCGTTTGGGTTCCCTTTTCCTTTTCTTTTGTGTGTGTTTTTTACATATTTTCTTAGTGGTTACTATGAATATTACATTTAACAGCTTGTATTTATCACATTCTACAGCAAGTTCGTTCAAACTTAACCTTAGTAACATACAAGAAATTCTATATCTATACCATTCCTCTTCCCCCACTTGTTGTTACTGTTATCACTAATTATGTCTTTATATTTCATGTGCCATAATTTTATCCTTGCCTTTTCTATATTTGTTATTAAAAAATGAAGGACAAAACAATTAGAATTATCAAGTATGAACCTTATTACTAGCCCTCATATTTGTTCATGCATTTCCCTTTCTTAGGGATCTTTCTTTTTATGTATAGCTTTGAATTACTTTCTAGTGTCTTTTCCCTTCTATCTACAGAACTCCCATTAGTATTCTTTGTACCGCTCTCTGGTGGATATGAACTGTCTCAGCTTCTGTTTGTCTAGGAATGTCTTAATTTCACCTTCATTCTTAAAGGATGGTTTACCTGGTTATAGTATTCTTGGGTGACAGTTTTTTTCTTTCAGCATTTTAAATATATAATTCTAAATCTAATTGGGGATTCTTTGTAGGTGATTCTTTGCTTGTATCTCACTGCTTTCAGGATTCTCTCTTTAATTTTGGAAAGCCTAACTATGATGTGTTGTGGTGTCTATCTCTGCTTGGGGTTCTTTGAGTTTCTTGGATGTGTAGATGCATATCCTTCATTAAAACCATTGCCATCGAGTAGATTCTGACTCATAGTGACCCTATAGGACAGAGTATAACTGCCCCTATAGAGTTTGCAAGGCGTGCTTGGTGGATTCAAACTGTCGACCCTTTCGTTTGCAGCTATAGCACTTAACCACTATGCCACCAGGGTTTCCATATCCTTCATTAGATTGGGGAAATTTTCTGTCATTATTTCTTCAAACATGCTTTCTGTCCCTTTCTCTCTCATCTTCTTCTGGAATTCCCATGATGCACATATTAGGTCTATTGTTGTCCCATAATTTTATTAAACTGTGCTCAGGTTTCTTGAGCCTCCATTCTTCTTGCTCTTGAGCATCTGTAATTTTAACTATCTTATCCTCTAATTCACTGATTCTTTCTTCTGCCTGATTAAAACTGCTGGTAAGTCCTTCTATTGTGTTTCTCATTTTAGTTATTGTCCTTTCAGTTGCAACATCTCTTTTTTTTAGATCCTCATCTTGTTCTTGCATTGTTTTCCATATTTCTTTTAGCTCTTTGTCTTTGTTTTCCCTTAGTTCTTTAATTATGTTTAATGTTGTAGTACTATATTCTCCCATTTTTTTCCCCCCATTATTTGGTCATCCCTAGATGTACTTTCAATCCCTTTGTCATGTTCATTTGGATGGGCTATTATTTCTCTGCACTTTGTGTGTCTTGTGATTTTTTGTTGGGGAACTGGAACTTCTGAGGGTGTTAACTTCCTCAGTTTTCCCCAATATTTGTTTTTTTGCCCACGCTACTTTCTGCAAAAAACTCTTAGATGGGCAGAGACTTCAGCCTTTGTTTATCATTTTCTCCCCCTCTCTGTGATACCTTGGTTTTTCTCTCTGCTTTATTTGGCATTCAAAATTTCCAGATTTCATTTTTCAACTTTCAGCCTCCCCTAAACACACCTGAGAACACTGTGATCAGTCTGTTCATCAGCAGGGACCACCAGTCAGGCAAGATATTGTGTATTAATCAATCTTTCCACTGGAGGGTATAGTCTCCTCTCTCTGGTTTTTACTCCCTTCCCTTCTCTGTTTCTGCAATCATGTCAGAAAACTCACACTCAGTGAGCCCCCTTTGGGGTTATGTGTTGTCCCCAATTTTGCCCAAAGTTTCCTTCCTTGCTCTGTGGGGGCTGCTTATATCTGAGCTTGCATGCCATTGATTTACCATGATGGGCCATACACTTACCTGCCATTGCACATATGATGGGCTTGGGCATGTGTCAGGCAGGCATGCTTGCACCTTGGTTGGGCTTTAATTGAGTACGGCCTGAGTACCCCCTGTCAAGGATGTGCTTGTGCAATCTTACTGGAATGGATATGTACAGGTCTGATCTTTTAAAGAACCAGTGCAGAGGTTCCTTTTACTAATAGGGCCACAATGACAAAGATTAATTGTATATGCCCACTTTCGGCAGGAGACACTGGAGTCAGAGGTCTGCACACTGACAAACAACTTGCCAACAAAAAACATTTTAAGACTTTAGCATATTGAACAGGATACATTAGTGAGTGAGATATGTTTATATATAAACATATGGAAAACCTGGTGGCCTGGTAGTTAAGAGCTACAGCTGCTAACCATAAGGTCAGCAGTTCAAATCCACCAGGCACTCCTTGGAAACCCTAGGAGGCAGTTCTTCTCTGTCCTATAGGGTCACTATAAGTTGGAATCAACTCAACAGCAATGGTTTTATATATATGTAATCTAGTGTTGTATAAACCCACCAGCCCACTGCCGTTGAGTTGATTCTGACTCATAGTGACCCTATAGGGCAGAGTAGAACTGCCCCACAGAGTTTCCAAGGAGTGCCTGATGGGTTCGAACTGCTGACCTTTGGTTAGCAGCTGCAGCACTTAACCAGTTTCCAGTGTTATATAATATATAATATAATATATAATGTGAATGTAGTGTGCATGGGGATAACTTGAAATCAACTGTTTGTAGAATACCTCTGATGGATTTGGGCAACACAGATTGAAATACCAAGTATTATGGACTGAATTGTGTTCCCCACATATGTGCTGGAATTCTAACCCCTATACCTCTGGATGTAATCTCATCTAGGAATAGGATTTTCTTTGTTATGTAAATGAGATCTTATCAGTGTAAGGTATGTCCTAACCTTCACAGGTAGGTAGATGCCACGTGAAACTCACCAAGGAACCTAGGAATGCTGGGGCTACAGAAGCTGAGACAAAGATCTACCCCAAGAACTGAAAGAATCTCAAAGAGGCTTTCCCTATAGCTGGCACCTTGAGTTAGAATTTCTAGCCTCCTAAACTGTGAGAAAGCCACCCACTTGTGGTATTTCTTTTACAACACCACTAAGAAACTAAAACAACCAAGTAAGATTGTGTGTATGATGGGGGAGGTGGGGGAGGTGAGTGGGGCCCAGGAGATTAACTGCTGTGAGACATTTTTAACAGTACAACTGGACAACTGTGCTGAGCAAAGCTCTGGTTGCCTGTGTAACGACCCCTTTAACTGGAATGACCTGGATGGACCACGAGAGCCCAGTGTGGCTTTTTTAGGAGTATTCACTATACAATTGTGAATGGTGGGAATGATTGAAAAACAAATCCATGCCCGGGCTTCCTGGCATGGCACTCGCCTGCCCACCTAGAACTTATGCTCATATCTGGGACCATTGGTGAGGTGGACAATAGCTCGCTCAGCAGTTACTGAGGCTGTCAATGCTGTCAGGGTTGGCCTTCATTTCATTCCATTAGTAAGGGGCATTGTTCAGACACAGGGGGCACAATGGCATTCCTGCTTTGCCTGGGATACCTGAGATGGAAAGATAAGTGGATAGAAGGACAGATAGATGGAGGAGAAATGGATAAGAGGAATGAAGAAGCAAAGGGAAAAGAAGAAAAGGATATAGAGGAAACCCAAATATAAAATTGAATCAGAAGGGCTCCGTGCAGCTGTGAATTTTACCGTCAAGACTGGAACTGCACCTGCATATGCCAGAGAGTGACAAGGACCAAAGGGGGAGAGGGGGCTCATTAAAAAAAAAAAAAAAACAAAACTCTTCAACACATTCAATATGAGCTGATACGTGATCAAAGCTAAGACAGGAAGACACGTACAAAGCAAACTTGTGTGCAGTTTTAAATCTCTTGAAAATGCTTCAAGAAGGCAGTTTTAACACAAATTAAAAGGAACATTTCTTTTCATTCTGTTCAATAATTATATGGAACATGAGGTGGTTATGGAATGGAATTATTACTGGAACGAATGGATGAAATTTACATGGAAGCAGATTTAGGAGGAAATTTATCATTAGAAGACTGATCAGCAAGGAGGCAGACCTTCTCTTGACATCTTGAGCTCCTGGTCATTGAAAATAACCTGGCAGGCAGGCCATGAAAGTGATTCCTGCATTGGAACAATGGTTGGACCAGGAGACCTCTCAATTCTCTCTTGAATTCCTGGGTTTTAGTTTCTATTATCAAGAAGGACCTAGATAAATTCTTATGTGGCGGACCACATTACAGGCTCTTATTGGGAGCCAGAAATAAAGTATAATACAAATTTGTGGAACTATATTGGGGATGGAGGAAGGAAAGCAGAAAGGGACAAAAAGGACACTAACATGTATTGTGCTAGGAGTTGTGTTATGTTTATGTGGCCTCATCTAATCCTCACAATAGACCAGTGAGGTAGGTGTGACCAGCTTCATTTGTACAGATGAGGAAAAAGATGCCCAGAGAGGCCAAGTGACTTTTCTGAGTGATACAGCTAGTTAGTAGCACAGACAGGTTTTTGTCTAGACTGTCTCAAGTCCATGGAAAACCTGGTGGTGTAATGGTTAAGAGCTATGGCTGCTAACCAAAATGTCGGCAGTTTGAATCAACCAGGAGCCCCTTGGAAACCCTATGGGGCAATTCTACTCTGTTCTATAGGGTCACTATGAGTCAGAATCATCTTGATGGCAATGGGTTTTGGTTTGGTCTGAAGTCCAAGCTCTTCTGCCATGTCATAACACCTCCCAAATGGGCCGTTCCCTGGTATTTTCCTGGGTACTGCTCTCCAATACAGCTCTCTCCAGTGGGACCTTGCATCTGAAGTGCTGTGACCTACCATACTTTCTCCTGTGATTGAAGGAATGCTTACCTCAGGGCGGAAACCCTGGTGGCGTAGTGGTTATGTGCTACAGCTGCTAACCAAAGGGTCAGCAGTTTAAATCTGCCAGGTGCTCCTTGGAAACTCTGGGGCAGTTCTACTCTGTCCTGTAGGGTCACTATGAGTCGGAATAGACTCAATGGCACTGTTTGGTTTTTTGGTTTGGTACCCCAGGGCAGGAGGTCATAGTGGTTAGTGAAACGGAGTAGAAGTAAAAATGCACTGGATGTGTTTCCATTCTGCCCAACGGCAATATGGGTGCGACTCTCTCCCACTTGTCCCTTCAACAACAACAATAAAAAACCAAACTTGCTGACATCAAGTCAATTCCAACTCATAGCGACCTAAAGGACAGAGTAGAACAATCCTATAGGGTTTCCAAGGAGTGGCTGATGGATTTGAACTGCTGACCTTTTGGTTCGCAGCCAAGCTCTTTCATGACTGCTCCACTAGGGCTCATCCGCAAATTTACCACCCCAAAATGGTAATCGAGTGACACTCTACTACCTATAATCTCCTGGTATGGTATTTTGACATGGAAGTCAGGAAACGAGATTGAGTTCCTGGTATAGTTTTTATTCTCTCTGAGCCTTGGTTGCTTTATTTATAAAAGGAACGGGAAGAAGAAAAAGTGGAATCACCTCTAAGTCCTTTCAAATTATACATATTTGATATATACAAATATATGCGTATATATATAGACAGTTGGAGTTAATTCACACATGGTGACTCTTACGTGTCAGAGTAGAATTGTGCTCCATGAGGTTTCCAATGGCTGATTTTTCAGAAGTAGCTTGCCAAGCCTTTCTTCTGAGGTGCCTCTTGAACTTCCAACCTTTTGGTTAGTATCAACCCAGGAAACCCAGTGCCGTCGAGTTGATTCCGAGCATGTTAACTGTTTGCACCACCCAGAGACTCCATATAGTAAATAAAATTATACACAAATGACATATGTATGTAAATGTACTTATGTTAATACTTACATTAATACTTAAACCAACTTCTCCTTATCTACTTTAATATCAGAAATGGTACTTGTTCAATAACCCCAGAACCGAAAATAGTTTAAAGTTAATTGTTGGAGTGTGTTATTTAGTGACCTCTCTGCAGATTTACTTAAAATAATAATAAAATAAAATAAAATAAAATTTTCTAACAGCATCCTGATTAGTTGGTGAAAGCAGGCAGCCCAGGAGCCTTGAAGGAAATTTACAAAATCATCAGCAGAATAATGGTCATCAGCCAATGACAGCCAAAGTTGGTGGGAGCTCTGTGGTCAGACACACCAGGGTCTGGCCCCTGACTCTCGTATCCTCTTAAGGAGGTTGCTTAACTTCTCTTAGCCTCAGTTTGCTCACTGGAAAGCGAGGCTGCGAGGAGCAACCTCAGGATGGCTGAGGCCGAGAGGTACAGCTGCACTATGCCTGGTACAGGTTGGCGCTCCACAAATGGCCCTTCGTGTTCGTTCACATCTCTGCCCTCAAGGTCGTGGTTGGTGTCTCTTCTGGTTGGCATGCTGGATGGTAGCACAAAGGGCCATTTGACAATCATTTGTGGGAGGGGCAAGATCAGCTTGACTGTGGATCAAAGTCCCTGAAATGCAACCTCTGGAAAAGCCATTCCTATTTGCTTTTAACCACAGGAGAAGGGATTCAGGGGATTTCCGCTGCCCCTGTAAATGAGCCTCCAGCCACCAACCTCTTTCCTTCCCTCCTGCTGTGGCAGGCATGGCCCCTGACGAGCCCTCCCTCGTATGCCAGCTCCCCAGGCAGGAGCAGGTTAAAACCAACATTTGCAGATAAAGAGGTAAACATATTTACATTCCTCTCTTCACACTTTATGCATATGTCATGCAGTGAATAGTTTCAGAGGTCTGTTTGTACTGTCTCTCCAGAATTTTTACAGTCTGGAGGACACAAAATCTCTATAAAGTGACTTATTGAAATAGAAGCAGATTGGTAAAATCGTTTCCCTCTTATGAACTGTGAAGAATGATCCTTTAAATGAAATCAGGAAGGAACTGGACAGAATCTTGTTTAATGGTCTGACAAAATGAATCACAATGATTCCAGACATCCATCACTGCTAAAAGGGAACCACAAATGATCTGTGAACCACTATATATTGATTACCTATGTAGTACAAGTGTCGGATTTAATGTTCACACACCAGAGAGAGACGGCAGGGACAGATGGTGCCTTAACTCTTCTTTGATAGATTTTAATGGTGAAATATTGATTTCTATCCGGCCAAGGCCTGCTGTTAGGGGCCAAAGTCATTTGTTGGGTATTGCCGGACACCCGGTCGGCCTGGCGTAATCAATCATTTTTGGCAAGGCAGGTGAAAATCGGGGAGAAGCACCTTGGAACCCAAACCGGAGCATGACGTGTCTGCGCCCAGCCGCCTAGAGAAAGAGAGAGAGAGAAAGAGGACTCCTGGAGACTGTGCTTGTAAAGAATTATTAATGATAAGACATGTTTACTGAGGAGACTCGCAGCGAATCAGAGCTGACATGAAATAGTCTGGGAGCTTCGTGGAGAAAATGAGCCTCTTGCTAAAAGGGACTATATTTTATTTAAACATCCTTCTAAGGCTGAGGACTCAGGTAATCTGTTGTGTTACAAGCCACTGGCTGTTCTTGCCATCCAGAGAGATAACAGTGCGCGCTAATAGGAACACATCAATCACAATCAGGCTGCAATTCCAGTGGTGTCTCGTCCTCCCAGCTCCTCTTTAAGCTCCTTAATAATGGTGATAACATAGTTCGGGGCTGCTGAGAGGGGCTCTCCCCTCTGAGGGTCATATTCATAAAGTGAATAGCTTGCCAAGTCAGCACCCAGGGAGAGAGGGAGGGGCATGGAGCAGCTGGGGAGGGCTGGAATCCAACAGGAGACTTTTCTGTCATCCACAGTTGCCCCCCCTCCCCGCCCCCAGCTCTATGATGTCAGTCCTGCCTCCTTGCTCAGAAGGGGGTGTGAGTGTGTGTGTGTGTTATGCGTAATTATCAAGAAACAGGACTCAATTTCCTGGGGCAGCTTACAAAATGGTTTTAAAGGAGACTCCCCAGTGGAGCTCCCCAATGTGCTCTGAGGGATGGCAACCTCATGGGAGTAAGTGTGTGGCTTCCCAAGAAGACTGGGAGGGGAATGTCTGGCAGATATGGGGCTACCTCCAGGCCTTTGTAGCTCTGTGTCAGCCTCTAACCCCTCGCCCACAAGGTTAAGCATCCATTTGCCTGTTTGACTTCCCCGTAGGCTATGAGCTTCTGGAGGGATGGCGGCATCTAATTAATCGTTGCATCCTCGGTGCCCCAGAACATGGCTTTGGGACTCCCAAGACACTCAGTATATGAATATGGCTGAATAGTTAAGTGCAGGTGTTTGTGTTAAAAAGAAATCAGCTGTTCTGCTTTGCAGGCCAACTTTTGAGTGTTCACATGAATAGATGTGTATTATGTGTGAATATATGCATTCATAAAAGAATGCACTAACCTTATAAAGACATGTAACACATTTGGTATTCATTTATATTATTAAAAAAAAATTTTTTTAATGATTTACTTGGGTCCAAATTCTGTTCAATCACTTACTAGAGGATGACCTTGAGCAAGTTCCTTAAAACTCTGCGTCTCAGTTACCTCATCTGTAAAATGGGAATAATAATAATGCCTATGTTTTGAGGATTAAATGAGTTAGTGGATGTGAGCATTTATAATGGTGCTTGGTTTACAACGAACAAACAAAAAATCCATTGTCATCAAGTCAATTCCAACTCATAGTGACCCTATAGGACAGAGTAGAATTGCCCCAAAAGGTTTCCAAGGATCACCTGGTGGGTTCAAACTGCTGATTTTTTTGGTTAGCAGCTGTAGCACTTAACCATTACACCACCAGGGCTCCTGGTATTCATTAAGTACAATTGTTATATTATGTATCTACATTTAAATTATACATTTAGCTGTGGCATTATATTACAAATCTTTATATAAATAAATATGTAAACGTACACAAGCCTTTGTAGGGTTGGCATTAGGGACCCTGACAAATATTTCCTTGTTCTCTGTCATATACAAGCCTGCACCGTGAGGCAGTAGGTTTTTTGGTGGTGGTTTGGTAGGTGTGGTGGGCATTTTGTTTCAATGTAAATTAATGTACTCTCCAGCTATTTCACATCGGGGCCTCATTGGGTCTGTCCTTGCTTGAGTGTTTATCTCAGGCAGTGTTTATCCCACACATACAAAGGCGCTTGCAGGGGCCATGTACCCAGCTGTGTGAACTGCCCCAGCTGTACACCCTGGCCCAGATGTGAGTGCAGGAGACAGATTCCGCTTAGATTATCTTGCTTACCTAATGATTTTTGCTCCACTGCCTTGCTCGATTGTGTTCACCAGGACGGCAGGCTATTAAAATGTCAAGGCACATTGAATTGTTGTTATCCAGGAGAGAAACCTTTCCAATCAACCTGTGTTCTGGGGGTTGCATAAACTTCGAGAAGGCGATTGGAGAAAGGCGCTCTGGCTTTTTCACATGGATGGGGGCGCGTAGGGAGGTTGGGAGAGGGCACCGGGAGGGGGAGGAGGGGTGGGTCCCGCGCCCGGTGTTCACCGCAGCTGGAGCGCGCTAATTAAAACGCCATCTCCTCAAACAGGTATCGGTGGCTCCGCCTTTCTCTGCATTTATGGATAACTGCAAGACGGCCTTGAGTGATGCTGCGGTTTAAAGAAGGGAGAGGAGAAGAAGTGACTCGGAGAGGTGTGGGGAGTGGGGCTGAGGGGCCCAGGATCGGGGTGGGGAACAAGGAGCAACCTTGTAAGGCAGGAATAGCCAGGAGCTGTATTCCTGGTTGGCAGCACGCGCTAGGGAGGAAAACAAAGGCTTCCGTGGCCCCGCACCTGCCCCGACTCGGCTGAGGGCCCCTTTCCGGGCACCCCGGGCCGTGGCGAGCATTTTCGGGGTGACAGTCCCGTATTACGGCCGCAGTGCGGCGACCAACTCGGCACTGGTGGCCCGCCCAGCCAACGGCAACTGGGACAATCTGGCGACGTTCTTCTTTTCTTCCCTCAAGTCTCATTTTTCCAGGGGTTTATTTTTCTTCGGGGAGAGAGCAGGGCAAAGGACGTTCTTAAAAAGTACCCAGGGGTCCGAGCCGCTGAAGGCGCCAGCCAGCCACTCGAGCTTCCCGGAACTGCCTTTTCCCCTTTGTGCACCTCAGCTCACAAATACGTGGCTTTCCCCGGCCACGTCGGCCTTATTTTCGTTTCGGAGCGATGGCTTTGTTCTTGCTTGGGTTCGGCTCTGCGCGGCGCCCCGTTTCTCTCTCTCCCTCCCCCCGCGTCGGGCACCACAGGCGGCGGCTCTGCCCTCCCCCCTTTGTCGGTTCATCAGCGGGAGGCCTACCTGCGCGCGCATGCGCGGGAACGCACACAGGCGCATGCGCAGGCGCTCCCCGCCGCCACCGGTGTACCCCGTTCCTTCTCTGGTCCCAGCGCGTCCCATTTACCCAGCGTTCTCAGGCTCCCGGCCCTGCCTGGCCCCTTAGGGCTCGCAGTGCGGAGCGCGTTCTTCGTCTACACCCAGTCTCCCTGACCCCTGCTTCCCTTCACTCCTCTGCTTTCCTAAGTGGCTAGACCCCTGCAGAATATCTCTGTAAGGAGCAGGTGACTTCCCTATCCGTGGGTCCTCCTTCCTGATACGGAATGGTTCATGGGTCATGCTCCTGGAGTGCCTTGGGCCGAGAGTCCTACTTCAGTCTCGTGCCTTTCCCCATCCTTTATCCACAGACTTCTCTACCTCCAGCGGGCCGTTCGGGCAGCTGCTGTTCCCAGAGACTTTCCCCATGCTCGTGCCCCTCAATTCCCCAGAAGGTGAGGTACCCCTCATTTGAGTTGCCAGGGTTCCTTTACCTCTCATAGTTTTCTCAACAATGTTTATTTACTTGTCTCGATCCGCATTCAGATTGGCAGTTCATTCATTTAATCAACCAATATTTGTTGAGCATCTAGTATGTTAAGTACGAACCTATTGTTAAGGACTGGGGTTGCAATGGGAAGCAAAACAGACACAGTTCCTCCTGTCATGGCCTGTGAGGGATCCTTTCCGGATAAGGGACCATGCTGTATTTATTTCTGAAACCTGGAACATATAGATGCTCAACAAATTTGAGCGGATGAATGAGAGAAAGAATAAATCTTTCCCACTGTCTTGAGCAACCCAGCACCATTTATTCAGACATCCTTGGTTTGCGGTTTCACTGTACTGAAACACTTTATGATGAGCTTGATAGAAGATTTTGCTTTCTCAAATTCCTTCATTATCTCATGGGGTCTCTGCAGCCGCACTGTGAGGTAGCTTTGGTCTCTCCAGTACTTGCATTCTGTTTTAGTAAGGCTCAGACAGGACAATGACAAAGGTCAAACGGCTCACTGGTGATGGAACTCAGACCACACCTGAACCTGGGCCTCCTCATTCCTGGCCCGGGGCCTCAAGGTAACACATAGACCTGTATGTCTTCATCTGTGCCTGCCACATGCCCCCCCAACCTCAGGAAAATGTTAAAAGGGAGACTAGACTGGTACTGGGTTTCCATTTAATTCTCTTCCACATTCACCTTAGACCCTGGCACAGAGGATACTGCTTAAGCACGAGGTTGATTTAATGGCTATTAAGATGTGATTTCCTTTCTTCACTTCCCGTTAGCCCCTGTCCTTGCCCCCAATTATCTGTAGGAAGCATGGTAGGCTCAGCTCTATCTTAATTGGATTTTCTGACAATTACCAGGAACTTGAGGCTGAACCCTATGCCCATCACGTGGGTCAGTTCATTTGCATGATTAGATTTGTTTCATTACTTAAGTGAGAGGCCTGGTATATCTGCGCTGAAAGGGCCAGACAGCTCCCCAAACGCTCTGTGGACACTGAGCTAATGGCAGCCTTGGTTCCTTGCCAGCAACCTTCACCTCACCCAGAGCTGGCTGGGGGAGGACACAGGGGGAGATTGCAGGGACTGAGTCACCAGTGGCACAGGACAGCCCTGCTTCTGTTAGGTCCATTGAAACAGCATGGGCTTCACTATATACTGCTGGGTCTTCTGGGGCCAGTTATTTCCTCTACCTGAGTTCCAGGTTCCTAATCTGAAAAATGGGAATACTAAAGATCACCTTGTAGGGGTGCCACAAGGATTCAATGAAACCATGTTTGGAAAGTGAACTTCCTCAGTGCCTGGCCCAGAATGCACCTAACCCCCGTGTGTCTCTGATGTAAGCGCGCTTGCGTGTACACACACACACACACACAAACTTCTTCATCCTAGCCAGGCTTCTCTTCATTCTTTCCACTTCCATCTCATCTTTTCCTTAATATTCCTTTCATTCCCTTCCTCATTCTGCATTTCCGTTCCCCTTCTAGTTCCCTCTTTTCACGTGGCTGCACTTCTTTATCCTCTTATTAGGTGGTAGAGATCAGGATACCTGGCTTTCTCATCTGGGCTCTGCCTCTAATGAGTCCTGTGATCTTGGGCCAGTTATTACCTCTCCACGCAGGTGCTCCTTCTCGTATCCCAGGAGCACCTGTGGAGGTTGCATTGTCCTATTCTGTAGTTATTTACTTCATGCCTGCTTCCATCAGACCCTGGGCCCTTTGTGGCAGTGGCTGTGATTTAGTGAGCTAGCAAGTAGGGGAGATTTGGTCAAGGTTGGAGGGAGGGAGGGAGGAATAGGAAGGAAGGAAAGGTGGGAGGGAGGGAGGAAGGAAGGAAAGAGGAAACTGTCTTCATGAGTCAAGGTTAGGCTTATGGACCCCAGAGAATGCATGTAACCACCACTAGCCCATGCACACCTTTATGCAAATTCAAAGAGGCTCCAGGCAGATGCAGCCTGGATGGGAGGCTAGGAGGCCTGGCTTGCTGAGTGGAGCCCAGTGGAGCCCAGTGGAGCGTGGGCTGGGTTTAGATCCCATTTGCCTCCTTGGCTCAGTACCCTGCACAGCTGTAGGAGTTAGGCTGTCAACGTAGCTGGGAGGCAGACGTAGACTGCCTGGGTCTAAGTCATGTTGCCTCTTGCAGTGGACCAGATCCTGCTTCTGGAGAAATCCCTGCTGCGAGCCTGCTGCAAGGTCATGTAGCTGTTCCTCACAGCGCTTCCGTGAGGTGTGGGTAGCTGCTGTGCCGTGAGACAGAGCTGCCTGTGTACTCACACCAACGCGGGCATCTACCTGGCCACAGACGTCCCTGAAATGGAAGTGCCCTGAAGGCTGCCCTTATTGGATGACTTTCTGCTTTACTATTTCCCTTGAGATGATTGTGGACAAAGATACTATTATGTGTCTGCTATGTATCAGGCAGGGCAGTGGTGGTTCAGTGGTAGAATTCTTACATTCCGTGTAGGAGACCCAGGTTTGATTCCCCGCCAATGCACCTTATAGGCAGCCACCACCCGTCCGTCAGTGGATGCTTGTGTGTTGTGACACAGAACAGGCTTCTGCGGAGCTTCTAGACTAAGACAGACTAGGAAGAGAGGCCTGGTGTTCTAAAAATAAGCCAATGAAAACCCCGTGGGTCACAAAGGATCAACATGCAACCAACGGGGATGACACAGCATTTTGTTCTGTTGTGCATGGGGTCGTCATGAGTTGGGGGCCAACTCAGTGGCAGTGAATGACAATGACAGCAACGTATCAGGCGCTTATACTACACGTGTAATACCACGTATCACAACTCTCCATGAAATGGGTAAAAGTCTCCCTATTTCACATATGTGGAAATTAAAGCTCAGAGAAGAGGAGAATTGGTGGGAGATGCTTTCCAGCATGGTTTTTCTCTTCCCTAAGGATGGAGCCTGAGCTCTGAGATCTCTGATCTGAGGATTCTGTTTAGTACCTGCAAGACCTCTTGGAGGGACTCAGAGGTTGGACTGGAAGTGGTATCCCTGAGTTAGGTGGGAGATACGGTCTGAGGGAATGGCTGGGTTGCAGCTTGGTTTAGCTAGAGCCTGGGCCGTATCAAAACCACAGGGACACTCCCCTGCTGGAAAACATCTCTCTTCTCCTTACCAGAGAACAAGAACAAAAAAGAGAAATTGAAACTTAGAGCTTCCTAGGAGGTCAAGCGCATTTGAAGGCACTTCTGCTAATATAGTTCGTAGGAATATGAAACACTTTTGTCACTTTGTAAAAGCGGGGAAGGCAGGAAAGGTCATATGTTTCATCTCTTCAAGTTTCCAATACTAAAATGACTTTTTTTTTCTTTACCTCCTGCCCTTAAGATACGTCTCAATGATCTCAAATTACTAATTTTTCCATGATTTCCTGAAACTTTGGCTCTCTCATCCTTGGAGGGCTGGTGCCTGCCACAGCCTTGGGCTGAGCTCTGTCAGTTTGCTGGCAAGGTGCTTCTTAGATAACTTAAAAAATCTACTAGGAACGGCTTCCTTGTAGAGCTGAGAGTAGGAGAAGGTGAGAATACCCCACAAATCTATACAGAAAACACAGGACAGACCCGAGTTCAGAAGTTAGCTGTTACTTGTTCGGCAATTTTTTTTAATCCCTCTGATCCTTGGTTTTTGCATCTGTAGAATGGTGACAATGATATCTGCATGCCTGGGACACCTTGAGGACTTAATGAAATCACATTTGTGAAGAGGATAGGGCAAAATCTGACTCATATTGGACTTTCCCTGGATATTTCCTACCTTCCTTCCTTCCTCTCAGTTGGTTTGTGCTCAAATGCAAGCCTAAAGGTTGGCAGTTTGAGCCCACCCTGTGGTGCTGTGGAACAAAGACCTGGCAATTTCCTTGCATAAAGATTACAGCCAAGAAAACCCTATGGAGCAGTTCTGCTCTTTAACGCACAGGGTCACCATGAGTCAGAATCAACTTGACAGCAGCAAGTTTGGTTTTTGGGTCTCCTTCGAGTCATTCTATCTACCTTGCTCCTTACTGTAGGCTGCCTCTATACAGCAGTGATTTGATTTAGCTCTATGCAGCTGTAACTGCTCCATGCTGTTACTGGTTCTATGCTTAATTATTATTATTATTTTTAGGTGGGCTTGTCACATGCTCCCCATTGTAAGTGTCCTCCACCAGGTATACCTTTGCTTGGTAGCTCTCCTGTTAACGTGAACATCCTGGGATTAAGGTGTTGCATTTGTCTCTAAGCTGGCCACTCACAGAGAATGGAGCTTCTATTCCAGTTTCTTTGTATTCCATGCCCTATACATGGGCACTTGACCCCCTTGTCTTTTAGCCACAAATGACCACTGTAAACATTTGGCAAGATACAGTTTTGCTTAGTGGTTACAAGCAGCAAAAGCTGGATCCCCGCCCTGCCTCTGACACTAAGTGTGCAAGACCATTGATGAGTTGTTCAACCCATTTGAGCCTCAGTATTTCCATTGGTAGAATGGGGATACTGGTGCTTATCTCACAAGGTTGTGCTGAAGAAGACGTTGAGATTATAGATGAAAAGAATTAGACCTGTGCCTGGTATTGAGTATGTCCGATAAACAATTTTTATTTGTAATGTTGTGTGAAAGGTATCTGTCTGTATCTACCTATCCATCCATCCATCCATCCATCCATCCATCCATCCATCCATCCATCCATCCATCCATCCACCCATCCATCCATCCATCATCCATCTTTTTTCTACCTATCTTCCATCTATACCTTTCTCTTGTGTCAAATGTTCCTAGAGATTTCCATGAAAATCTTCTAAGATGATTCTTCAAAAAGCAATGACTTCAGCACTGAACAAAAACCATCCTGCAGCCATTTCAATGAGCATTATCCATTGTGCAGATTGTGGACTAAGTATATTTTCTCAGTCTACCCTCAAA
Organism: Elephas maximus indicus; assembly: GCF_024166365.1. Taxonomy (NCBI): domain Eukaryota; kingdom Metazoa; phylum Chordata; class Mammalia; order Proboscidea; family Elephantidae; genus Elephas; species Elephas maximus. Next base: position 21,732,216 of record NC_064824.1, on the reverse strand, counting down.
AGAAGTTTAATGCCAGTCAACATACAGAGTCTTTACCTGCACTTTGCAAAGCAACTGATAAAATCAAATACACTAAGATAAGTAAATATCTAATTAGCCTGGAAATGTTACATTATACACATAGCAGTGACTTGGACTCTTAATAACAAAGTAGCAGTTGTTCTTTAAAAATCCTATCACCTTCCTTCATTGTGTGAAAGACTGCTTTCAAAAGAGGCTCTTCTCCATTCACTTCATATTTGTTCAGGCTCAAAGGATGTAAAGATGAACAAGACCCAGTTGGTCCCTACTCTCAAAGAACTCTCTGTTTGGTGCGGAAACCAACCTGGATCAAAAAATCTTACATACGTGATTTGGTGTAGGCATATAGAGGGTATTAGGGAGGAGGGGGAGAGGCCACTCACCAGGTTTGAGGAGTGTAAAGGAAGAAAAGGGAGGTCCCATAAAAACCTGTTGCCATCGAGTCGTTTCTGACTCAGGTTAAGGTTTTGTGGAGCGACATGGATGAACACATGTGCAATGGCACAGAAGAGGAAGGATCCCTGTGCACGTTGGGGAGCAGCAGGTAGTTTGATGGGGGAAGTGAAGGTGGAGAAACAGAAAGACAGGCTGCGGTCCAAGACGAACACAGTGGACTTCCACTTATACCCTGTTGGCCAGAACTGGGTCTCGGGGCCACACCTAGCTGCAAGGGAGTCCAGTGAATGTTTCTTTATTGTCGGTCCATGTGACCTGCTAAAAATTCTATTATTTATGGAAGTATCAACTTTGGGGGTCAAACTGCCTCTGCCCCAATGTGCAGAGCACTTTGCACTGTGCTTGGCTAAATGATAAATTGCTTCTTCTTTCCATTCCTTATAAGGCACGTGCCAAGGATAGTATAAAAGTGATTTTTTGAATTTCCTTCTGGTTGCCACTAGATGCTTGGCAGGAGCTTGGGCTGTAAGTGGGAAAATGAAGTGAGTGGGTTTGTGTGCTGAATTGCTGGGGCGATGGAGAATGGATTTGGGAGAGGGGTGGTCCCTTTGAAGCAGGGAGTTTGTGAGGGCCTCACTTCTCAAAATGTGCTCCACAGACCAGCACTATCTTCATCACCTGGGAAATTGTTAGAAATGCAGAATTTGATCCTCATCCCAGACCCACTGGATCAGAATTTGCACTTTAATGAGATTTTGGGTGATTTGCACTAACATTAAAGTTTGACAAGCGCTGCACTGTGAGACTCTTGAAAAGGTGGAGACTGAACTATAATGAGGCTGTGGCGTTGGTGATAGAAGGGGAAGGACCTGACTCCTGTGGTTCCACTGAAAAGTGGAATGACTTAGCGGGAAAGTAATTGAAGATTATTTTTGGCAAGTTTTCTCTAGAAATTGCTGTATAAATGTGCATTTTGTTCTGTCAGATATGTAAATTATTTAGCTGCCCAGAGTATATTAAGAAGTTATAAAAGAACAAATATTATATGACCTCACATGGAGTAAAAGACAAAAACAGGAAAATGTATACAGACCAGGGGTGGGAGGGAGTGCTTATGGAGCACTGAGTTTCAGTTTATGGTGATGGAAAAATCACATTGAGGGTAGGGTTGTACTGCCAATTAATGTAATTGTTGTCAATAAGTTGTACACCTGTAAAAAATTGAATTGGCAAATTTTGTGTGATAGATATATTTACAACAACAAAAGAGCAGCTGTTGAGGCTGCTTATGTACAGCTAAACACCTCATGGAATTCGATTTTATGGTTTGGAGGTTTGAGATCATGGTTTCATGAGACATCCCAGTTGATTGGCCAAATATCGTGTTTAGTGCTTCTGCTCTCTCTCCTAGTTCATTGTGTAGTGCCTGGAATCTTAAAAGCTTGCAAGTAGCCATCCAAGGCACAACAATTGATCTCTATTCACTGGGAGCAACAGAGGAAGAAGGAAAATTAAGAATAGGAGGAGGAAACGGAATGTGTGGCTAATTGCCACCATGAAAAACTGCCTCCTTTGCCATGAGACCAGAAGAACTGGATGATGCCGGCTACCATCACTGAATGCTTTGATCAAAGATTCTGTAGAAGAATCGTGATCAAAAGGGGAAAAAGGCAGGACAGAATTTCAAAGTCTCATGGAATCCAGACTATGTGGAGCCATGGAGGCTGGATAAACTCCAATATTATTGCCCTAAGATAATCGTTAAACCTTAAACCAAAATATCCCCTGAAGTCTTCTTTAAATCAAACAATAAAAAACAAAACAAACAAAAACCAGTTGCCGTTGAGTCGATTCCAACTCATAGTGACCCTACAGGACAGAGTAGAACTATCCTACAAGGTATCCAAGGAGTGGCTGGTAGATTCGAACTGGCAGCCTTTACAGTTAGCAGTTGAGCTGTTTAACCATGGTGCCACCAATAAAAAAAAAAAAAAAAATAGGTTAGCTTAATTTGTAAAGAATGTCTGCCTTGAGCATTGTGCTTTTTTAAGAACTATCTGTGTAGGATCAAACTGGCAACAGCAGCTCCAAAGATTAGATTAAAAATTTAGGGGGCAGTGAGCTTGTGTTAATAGAGTGGAAATGGTTGCAAAACTTGGAGAATGTTACTGAATTGTACTTGTAGAAATTATCAAATTGATGTATGTTCTGCTGCGTATATTCTCAATAGTAACAACAACAACAAAATTAAAAAGAGAAGTCCTAAAATATGCTGACATGGAATGTGAAAGATAAATTACTTATGCAAGGCTGTGTCCAGAGAAGGTGCCAGGTAAACACCATTTGAGAAGATAATTTAAAGTGAGTGGAGTCTTCCTTAAGGCCCTTGGGTGTTGCAAATGGATTGTGCAAGACTACTAACCTAACGGTTGGCGGTTTGAACCCATCCAGCGGCACTGCGAAAGGAAGGCCTGGATATCTGATTCCATAAAGATTACAGCCAAAAAAAAAAAAAAAAAACCTGTGGAGCAGTTCTACTCTGTGGCATGTGGGCTTTCCATGAGTTGGAATCAACACAGCAGTAAGGGGTTTATTATTATTTTTTTTAGTTTGGGGTCTTCCTTAACTTGTTCTAATAGCCTTATGGGTGTGTGATGTGCTTGAGGGCTGGGGCTGGGACAATGGATGGATAAACAGACCAGTGAATGGCTGCAAGGCCTGGGGCAGCCTCCCTTTTAGAACATCTCCATTCATCCACTCAAGTATGAAACACCTGCTCTGTGTCTGCCCACCACTATACCAGGCACGGGAAATACAGAAATGAACCAGACACAAGTGCAAAGATGAGTCACAAATGGAAGACGTTTGAGCAGCGGTCATGACGTGTGCAGCAAGGATGAAGCACTCAGCACCTCGGTAAGCTTTGGCAGGCAGGAGCAGTTGGTACATCAGCACGTGCGTTCTGAGCCAGAGACCCTCAGATTCCAAACTGATATTCCTGGAGTGCCTTGAGCAAGTCGTTTTCACACTAGCAAACTGGACACAATCATACTTCTCAAAGTGGTTATCGAGATTAGATGAGCTAATGTGTGTGAGATGCTCAGAACAGGGCAACAATCATCACCATCATCTTATTATTAATATTGTCATTAACTTTGTTTTTATTCTTACGAGACAGAAGAAAGGCAAAACATACATTCCCAGCTCTCAAGAAATCTCCTAGTTTCTTGGAGAGAGGAGCCACCTGTGTGAGGCAGATGAACGGTGAGCTAAATACAGACTCAGGCCCTGTGTGTGGGGTGACCATCAGTACTGAGGGGCTCGGAGGGAGGTGCTCCTGTAGGCTGAGGAGAGGCACCACACTAGAAGGAGAACAACGGCAGTTTTGAGTAGAGAAGTCTCAATCGCAGCTTGCGCACTGCTGGAATCATGCAGAGGTTGAGTGTGTGGGCTCTGGGGTGAGGCTGCCTCCATCAACTCCAGGCCCCACCACCTGCTGGCTCAGTGTGACCTTGGGCAAGTTGACCTCTTGGGTTTCAGCTTCCACTTCTCTAAACTGGGATGGTAACGCTGATGTTGTAGGTGGAAATGTGCTATATACATCAAGCACTTAGAGCAGGGCCTGGCAAAAAGGAAGTGCTTAATAAAGGTTAGGAATTACTATGTGTCAGTGTGATTATTTTTCTAACTGGTCCTCCAGAGCCATCTCTGCCCTCCAACTAAGCTTAAATGATAGATCTTTCTTAAATGGTTGATCATGTCATGCCCCTGCTCAGAAGCTTTCAGACTCCTACAGACCGCAGGCCTTACCATGCTAGTCAAGGTTCTACACAATCTAGCTCTTCTCCTTATTCCCACCTTATATTATTTATAGTTTTATTATAGAAGTTATAATCTGCTTGGAGCTGTGATTAGCTCTAAATCCTTAGTAGCCTCCCCAGTGAGCTCTCTAGGACAAGGACCTTGCTTATTTAATCTACTCTCAATATATATTTGTGTAGCCCCAGTGCCCACAGCAGTTCCAGGTTCCCACTAGATGTCGAACATTGCTGACCTTTACTCTGTGCTGCATGCATGTGCGTGTGTGTGTGTGTGTGTGTGTGCGCGCTGTGTCTTTCTGCCTAAACATTCTTCCAGGAGAGGCAGCAACATGTGTTGAGTCCAGCTCTGTCTGGCCACTAAGGCTTTGCTCTTTCCGTTAGCCTCTGCTCCGTGCCTTACCCAGCAAGTTGGCTTTCATCACCCTGGCCTCTGCTTCTGGGCTCCTTTCTTAATCCAAGACCCAGCCAGTTCCCATCCTGTCTTCTCCCAGAACTTCCTTCTCCCCCAGGCAAAGTCTGAAGTTGCTAACTGATAGCCAGGAGGTTAACAAGGTACTGGCAGGAATGGCTGGTGTCTGGAAGAAGAAATGACCTTTTGACAGAGGAGTGTGGACCTCAAAGGTGGAGGAACAGCGGCAAGGAGAGATGCACCCAGCTCACCCTTAGGCTGTGGTTCTGTAGCCTTGAGTGCTGAGTTAGGCTTGTTGTTGTCCTCCTCCTCCTCCTCCCCTCTCCTTTCCCCTGTCCTGCTTCTTGTCTTCGGCTCCCTGTCAACAGCGCCGTTTCTCCTCTCAGGTACTTCATGTCCTCATCTTCCTGTCCTGTATCTAAACCTGCTCTTGAGAAAGAGAGGCTGTCAGCTCTTTGCCGCCTTATGTGGCTAGAAGTCTTGGGGTCTTACACTCTCCGTGTGGCCTCTGAAGGCTCTGTCCCTGTGGAGGTAAATGATGGTGAGGGCTGAAGTGGCGGGGCGGCGGAAATGCCCCCCGAGAGAGGTCTTCTGTGTGTGGTTGTTTTGTCACCTGTGACTATGCGACCAGAGGTTCCTTCCCTTTCCAATGAATCAGAAACAGCTCTCTGTGGGTCACTGCAGCCATTGCGAAGGGGCAGTTGACCTATCCCTGACAAAGGCGCCTCCGTGAGGACAACAGGCTGAGTGGATATAGGAACAGAAATGGATGAAGCACAGGGATGTGCTTGCCTCCTGCACTAGTGACGCATTGCGTGAGCGGAGACCTGCTGGGACAGAAGGACTGGGTGGAGGCAAGGAGGAGTCCTGATTGGGGAGAGGAGCAGGGGGCACATTGCATGAGCGGAGACCTGCTGGAGCAGGAGAAGGACTGGATGGAGGCAGGGCGGAGGAGTCCTGATGAAGGTGAGCAGTAGGCCACAGCTGGAGGAAGACAATGGGAGGGAGTGGTCCCAGAAATGAGAAGGTTAAGCATTGGAGCTAGAGCTAAGGCTCTACATGGAGGATTGATGGAGAAACTGCTTATATTCCCCCTGCTGCCCAAGTGAATTTCGTTTGCCTTCCAGCTCGCATCTGCTTTGCTAGTCAGTTCTGTCTTTGCAGGCCATACAGAACTTTGGTGGAAGTTAGAAAAATGTTCCATCTAGGCTGACACAGCCCGGCAGGCGCACATCTTGACCAGCAGATGGCACTTCTGTGTGAACTGGAAAAGCCACAACTTCTGGCAGCTTGTGAAGACAAAGTACTATGATGACATGTGCAAAGACCTGGAGATAGACAACCAAAAGGGAAGAACACACTCAACATTTCTCAGGCTGAAAGAACTGAAGAAAAATTCAAGCCTTGAGTGGCAATAGTGAAGGATTCTATGGGGAAAATATTAAACGATGCAGTTTGTCAGTTTGTCGTACTGTGGGGGCTTGTGTGTTGCTGTGCTGGAAGCTACGCCACCAGTATTCAGATACCAGCAGGATCGCCCACGGAGGACAGGTTTCAGCTGAGCTTCCAGACTAAGACAGACTAGGAAAAAGGACCCAGCTGTCTACTTCTGAAAAGTGTTAGCCAGTGAAAACCTTATGAATAGCAGTGGAACATTGTCTGATATAGTGCTGGAAGATGAGCCCCCCAGGTTGGAAGGCACTCAAAAGATGACTGCGGAAGAGCTGCATCATCAAAGCAGAGTAGGCCTTGATGACATGGATAGAGTAAAGCTTTCAGGACCTTCATTTGGTGATGTGGCATGGCTCAAAATGAGAAGAAACAGCTGCAAACATCCATTAATAATTGGAACCTGGAATGTATGAAGTATGAATCTAGGAAAATTGGAAATCATCAAAAATGAAATGGAACATATAAACATTGATATCCTAGGCATTAGTGAGCTGAAATGGACTGGTATTGGCCATTTTGAATCGGACAATCATATAGTCTACTACGCTGGGAGTGACAACTCAAAGAGGAATGGTGTTGCATTCATCGTCAAAAAGAACGTTTCAAGATCTATCCTGAAGTACAGTGCTGTCAGTGATAGGATGATATCCATACGCTTACAAGGAGGACCAGTTAATACGACTATTATTCAAATTTACGCACCAACCACTAGGACCAAAGATGAAGAAAAGAAGATTTTTATCAGCTGCTGCAGTCTGAAATTGATTGAACATGCAATCAAGATGCATTGATAATTATTGGTGATTAGAATGCAAAAGTTGGAAACAAAGAAGACGGCTTGGTAGTTGGAAAATATGGCCTTGGTGATAGAAACAATGCTGGAGATCGAATGATAGAATTTTGCAAGACCAACGACTACTTCATGGCAAATACCGTCTTTTGCCAACATAAACGGTGACTATACACATGGACCTCACTAGATGGAACACACAGAAATCAAATTGACTACATCTGTGGAAAGAGATGATGGAAAACCTCAATATCATCAGTCAGAACAAGGCCAGGGGCCGACTGTGGAACAGACCATCAATTGCTCATATGCAAGTTCAAGCTGAAACTGAAGAAAATCAGAGCAAGTCCATGAGAGCCAAAATATGACCTTGAGTATATCCCACCTGAATTTAGAGACTGTCTGAAGAATAGATTTGATGCACTGAACACTAGTGACCGAAGACCAGACAAGTTGTGGAATGACATCAAAGACATCATACATGAAGAAAGCAAGAGGTCATTGAAAAGACAGGAAAGAAAGCAAAGACCAAGATGGATGTCAGAGGAGACTCTGAAACTTCCTCTTGAGGGTTGAGCAGCTAAAGCAAAAGGAAGAATTGATGAAGTGAAAGAACTGAACAGAAGATTTCAGAGGGTGGCTCGAGAAGACAAAGTAAAGTATTATAATGACATGTGCAAAAAGCTGGAGATGGAAAACCAAAAGGGAAGAACAAGCTCTGCATTTCTCAAGCTGAAAGAACTGAAGAAAAAATTCAAGCCTCGAGTTGCAATAGTGAAGGATTCCATGCGGAAAATATTAAACGATGCAGGAAGCGTCAAAAGAAGATGGAAGGAATACACAGAGTCATTATACCAAAAAGAATTAGTCGATGTTCAACCATTTCAAGAGGTGGCATATGATCAGGAACCAATGGTACTGAAAGAAGAAGTCCAAGGTACTCTGAAGGCATTGGTGAAAAACGAGGCTCCAGGAATTGATGGACTATCAATTGAGATGTTCCAACAAACAGATGCAGCGCTGGAGGTGCTCACTGTCTATGCCAAGAAATACGGAAGACAGCTTCCTGGCCAACTGACTGGAAGAGATCCATATTTATGCCCATTCCCAAGAAAGGTGATCCAACCGAATGTGGAAATTATAGAAGAATATCATTAATATTACATGCAAGCAAAATTCTGCTGAAGATCATTCAAAAATGGCTGCAGCAGTAAATCGACAGGGAGCTCCCAGAAATTCAGGCTGGTTTCAGAAGAGGACGTGGAACCAGGGATGTCATTGCTAATGTCAGATGGATCCTGGCTGAAAGCAGAGAATATCAGAAGGATGTTTCCTGTGTTTTATTGACTATGCAAAGGCATTCGACTGTGTGGATCATAACAAACTATGGATAACACTGTGAAGAATGGGAATTCCAGAACACTTAATTGTGCTTATGAGGAACCTTTATGTAGATCAAGAGGCAGTTGTTCAGACAGAACAAGGGGATACTGAGAGTTTTAAAGTCAGGAAAGGTGTGCGTCAGGGTTGTATTCTTTCACCATACCTATTCAATCTGTATGCTGAGCAAATAATCCAAGGAGCTGGACTATATGAAGAAAAATGGGGCATCAGGATTGGAGGAAGATTGGTTAACAACCTGAGTTATGCAGATGACACAACCTTGTTTGCTGAAGGTGAAGAGCACTTGAAGCACTTACTAATGAAGATCAAAGACCACAGCCTTCAGTATGCATTGCACATCAACAAAAAGGAAACAAAAATCCTCACATATGGACCAATGAGCAATATCATGATAAATGGAGAGAAGATTGAAGTTGTCAAGGATTTCATTTTGCTTGGATCCACAATCAACGGCCATGGAAGCAGCAGTCAAGAAATCAAAAGACGCATTGCATTGGGTAAATCTGCTGCAAAGGACCTCTTCAAAGTGTTGAAGAGCAAAGAGGTCACCCTGAAGACTAAGGTGCACCTGACCCAAGTCATGGTATTTTCAATTGCATTATATGCATGTGAAAGCTGGACAAAGAATAAGGAAGACTGTAGAAGAATTGAGACCTTTGAATTGTGGCGTTGGTGAAGAATATTGAATATACCGTGGACTGCCAAAAGAACAAACAAATCTGCCTTAGAAGAAGTACAACCAGAATGCTCCTTAGAAGCAAGTATGTGTCTTACATACACTGGACATGTTGTCAGAAGGGATCAGTCCCTGGAGAAGGACATCATGCTTGGCAGAGTACAGGGCCAGTGGAAGAGAGCAAGACCCTCAATGAGGTGTATTGACACAGTGGCTGCAACAATGAGCCCAAGCATAACAACGATTGTAACGATGGCTCAGGACCGGGCAGTGTTTTGTTCTGTTGTGCATAGGGTCACTATGAGTCAGAACAGACTCGATGGCACCTAACAACAATGACACGCAAGAAGCATCAAATAAGGTGGAAGGAATACACAGAGCCGCTATACCAAATAGAATTGGTCAATGTACAACCGTTTCAAGAGGTAACATGATCAGGAACCGATGATACTGAAAGCATTGGCAAAAAACAAGGCTCCAGGAATTGACAAAACACCAAGTGAGACGTTTCAACAAACAGATGCAGCTCTGGAAGTGCTCACTCATCTATGCCAAGAAATTTGGAAGACAGCTACCTGGCAAACCAACTGGAAGAGATCCATATTTTTGCCTATTCCTAAGAAAGGTGATCCAACCGAATGTGGAAATTATCAAACAACATCATAAATATCACATGCAAGCAAAATTTTGCTGAAAATCACTCAAAAGCAGCTGCAGGTAACTGCCAGAAATTCAAGCCAGATTTAGAAGAAGACGTGGAAACAGGGATATCGTTGGTGATGTCAGATGGATACTGGCTGAAAACAGAGAATACCAGAAAGATGTTTACCTTGTTTTATTGACTATACTAAGGCGTTTGACTGTGTGGATATAACAAATTATGGTTAACATAGTAAAAAAAAAAAAAAAAAGTAGAGGATGGGAATTCCTGAACACTTAATTGTGCTTATGAGGAATCTGTACATGGATCAAGAGGCAGTTGTTTGAACAGAACAAGGAAATAGTGCATGGTTTAAAGTCAGGAAAAGTGAGCATCAGGGTTTTATCCCTTCACCATATTTATTCATTTTGTATGCTGAGCAAATAATCTGAGAAACTGGACTATATGGAGAAGAATGGGGTATCAGGTTGAAGGAAGACTGATTAACAACCTGTGATATGCAGATGATACAACCTTACTTGCTGAAACTGAAGAGGGCTTGAAGCATTTACTGATGAAGATCAAGGACCACAGCCTTCAGTACGGATTACACCTCAACATAAAGAAAACAAAAAGCCTCACAAATGGACCAATAAGTAACATCATGTATAAGGAGAAAAGATTGAAGTTGTCAAGGATTTTATTTTACTTGGATTCTCTATCAACAGCCGTGGAAGCAGCAGTCAAGAAATCAAAAGATGCATTGCATTGGGCAAACTGACTTCAAAATATCTCTTTAAAGTGTTGAAAAGCAAAGATGTCACCTTGAGGACTAAGGTGTGCTTGACCCAAGCCATAGTATTTTCAATCACCTCATCTGCATGTGAAAGCTGGACAACGCATCAGGAAGACCGAAGAAGAATTGATGCCTTTGTACTGTGGTGTTGGAAAAGAATATTGAATATACCACGGACTACCAAAAGAACCAACAAAACTGTCTTAGAAGAAGTACAACCAGAATACTCGTTAGAAGCAAGGATGGTGAGACTATGTCTCACATACTTTGGACATGTTATCAGAAGTGATCAGTCCCTGGAGAAAGACATTATGCTTGGTAAAATAGAGGGTCAGTGAAAAAGAGGAAGACTCTCAATGAGATGGACTGACGCAGTGGCTGCAAAAATGGACTCAAGCATAGCAACAATTGTGAGTGTGGCACAGGACTGGGCAGTATTTTGTTCTGTTGTGCATATAGGGTCTCTATGAGTTGGAATGAACTCGATGGCACCTAACAACAACATGGCTTGATTGGAGCCCTGGTGGTGCCAGTGGTTAAGTGTTTGAATCCACCAGCTGCCCCTTGGAAATCCTATGAGGCGGTTCTACTCTGTCCTATGGGGTCTCTATGAGTCAGAATCGACTCGGTGGCAATAGGTTTGGTTTTGGTTTTATTGCTTGATCAGCCCGATACTAACTGAAGTTCAGCTTCTCCTGGTGCCTTCAGCCAGTCATCCCTGTGCAGGGGACAACCTGGACAGTTGTACAGGTCAGCCTTGTCTACACCCCGTGTGCTCCAGCCGTACGTTCTCTCTCACCATCCTCTGAATACGCCAGCCCTTTCACAGCATGTCATAATCTCTGGTTGTGTCATGTCTTCTGCCTGGAGATGTTCCTGTCTCCCTGTCTGCGAATTCCAACTCATCTGTCCAGACTCAGCCTAAGCATTCTGCCCTTAGTGACATTTTCTGACTTCTTGAGGCACAGCGCATGAGCTGTTCCCTAAGTTCTTGCGTTCACCATAGGCCCAGGTGCATTTTGTCCACTGTCATATTATAGACCAGCTCTGACCACACAGCAGGGGCTCAGGGACATTTGCTGAGTGAGTGGATGAACAGGGCGATATGGAACTGGATATTGTTCAATGCATCTTCCCATTCTTTCTCTCTTTTTATATTCAGTGCCACCCAGGTAAGTGAGTAGGGTAAGTAACTTCATTAGCGTCCTAGTTACCTAGTGTTGCTGTAACACAAATACTACAAGTCAGTGGCTTTAAATAACAGAAATTTATTTTATCACAGTTAAGGAGGATAAAAGTCCAAATTCAGGCTGTGGCTCTAGGGGGAGATCTTTCCTTGTTCATTTCAGCTTCTAGTAACTGCCAGTAATTCTGGGCCTTCCTAGGCTTGTAGACACACCTGTCTCTGCAGTCTGTCTTCCTCTTGCCTGTGTGTGTGTCTATTCAACAATTTTTATAACTCAGAAGTGATTAGGTTTAGGACCCACTCTTCCTTGGTATGACTTCCTTAACATATATAAAAATGGCATGTCGTCCGACCACCTCTAACTTTACAAGGAGGAAGGAGACTCAAGATCAAAAGCCCAAGGCTGATTCCTATGAGGTAAAGGTCGGGTATGCCTCTTCTCTCCGCCATCTTTACCAATTCTGACTTCAACCATCCCTTCCACGGCACTCTATTTCTCTGCTAAGTTTGATAATTCATTGCAGTGGCCATACAGAACTCACAGACAATACTCACAATTATGGGTTTTATTAGGGAAGTAACAGGTTACAATTCAAGTTCAGGAAGGTTCAAGATACAGTTCTTCCATCAGGACAGCCTGTTCTCAGCCGTGTCACAGGTGTGTCTCTCCCTGGCCCTTGGCCTTTGACCTGCTCAGGGAAGTGTTACAAAGCTCTTTTAGCTCTGCCAATAAGTGCCCTGAGGTACCCCACTCTGCCAGTAAGTCTCAGCTCTGGCTCCATGAGTCGGCAAACCTAGCTCCACCAAGTGCTCGGAGGCACCTTACTCCACTAGCAAACCTTCTGCCCAAAGTCACTCAGCTTTCTTGCCCCATGGACCGGGCCATCTCCTACTGATCTTCTGCCAGTCTTCTGCTGGTCTCTCCTGCCGTGGCTTCTCGCTGTCTCCAGTGTTACAGCTCTCTCTCTCAGTGTCCTGGTTCCAGGAGCTTTATAGCACAGGGATCTAGGGTCCAAAGGAGGCACTCCTCTCTTGGCTTTTCTCTTGGTGGTGGTGAGATCCTCTCTTTTCCACTCCAGGATGGCTCATTTCAAGCCTGGAAGAATGGCAAAACTGACCAGTCCCCTTGTTAGGGTTCCGTATACCTTATTAGCATAATCCCACTCAATCACTTGGGTGGGAGTTACAAGATCATGGTGAAAAAGGCCATATAAAAGCAATCTATAGCACGGCAATATAACAAGAGAAAACCCTATTTCCAAACAGGGTCATATTTATAGGTACATGAGTCAAGATTTCAAAACATATTTTGGAGGGCATAATTCAACCTGCAACAATTGAGTAGAAGAACAACTTGATGGTCAAAGATGGCCAGTGGCTTTCAGAAATTTCCAACTAATCTATGTAGTGTTACCTTGCACAGAAGCTCACTTACCATTATCAGGATTTAAGTCTGCTACCTGGGTTTACCAGCTTCTTAGAGAGGCTCTGTACTCTCCTGGCTCCCTGCCTAGGCTGCTGCTTCTTCCTGAATGCCTTTTCCACATCTCACCTAATGAAAAACTAACCCAAGTTTAAGAGCCATCTCAAAAGTATCTTGCCCATGAGGATTTCTACAATTTCTGAGCCTGGAAGTCTTCAAGGCACCTTTGTTACTTTTTCCACATTTTGCCTGTAAACAGCATTAAGAATGTGTGTGCCTCATCTCTCCTGAGAGCTGCTGGAAGCTCCGAGTCCTGGTGTTGTTATTGCACCCCCTGGGCTGCCCAGTATAGTGCTGTATACACAATAAGGAGCACAGCAAGTGAATATTGGGTTGAAGGATGCTTGTATAAGCTCAGTTGTAGTTGCTTGTTATTTCATTATTTTGGAGTGTCTGGATGGTGAAAATGGTTAAGTGCTCAACTAGCTAGAAGGTTGGATGATTGAGTCCACCCAGAGGCACCTTGGAAGACAGGCCTGGTGATCAGCTTCCAAAAGGCCACAGCCTTAAAAACCTTATGGAGCAGTTCTACTCGGCACCAATGGGGTTACCATGAGTTGGAATCAACTTGCTGGCAACTAACAACAACAGGCATTTATTTACCACCATTTGCCCATCCTTTCCCAGAAAGGACTAGGCAGCTTGTCTCATTTTGAAATAATTAAACCAGTGGTTCTTGAACTGTTTTGCCCAAGACCCATAGTGACAAGCACACATCATGACCCAGTATATAGACACCCACACCTACTAAAAGACCCCATAGAGTTTCCAAGGAGCATCTGGTGGATTTGAACTGCCGACACCCACACACATACACATACTTCCGAAGCTAATCTTTTCCAAAACGTTATCTTCAATTACAATGTGCAGTACACTCTAATATTTGCCACTAAACTCCATCCAGCTTTTCAAAAAGCTGGTTGTAACCTACTAAATTGATTTCACATCCCCCTGATGGGTCATGACTGTCAGTTTGAAAAACACTAATTGAACCCACCAAGAGACAGCATTCTGAGAAAGCTTTGGCTGGTGCATTATCCTGAGTGTTCTGTCCTGGCATAGTCATGGAAGGCAGCGGGTGGTGGCTGGGATCAGTGAGGAGACTGGAAGGGCCTGGACTAAGATTTGTTGTCCTCCCATGGCCATGAGCAGTGATGTGGGCAAATGCCCTGGTGTATTTCCACTTCCCATTCTAGCCTCCCTCTGGCACCGAGGATTCTTCAACTGCCCCCCTCAAAGCCCCTTTGTGGTTCTCAGCAGTGGAAGACCCTTCCTCTCCACCTCCCTACTCCTTCCACAATCCCAGTACTCTCATGCCTGTGTCTCTCTTGGACTGTGATCTCTTGAGGGTAGAGATGTGTTTTGTCCATTCTTACATCCTCAGTACGTGCAGAGTGCCTGGCCTACAGGTACTCAATGAACACTGGCTGAATAAATGAAAAAATAAATGGGTGACGACAGCATCAAAATTTTGCTGGTTGAGGAGTTACAGGCTTTGCCAACTCTAATGCATTCAGGGTCAAGCAGGTAACATTATTGCCTGAAGCAGGTAATATAGAATACAGTAGGGAAGGGTGAGGACTGTGGCAAAGCTAGAGAGTGAGTGCCCTGCTTAAAATGTTCAAATACTGTGGGAGTCAAATAAAACATGACTACCCTGGGGATGGACAGCTTTTCACTCTGAAATGCTTCCTGACTTGGCAACAAGGAGGACGGATAAAATGTTTAAGTGCATCTCAAACTTAAGTGCACATGAATGTCCCCTGGAGGCCATTGTTAAAATCTGGATTCCTGGACCAGCCTCGGAGTTTGGATTCAGCAGGTCTGGCTGGCTACAGACCAGTTCTGGGCAATTTAGTCCTTGTTTAAAGTGTTACATCACCTTCTCTGCCCCCACCAGATAATGAGCTCTCAATGCTTTGAGTCAGATGTTTTACGAAACAGCATTTTGATGCAAATTAAGGTCCTGTCCTCAAATAAAAAAAGAAGATATTTTTCAAGTATACAAAATAATTTTGTTTAATGAAAAGAATTTTCTTAGTTTTGTTTTTCTCTATTTTTTTAAAAAACCTAGGCTCCTTTATAGCTCAGTTTTTCACATGCAAGTGGCAAAGCAAATAAATGAGAAGCGAAAGGGCCTGAATGAGGGAACTCAGAGACAAAAGCTGCTCACCCTGGATGTAGAAGCTTGTTGCATGGATGTGGGTGTCACCAGTGTGATTTTATATTGTTGCACAACTATCACATTTAATTAAAGCAGGCATTTCTAAGTCACTTAAACATAGACTGATAATAATAATGTTTTGTTTCATTGCAATGGAGTTGAATCTACTAACATGGCGTAGTCTTCCAGAAAGCAATGACTTCCAGCTCCATCATGAGTTAGTTTGAGAACTATAAACTTAAACCCAAGAGGTAGGAGTACTAGATAAAATTCGGGAGACCCAGTTAAAGTTGAATTTCAGGTAAACAATGGATACTTTTTTAGTATAAATATATCCCAAAGATTGCATTATCTACTCTAAATCTGGCAACCCTACCAAGCAGACACTTGCAGAAGGAAGGTGAAATGGGCTGGCTGGTGCCCGGAGCAGGTCCATGGTGATTGGTTGGGGCAGCAAAGAGGAGTTGTCCTCTGCCAGGTCAACTGAGGCCTTGAGACAGGTCAGCAGAGGAGCTGGACTGGCTGGGTCCAGCTGCCAGAGAACAGGAACAAGCCAAAGTGGAAGGCAGGGCTTTGGGCCAGCCTAGACCCAGGCCACTAGGAGAGAAAAAGAGACACAAGGAGTTGAGTCGTGGCCTCTCAGAACAAACATGTGATCTAGGTCTTTTGGCTGAAGTCAGCCAATTGTTTCCCTGGCTCCTTAGAGGTTTTCTGCCTTCACTCAATCTGAAAGGAGCACTGACTCCTGTGCAATAGGTACATATAAGGATCCTGACATAGCACTTGTCTTAGTTACCTAGTGCTGCTGTAACAAAAACAAGCAAAAAATCCCACAAGTGGGTAGCTGTAGAGAACAAAAATTTATTTTCTCACAGTTCGGGAAGTTAGAAGTCCAGATCAGGGCGTGTCTGTAGAGAAAGTTCCTTTCAGCTTCCAGTAGCTGACAGTTGTAGGCTTTCCTAGGCTTGTAGATCCACCACCCATATGTGTCTGTCTTCACCTGACATCTTCACCTGTGTGTGTTTCTGTGTCTATTCTTCTCTTTTTATAACTCAGAAGTGATTAGGTTTAGGACCCACCCTACTCTGGTACAGCCTCACAACATAATGAAGAAAGCCCCTATTTCCAAACAGGTCATATTTACAGATACAGGAATTAGGATTTCAATACATATTTTAAGGGTAAAAATTCAATCTATAACAGTACTTTGTAGTCGGAACTTTCCAAATATGGATGCTGGGCTGTGGAAAGAGAGTCCTGGGAGGGTGGGATTTCATAATTGCCTGTGATGATCCTGAGCCCTCCCAGCCATAGCAGGAAATTCTTGACTTTGACCTGTTCCTAATGATTCTTAAGAAACTATGTTGCAGGGCAGAGAAGCCCCCATGGGAGAAACTGCCACATTTGTCCACTTAGATACCAATTTTCAAGATGGCCACCTAGACTGGCCAGGTTCTCAGATAGCTCTCAGCTTTCCAGACGGGAAGACAAGGGTAGACTTTCAAACAGAGACCAGTAGAGGACACTCTATTGATTTAAAAGTAGGGCCTATCTTCTTAAATTTCTTGTTATCATAATCTGACCCCTAGGCTAGTTTCAGAGGGTCAGGGTGATAAGAGAACATATTTTATTTGTTTTTCAATCAGCTGCAATTTCCAATTACAGACTGACTCAAATTAATCAACCCCTCAACATCTGACAGTGCTCCCATCAACACTGGCATGCACCAAGGCATGTAGAGACCAAAGTATGAGAGCATGGGAAAGACATTTGTCCCCAATTCTGCTGTTAACAAGACAAAATGCTCAGGAGAAAACCACCAAGGCTCTCACTGAGGGTGTTTCCGAGGGTAGAGATTGTGATTTCTCGGTCACATACACAAAAGCCCTTGGAAAACTAGTGTCTCCATGTGTATTAGTTTCCTATTGCTGCTATAACAAATGGCCACAAACGTAATGGCTCAAAACAACAGAAATTAATTCTCTTATAGCTCTGGAGGTCCGAAGTCCAAACTCAGTCTTACAGGGCTCAAATCAAAGCATCAGCAGGAGGCTGGTGGGGAGAATCCTTTCCTTGCTTTTTTCAGTTTCTGGTGGCTGCCAGCACTCCTTGGCTTGTGGCCACTTTACTCCTGTCTCTGCCTCTGCAGTCACATTGCTTTTTCCTCTTTTGCATCAAATGTCCCTCAGTTTCCCTCTTATAAGGATACTTGTGATTACATTTGTCTTAGTCATCTAGTGCTTCTATAACATAAATACCACAAGTGGATGGCTTTAACAAACAGAAGTTTATTCTCTGACAGACTAGTAGGCTAGAAGTCTGAATTCAGGGCACCAGCTCCAGGGGAAGGCTTTCTATCTCTGTCAGTTCTAGGGGAAGGTCCTTGTCATCAATCTTCCCTGGTCTAGGAGCTTCTTGGCACAGGGACCCAGGGTCCAAAGGACACATTCTGCTCCTGGCACTACTTTTTTGGTGGTATAGTCCCTTTCCTCTCTGCTCCCTTCTCTCTTTTATATTTCAAAAAAGATTGACTTAAGATACAATGTAATCTTGTAGATTGAGTCCTGCCTCCTTAACATAACTGCTTCTAATCCTGCTTCATTAACATCACAGAGGTAGGATTTACAACACATAAGAAAATCACATCAGATTAACAAAAAGGTGGACAATCACACAATACTGGGACTCATGGCCCAGCCAAGTTGACACAGATTTTTGGGTGACACAGTTCAATCCATAACAACATTTAAGGCCCACCCAGGTAATCCAGGATAATCTCCCATCTCAAGATCTTTACTTTGATCACATCAGCAAAGTCCCTCTTGCCATGTAAGTTAACATTCACAGGTTTAGTGATTAAGACATGGGTATCTTTGGAGTTGCTATTCAGCTTACCAAGCCGTGACTGAGTGGAGTCAGACAGTCAGCACTACGGGGAACCTGAGATTCCTCTGACCCAACCTTCCTACTGTAAACACAGGAGAGTGCAAACCGCAGAGAGGAAAGGACTTGCCCCTGGTCACATTCTCGTTAGCGGCAAGGCCTGGATTATATTCCTGGTTTCTGCCATTTCCATAAAAGCTGCTTATCTGAGGTAGCCTGTGGCTCTGATATATTTTTCTGCAATAGGTCCTCAACAGCATATCCAAAAGGCCAGACAAAGGTTCAGCACTTGCATTTTTTCCCTAGAAGTCAGACTTGTTGACAGTTATATCAGAACTTTTGGAGTTGAACTAATACATGAAAAGCTGGTGTTACTTTCCGCAAAGACAGGGCATCCTTAAAGTCTTGAGGATTTTTAAAGCCTCTGTGAGCTGTCAGGGGCACCTTAAAATAAACGTAGGTACTCCTCTCTCTTCATCCCATTAATTATTCATGTCTTAGTTTCTATTCAAGCTACTCATCTCCCAAGTACTGCACACGTTTTTCTCCTGGTTGTAATCAAGCAATTCAATAAATCCAAAGAAGGCTACAAGCCTTATGTTCAGGGGCCCCAAATCCCTTCATTCTGCAGAGGGAGGGATTAGGAGGTTTAACCTTTTCCTTCTAGGGTGAACTTGCTTCAGAAAAGAAATGCAAGAACTAACTTAGGAAAAAGCACCAGGGCAGTCCAATGGAACACCCAGCTGCATATGTCCCTGGGTGTGACATGCTGCATGTCCTCCCTAGTGGTGTCTCTGAACATGCCCCCAAACCCTAACCCACCCTCAGGAAATCAACATGGCTGACTCATTTTCTTCTGGTAGACAGAGAGATAAAGAGAACCCTTTATATATACATGCATACATACATATATGTACACATCATATGGATATATACATCTGTAGAAATATACACATACATGTATATAGACATACATATGAATCTATGTTTGTATAATGTGTTTTAATGCTCGTATGGGTTCCCCTATGATGCTTTTGGAATAATGCATTCCACAACTTTACTCTATGTAAAGTAGAATTGGAGCCCTTGGGTGGCACAGTTAAGCACATGGTTACTAACCTAAAGGTTGGCAGTTCAAATCCACCAAAAGGCACCTTGGAAGAAAGGCCTGGCTATCTACTTCCAAGAGATCACAGCCATTGAAAACCCTATGGAGAACAGTTCTACTCTGATACCCATGGGGTTGCCGTGAGTTGCTCAGAGGCCTTGCTCTGGCCTTTACCCATGGGATAAGCAGTCCATTGGGCCAAAGGGTAGTGCTAATGTGGCGGCCCTGCCCCCCATCTTCTTGATTACACTCTGGTGCCTGGGCCCCTGGAGTTCTTAGCCTGAAAGCTCTTAGCCCACTCGGAGGACCTGCATGGGCCTTCCTTCTGGACCACCCTCCGAGGGTGGGCTGTGCCACCCAGGTGCTCATTCTAGGCTCTAGCATTGGCCAGGGTGTTTATGAGAGGTACAGAAGGAACTTAACAAGAGGCTTGAGGTGTTCGCACGTATGTGCACCCAACCCATTGGCGGTGAGTCGATTCTGACTCATACACACCCTCTGGGACAGAGTAGAACTGCCCCAAAGGGTTCCCAAGGCTGTAAATCTTTAAGGAAGCAGACTGTCACATCTTCCTCCCGGGGAGCGACTGGTAGGTCCAAACTGCTGACCTTTCAGTTGGCAGTAAGTACTTAACCCACTGCACCACCAGGGCTCCTTACGCATGTACACAAGGTCCAGCAATCTGCTTATCAAGCCCTCCCGGCGATTCTGCTGTACACTCCAGTTTGAGAACCACTGTTCTAGACTAAGTAGGACCGGAGGTAAACACAGGTTGTCTGCAAACCCTCCAAAATATTCTGAGGCCTTTAACCCAGGAAATGTGTCAGTATTGTGAGGAGGCCTCTCCTTTCCTCTTAGCTCTGATGCTAGTTTTTTACTTTGGACAAGAACAGTTCCACTCCCTGAACTTCCGAGTCTTTAGTCACAAAATGAGAGCTGGACTCTTAATCTTTAAAGATTGTCAGGGTCTCTTCCAGATTGAAGAGGCAGTAAATCTGAAAATATCTCCCATTAAGCTTCTTCAGTTTCACTTATTCACATTAAAATCTCAGTGATTAGTGTTATAAGCCTTTCTCTTAAAATTCACTCACCCCTGGGTGAGATGAGGAGCAAAGGGCCTCATGGACAATCACTCTATAGCACTTTTCAAACTTTAATGTTCATATGAATGACCCAGAGATCTTGTTTAAAATGCAGATTCTGTTTCATCAGGTCTAAGGTGGGGCCTCAGACTCTGCATTTCTAGAAAGTTCCCAGGTGATGCCTGTGCTGCTAGTCTGGGGAACACAGTTTGGTTAGAAGTTTCTTGTAAAGTTTAGTCAGATTGCTCCCTTTTTGAAGAGCAGAGGTCAGTCTAATATGAAATGGTGTTTTAGGAGGCAAGGAATAGAGGGACAGTTAATTTATGGCAGGATACTCAGAAACCCAAAGGGACTTGGTAGGTGAAGTAACCAGTGAACCCTCACTGTCAATAAGAGGGAGTGGTGGGGACTGTGGCAAACTGGAGAGAGTGTGCTCCATTAAAGGAGGTGGGCACGATTCAGCTCTAGCCTCTTTGTGCCATGATGCAATATGGTTCAATATTGCCAAATTTTCCAACTTAACGAAGAGAAGCTAGAAACTGGGTTTTTTGATTTTTAAATGTTGTCCATCAATTCATATTAAATGAACTAGACAAATAAAACCCAATTATTTAACTAACATCATGCAAACCAAACAAAACGTGAGTGAACAGTTTGGTACTTTTAACTTAGAGTGTCAAATTCAGGAAGGGGAAGGAAGTCCTGCCTGGGCTCTGGATGGGGCTGAGAGGTGGGGGAGTACACTGGGCAGTCAGAAGCCTACCTGAGTATAATAAATTCAGAAGAAGACACAAAGGTGAGCAGGTGGAAGAATAAAATGAACAAAAAAACAAAACCAAAAACAAAGTGGGAGAACTCAGAAAACCAACATAGCTTAGTTTAAAAAATGTTGCCATTTTTTCCAGCTCTTCCTCTTAGGGATGATACAGGACTTCTCCTTCTGGAGGTTAGGGTCAGAAAATAAAAAGGAAGGAGGCATAAGGCTGAGTCTAGATGGTGAGCAGTGTGTTTTGCCAGGGTAGGGATGAAGCCCGCACCCCTCCCATCGCCCAGTAACACTGCTGCCCACTTGCCCTTTGGGTTTTGTTTTTTTCTGATTCTACCTGCTGAGCTGGCTTTGTCATACCTAGGGGAGGTTCCATGACTATGGATTGTCCAAGTTCACTGTGGGTAACCTTGGATGGTAAGATTCCACAGGGAATCCCTGAGGGAGTGTTGGACAAGATAAGTTGGATAGAAGTCATATAGTCTAAACTCATTTTGTGATGTTCTTACAGCTCATTGAAGCCACAGACTAAAACCAAATCCTGTGAGGTCAAGTTTCAGTGCCCTTTTCAACTTTGCCTCAGGGTGACTGGGAGAACTAAATGTGAACACATGTGAAAAGCGCTTTGTAAGCCACAAAGCACAACAAATATGTCAGTGATTGTTGGGGGTAGCAAGAAGCCAGACAGGCCTATGTTAGCATCCCAATTTTTACTAGCTTTGTAAATGTAGTCAAATGGTTTAACCTCTCTGAACTTGTTTCCCCACCTGCAAAATGGGAAAAATAAAACCGACCTGATAGGTATAAGGATCAAATGAGACAGAGCACATAATGCACCTGATATTTTATCTGACATTATAGTGCTGCTGAATACATAATAGCTATTATAACTATTATTCATACCCATCTCCATGAGTTGACTCCAACTCATACCAACCCTACAGGTCAGAGAAGAACCGCCCCCATAGGATTTCCAAGGCTATAATCTTTACGGAAGCAGACTGCCACATCTTTTTCCCGCAGTGTGGCTGGTGGGTTCAAACTGCTGACCTTTTGGCTAGCAGCTGTGTGCTTAACCACTGTGCCACCAGGGCTCCCTATTATTATTCCTACTACATTCAAATGCCTCAGAATTACCTTTCATACTTTATTAATTTATTCAAGTAAACTTCATGTTGAAAAATCAGAAATGCAGATAAAAAAAGAAAAATTGCTTATAAACCTTACATTTGGAGGTTAATTATGGATACCAACTTTAGACACTCTTCTAGACTTTTCCTGATGTATATATTGACTCACCAAAAACCAAACCTGAGGCACTGAGTACTTTGCAACTCATAGTGACCCTATAGGATAGGGTAGACCTGCCCATAGGGTTTCCAAGAATTAGCTTGTGGATTTGAACTGCTGACCTCTTGGTTAGCACCCAAGTTCTTAATCACTGCACCACCAGGGCTCCATATATCGGCTAGTTAGTATAATGCGTATATTATACTTGTAATAATACAATTGTTTTGCAACCTATCTTTTAATTGAAAACAACATATTGTGAAGAAATTTCCATGTTGGTAATTATACTTTTTTACATCACTTAGAAGGACTGCAAAATTCTTCCACTTCTGGAAAAATGTAGCTGATTCACTTTTCCCCATTGCTCCTCTTATGTACAGCTAAAGACCCTGAACATTAGAAATAAAGCACATGTAAGAATATCCTGAATGGTGGAGACAAAAAGGCATACTGGCTGGGGGCTTCACCTGAGGAATAGCACTGTGGTAAATTCCCTGGGTTTTCTTTTTGCTCCATATATACCAGAGTTAGAGCTGAAGAATCAAGTAAACTAGAAATGCCAATGGGCACACACACACAAAAAAGCCCCATCAAAAGTCTGCTCTCTCTAGCCAAAGGACCAGGAAAAGAGTAGCCTACTGAGACAGAAAACTCTTAGACAATAACTTCTCTACTCTAGCCTAACACCACATAAGAGGGCAGTGATCTCATCCCCACCCACACAGCTAAAGCCAAGTGGGGAGCCTAGAATGCCACCTTCACAAGGCCATAACAAGATACTCCAGCTCTTTTGCTGGAGTGGTGTTAGAGAAATCCAAGTAGAGGGCTAGGATTTTTGTCTCCGCCATCTGGTAACAAACAAGTCCACCCACTCCCTGGAGTATCAATGGATACCATGCAGGAAATTATTTGGCATTAACAAGAAAATCCTCTCTCTTTACTGGGGTGGTATCAGACAAGGCCTAGAAAGTCGGACTTTCATCATTGACCAAAAGTGAGACTACCTCCACTTCAATATTGGTGGAGACTTCCACCTTCCCTACCCCAGCAAGAAAGAAGAGCCCCACCACCACCTTAGGTTTAAATGAAAGCCGAGCAGGGAGCCTGGACTTTTACCTATACTGGTAGTAACAATGGAGAATCCTTCTCTCCCTCTATGAGTGCTGTCAGAGAAAGCTAACTAAAGGAAGGTTTAAATAAGACCAGAGGTTCTTAATACAAAAATATCCAGGTTTCAATAGAAAATCACTTATCATGCCAAGAACCAGGAAAATCTCAAAGTGAATGAAAAAAGACAATTGATAGATGGAAATCCCAAAATGGCAGAGGTGTCAGAATTATCTGATTACGATTTTAAAGCAGCCATCATAAAAAAATGCTTCAGTGAGCAATTATGAACATGTTAGAAAAAAATGAATAAAATAGAAAGCCTCAACAAAGAAATAGAAGATATAAAGAAGAACCAAATGAAAAATTTAAAACCAAAAAATCCAATAATGGAAAATAAAAAGAAGTTGAACAATTCAACAGTGTGATGGAGAGGGCAGAGTAAAGATTCAGTATACTAGAAGAAAGAACAAAGAAATTACCAAATTTGAACAACAGATATCTGAACAGCCTATTTCAGAAAAAAGTCATCAGAGCCTTCGGACCTGCATTCATATCACTGGAGTCTCAGAGGAGAGAGAGAGAAAAAAAAGAGTGGAACTAAAAAAAAACAAAAACAAACAAAAAAACTCAAAGAAGTAGTGACTGAAACCTTCCCAAATTTGACAAGAAAAATAAACCTACAGATCAAGAAGCTGAGTGAACCCTAAACAGAACAAACCCAAAGAATCTATGCCAAGACGTGTCATAAGTTCTGAAAACAAAAGACAAAGAAAAAATCTTGAAAGCAGCCAGAGAAAAATGGTGTCTTTCCTACAGGGAGAAAAAATTAGAAAAACAGCGGATTTGATATCAGAAACCATGGAGGTCAGAAGTAAAGGGCAATTTTTTTTTTCTGATGCTGAAAAAAAAAAAAAAAAAGACTTCTCAGCCCAGAATCCTAAACCCAGGGAAAATATTTTTCAGGAAGTTTCAAATAAGTAATGTAAGCTTCCACATCAGTTAAAAAAAAAAAAAAAAGACAGCAAAATAAACCCAAAGAAAGCAGGGGTAAAGAAATAATAAAGATAAGAACAGAAATCAATGAAATTGAAAACAGAAAAAAAAAAAAAATAGAGAAAATCAATGAAACAAAGAGCTGGTTCTTTGAAAAAAATCGATAAAGTTAACAAATCTGTAGTAAGACTGACAAAGAAAGAAGACACAAATTACCCATGTCAGAAATGAAACTCGGCAAGTTACCACAGACCTTGTAGGCATTGAAAGAATAATAATGAAATACTACGAACAACTCTGTGCAATGGTTAAGAGTTTGGCTACTACCCAAAAGGTCAGCAGTTTGAATCCACCAGCTGCTCCTTGGAAGCCCCATGGGGCTGTTCTTCTCTGTCCTATTGGGTTGCTATGAGTCAGAATTGACTTGATAGCAATGGGTCTTTTTTTTTTTTTAGGTATGGATGACTCTATACACATAAATTTGAGAACTTAAAAAAAAATCACTTCCTCAAAAAATATAAACTACAAAAACTCACTCAATATGAAAGAGATAATTTGAATACCCCTATAACTATCAAGGAAATTGAATTTGTAATTTAAAAAACTCCTAAAAAGGAAGTCTACAGGCCCATGGTCTCACTGGAGAACTCTACCAAGCGTTTAAAGAAGAATTAACACAAATTCTACATAATCTCTTCCAGAAAATAGAAAAGAACACTTTACAAATCATTTTATTAAACTAATATCACCTTGATACCAAAACCAGAGAAAGAGTACAGAAAAGAAAATTATGCACCAATATCCCTCAGGAATATAGGAGCAAAAATCCTTATCAAAATACTAGCAATAGAAATAAAAAAAAAATTTTAATAGAAATAGCAATATATAAACTGATACACACATCATGATCAAATGGGTTTTATTCCAGTGATGCAAGTGGTTAAGTGCTACAGCTGCTAACCAAAGGGTCAGCAGTTCGAATCCACCAGGCGCTCCTTGGAAATTGTATGGGGCAGTTCTACCCTGTCCTGTAGGGTCGCTATGAGTCAGAATCGACTCGACAGCACTGGGTTTTAGGTTGGTTCAGAGTTTGAAAATCAGTCTCTGTAATTCACCATGTTATGTTAACTGAGTGGGGGATCTGGGCTCTCACCTACACTGGTAGTAACAATGGAGAGGGAGACATATGATCATATGACTTGATACAAAAAGGCATTTGACAAAATTCAACACCCATTTGTGATAAAAATTCTCAGAAAAGATAGAAATAGAAGAGAAACTTCCTTGGCTTGATAAACAGCATCTACAAAAACCTACAAATAATATTATGCTTAATTATGAAAGGCTTAATGCTTAACCCCTAAGACTGAGAACAAGGCAAGAATGTCCACTTTCATCACTCTTATTCTACATAGTGATAGACGTTCCATCCAGTGCAATGAGGCAAGAAAAGGAAATAAAAGGTAAGTATGCCATTTTATTTTTGAGAAAGTGCAAAAGTATTTCAATGGAGAGAGGATAGCCTTTTCAACAAATGATGTTGGAAAAATTGTATATCCATATGCACAAAAATGAACCTCAAACCTAATTTCACGCAGTGTTGAATGTTTGAGTAGGAAATACTCTTATAAGTGGTCAGTTACATAGTGAATATTTTCATCTTATGATCACATTGGCTTCCTGAACCCAACTTTGAGAACTCAGACATGGACTCCCGCACCATGTTTTATCTAGCCAACCCTGTATTAACAGGCAGTGAGGCTATTTCCAGATATTTGCACTTACAAATAAACATTTTTGTTTGTATATCTTTGTGAACTTGTGCAACTTTATCCAAAGGATGCATCATAACTTTGAAAATCCCAGGACAAAATACAGGTGCATTTAAAATGTTGGTGGATTCTGTAGAAGATTCCTGATCAAAGGGGGAAAATGCAGAACAGAATTTCAAATTCTCTTGGACTTTAGACTTTCTGGAGCCATGGAGGCTGGATGTACCTCTGAAACTATTGCCCTGAGATAATCTTTGAAAAAGAAAAAAGAAAAAAAAGAACCTCAACTTATGTCTCACATCTTATATAAAAATTTAACTCAAAATTGAATGTGGACTTATTATATACATAACACATGAAAATGGAAAATTGATAAATTGTTCTTCATGAAAATTAAAAACTTATTTTTCAGTGAAAGACCCTGTTAAGAGTATGAGAAGACAAGCTACGGAGTAAGAAAAAAAATACATGTGAAGCACGTATTCAACAAAAGACTAAAATGCAGAATATATAAAGAACTCCCAAATAACAACAGTAAAAAAAAATTCATTTAAAAATGAGTGAAAGACATGAAAAGACATTTCACCAAAAAAGACATATACAGGTGGTGAACAAGCACATGAAAAGATGTTCAACATCATTAAACCCATTGCCGTCGAGTAGATTCCAATTCATAGCAATGCTATAGGACGGAGTAGAACTGCCCCGTAGAGTTTCCAAGGGGCACCTGGTGGATTAGAACTGCCGACCTTTCGGTTAGCAGCTATAGCTCTTAACTACTATGCCACCAGGGTTTCCTCAACGTCATTAGCCTTGGGTTAAACACAAATTAAAACCACAATGAGATACCACTCATCAAATGCTGGTGAAGATGGGGAGAAAGTGAGTCCTTCATATATTGTTGGTGGGAATGTGAAATGGTGCAACCACTCTGGAAAACAATTTGTCAGTTTCTTAAAAAACTAAACGTGAAACTACCATGTTGTTGTGTGCCGTCAAGTCAATTCTGACTCATAACAAACCTGTAGTCTTTTTAAATAAAGAAAATTCTTTCTTTACTTTTTATTTGGTTTCATTGTTGATCTATTTTCGTACAAACGTTGTCCCTCGGTATTCCCAGGGGGTTGGTTCCAGGGCCCGCCCCCCCGTACCAAAATGTGAGGATGTTCAACTCTTATATAAAAAGACGTAGAATTTGCATATAATCTATGCACGTCCTCTTGTACACTTTAAATCATCTCTAGATTACCTAGAATACCTAATACAATGTAAAAAAAAATGTAAATCTATGTAAATAGTTGTTATACTGTGTAGTTTAGGGAATGCTGACAAGATGTGAAGTGAACAACAAGGGCTGGAGAGAGACTGAAGATCTATAAAATGGTGGGAGGCTACAGCCGGGTATGCCTATATATCACTTCATTTGTCTGGATTCAGCATAGTGCTTGGAACTTTCTGTTTTTTTTTTTTTTCCTGAATATTTTCGATTCGCAGTTGTTAAAGTTGTAGCTTTATGGATATTACAATTCTGGCAAAGTTTTATTCTTTTTCCAAAAATGTCTTGTGTATTCTCATTGTTTCATTTTCTCAGGTGAAGCTTAGAATCACTTTGTCATATTACCTTCCAATGCTCACCCTCCTCACCCATATCCTGTTTGTTTGATTGGTATTTCTTTACTAATTCAAGGAGAATTGAAATCGTCACAGCATTAAGTTTGGATTCTGGAACATGGCCTCCATTATTGAATTTTTCTTCATTATTCAAGTCTTATTTTGAAATATCCCCCAAGGAAGTTTGTCATTTTCTCTCCATGTGCTTTCTTCACAATCTTAAGTTTGTGACAAAGATCTTAGATTATGCTGATGACAAAATAATTGTTGGTCTCCTTGATGGGATTGTCTTAACATCATGGAAGTAACTAAATAGCCTTTTCTGTCAGGGGAAAATCCGTCTAGAGTTCCTGGGTGGTGCAAAAGACTAAGCACTTGGCTACTAACTCAAAAGTTGGTATTTTAAGCTACCCAGAAGCACCTTGGAAGAAAGGCCTGGAGATCTACTTCCAAAAAATCAGCCACTGAAAAACCTACAGAGCAGAGCTCTACTCTGACATCCATGGGGTTGCCATAAGTTACAGTCAACTTGATGGCAACTGGTTTGGGTTTTAGATGCCTCTAACACAATTCTGCTGGAAAGCCCCTGCGAATCCAGGGGTAGACAAGTTTACCTGCTGTGGAACTAAACCAAGACAGCCAGCTTGGCTGTTCCAGCTTCACACACCCGGCATGTACCAGGGACTCAGTAAATGCTTGTTGGCTAACGTAGAATGAATAACTCAACACACAATGTCACTAATTTAACCCCATTGAGCACCTTTCTCTCTAGGAGCTCAGTTATGCAGGTGAGGCATTCTGGGCCCTGTGTTACTGGAGCCTGGGCTGAATTTTCCACACACTTTTTAAAGCATTTCATCAAGTTATTTTTCTCCTTGAATGAGACCTTCCCGTAAGAAGGTAGATACAACACACACACATACATACGTATCTTAAATGATATTCTACTTTTAAAAATCTAACATGGCATTGAGGAAAAAAGTATCAACCTTTGGACTCTGTGGTCCTTGTCACCAGGCACAAAGGACATGAAAAAACGCTCCCCGTTTAAAGACAAGAAAAACCCTTGGCACCCTAGTGCTGACCAGCACTTTTCAGAGGAACAGCAGACCCAGGGAGCTGGTGATGTGTACTAACGAGCTCTGTATCCCGAAATCCATATTGCAGGGGGGATTGAAATCTACAGAAAGCCACATCTGTGTGCTCCTCGTCAGACCCCAGCAAGGAGCCTGAATACAGCACGTCATTATGATTAATTGTGGGTAATGAGGGGCTTATGAACCCAAGAAAGAGAAACGTTTGTTTCTCTGCTGCTACAGTTACAGCCTCGGATTTGTTTTCAAGCACTCTACAGAGGAGAGCCAACACAGAATAGGAAACGGCTATTTTATAGCCATCCTTTACTGTCTTGCCACACATGTCAGTAAATTATCATGCAGACACCACTTCGGGGTTTTGTGAGGTCTTTCAAGGATGTGATAAAGAAAAGGTTTCCCGGTTCAAAAAAATCTTCATAAAATCAGGCTTCAGGAGATCTGCTGTGAGTTCTCCAAGGAGCTAAGTGGTGCTCTAAGTTCAGATACAAATAGGACAATATTCACAGAAGCAGGGTGAATGACAGAATTCTTTTACGCTAACAGCGGGTGTTTTGGTTATTCTTCCACCTACCAGAAGGTGGCGCAAATTCACTGTCGATACAGTAAAGGAGGACTGCTTTTCCTGAGCCCTGTCCTTTGCAAGTACAGTGAAACAGAAAAACAAAAACTCTCATATTTAAAAATAAATTAAGCAAACAGTAAGATCTTCTCTTTTAAAAAATAACTCCTTTTCATGTTTTGTAACATGTCAACTTATTTCTTAACGAACTCAGGTATGTGGGTCAAGCTACTGAGGGAGGCCAGACAGAAGATTTGAGGAAGATAATTTTTAATATCTTAATGTAAGAAACTTAACAAGATGGGTCTTCTAATGGCTTCAGACAAACCATATATTAGGGAAATGGCCTATGTTTGCGCTTCTAAAAAATAGCAAAGGAATGGCTAAACAAATATGCTTCATTTCATTTTTAAATGGTCATTATAGAAAAAATACGTTTGGACATTAAAAAAAATATCTTTAGGATGGAGCACTGTGACTTTACTTATATATGTCAGCTTGTGCATTTTTAAAATGCAAAATTAAACCTTCCCTCAGGAAGATGATACAGGACGTAGAAGCCTCAACGTGATTGTTTAACAAGCAAACAAAAACCCACCATTAACAACAAAAACCTTCTCATTCGATGTATGAGCTGCAAGAGAAGGCAAGCACTGGCTTACAGCAATTCGCCTGCTGTGTGTTCTGGAGCCAATTTTTCCAAGAGAAGAGCATTTTTAGAGGTGGGACATCCACCTGGAAGAAGGAAGAAAGTATTTTTTTTTTTTACATAATTATTTTATTAAAATATCAATTAGGGCATTTAAAAAAATTTTTTTTTCCCTAAACCCTCTGGGTTTTCAAGACTACTTGATCTGAACAGAGAGGAGTCCTTTTAAATAAAAACAAAACAAAACTCAGCAGACAAACAAAAACCCCAAACCTTTTTTATGAAGAAAACAAAACAGAGCCCCAGAAGGGGGCTTCAACATTTGGGAAACAGAATTTCCAAAGAAAGGGCAGCAAGATCGTGACCTGAGAGTTCTAGGTTAGGACGGATTTTTCAGCGCGAGACCGAGCATAGTTTGAACAAATGTGACCGGAGAGAACAATGTATTTTTTTTCCCCCTAACTAAAATCTATCTTTTAAAAAATTAATTTGCTCCCGTATTGCAGGATTACATTTCATTTAACTTCTGTGCCGTGCCTTGTAATTAGTTTTCTTGATCCGCTTCTTAGAAGAAGGGGGGGGGGGGGGGAAGGTAGAAATAAACAAAGTAAATAAAAAGAATAAAAAAGCAAGCTTGTTGTTTGCAGTTAAAACATTTTTCTTTATCACGCCTGGCTGGTAAAGAACCAACAACAGTGAACCCGGAACGACGGTGAGTCAACAACGCCCCGCTCACCCCATCCCCAAACTTCCCAAATGTCTTTTCTTAAAATCGGCGGGGCTCATTGGGAAGCCAGAGGAGCTTGGCAAAGCTACTTGTCATTTGTTGGGGAGAAGAACGAGTCTAGGAAAGGAAGCTGTGGGGAGGGGGTGTTAGGAGGAGAATGGGCCCGTTTGATTCAACAACTTACTCCCGGGCGTTTTCCTGCACTGGAAGGGAGATGATCCCCTTCGCCCGCTCACCTGGAAAGTCCCCCTTCTGGCACCCGCTTTGTTTGGCGTGCCTTTAAGGAGCCCCGCGCTGGTAGAGCGACTCACAATGAAACAAATTCTCGTTTTATGACGTCTTTTCCCTCGTCGGCGTCCGAACAATGTTTGGGGGTCTCGGCACGCATGGAGATAAAAGAGTTTTATTTTAAATGCGATTCGTGTCAGGCTTAGACAGCGCTGCCTTTCAGCTAAACTACAGAGCGGATCATCTTGTCCTGTTTCACTGCTTCTCCCGAAAGAAACTTTTCTTTTAACCGCCCCCCGCCCCGCCAAGGGCCAGGGAGCAAAGCGCACGACCCAGAGCTTCCCCCTGCTCCACGGAAATCACTGAACTCCTGGTGGTTGTAAATATCTGGGCTACGCCGGGCCTCGCCCGCAGTTGTAGGTTTGGTTTTGTCTGGTGAGGCTGCAAACTGGTTTTTGGCCCCAGTGAGCTACTGAGCCACCCGGGGACGAGTTGCAAGCCAAAGTGAGGCGACTGTCCGGGGTAAAAGGTGCCAAAGCGCCGGCTCTCCGGGTGCTGGGCGCGGCGCCCGCCTGGCGCACGGCGGTGCTTTCGCCCCGAACGCGGTGGGTCGCAGGGCCACCGGCTTCTAAGAAGGGACAGACCAGGGACAGGATGCCTGGGCTTCTGATAGCAGTTGATTTGGACTTTTGCAACAAACGGGCCCTGATGGGACGGGGTGACTAGCAGAGACTTCGGCCGGCTCCGGGCCTTTGTCAGCGCCGCTCTCCGGGGCCACCCCGCGGGCGCCTGGGGACCGCGCCCTGTTTGGGCCCGTGTCCCGGGCACCCCCCCCCCCTCCGGCCTCCCCGGGCCGCGGCTTCTCCTGGCCGCGCAGACAGCGAGGAAATGAGCCCAAATAGCATTTTGTACTTTTCTGCCACTAGCTGCAATCAGAGGAGCCAGACGAGCAAACCCGAAGAGGGAGGCCGTTATTTATGGCCGGCGAGCCGGGGTCTGGCACCATCTGGTGGGATTTCTCGGGCCCGGCCGCCTCCCAGCCCCCCGCCCCCCACGTCGGGCAAACAGCGCCCGCTGACAATGGCGCCCGCGCAGCCCGCGGGCGGGGAACGCCTCGGCGGCTCCTTCCAGGCCGCAGGCCCTCACCCATATTTTTTCTCCAGATGAAGCTGATGGAAGACGAGTTTTTTCTTTTTCTTCTTTTTTTTAAATGATATTACTAGCAATTAAACAAAAAATACTTAGTGATCTTGGGGCATCCACATTTAATAGCCAATGGCGCCCTCCCTTCCCTTTGTGGGGAGGCCGGAGCAGGGTGGCAGGGTGGGGAGGGGATGGCGACTTGGGCCAGGTGGAAGGTGGTGTGGGGTTAAGAAGCGTCAGACCTCTGAGAAGGGCCTCACTTCCTCTTCGTTTTGTCGCCCTTTGTGTTACATACGGGGGCAAGCAAGGTCTGCCAATCACTACCATTTCTCTTTCTTGTCCCATAAAGACAGGGTCGTCACAGCAACGGGGACATGACAGGCTGGTATCTCTCTCGAGCTCCAGGGGGCCCCTAATAGGATTGAACCAAAAGATCAAGCGAATGGTTTCCTATTTTAGGCCTGTAATAACTATCAACTGCTTGCATATACATGGGCCTTACAGTATTATGAGGCAACTTTTAATCCCAGAGAAGAGGAGCCTGTTTTCTAGCAGGGCCTATTTTAGAAAACCCTGTGGGATCCTCCTTCGGGGGCCAGCCTCCTCCTCTTTATTTCGGGGGCAGGAGGGGACTCTCCCCTCCCTGGAGACTTCTCTTACCATCCCTCCCCCAGCAGCTGAAGGTGTCCTTTCCTTTCATGAATTCATTTTACCAGCTCAAAGTAAATACTCCGTTTAGAGGGAACAAAGACACCCCTCTTTGGTATTCAGTGGAAGTCCCGGGTGGGATCAGAAGTTTGCACATCTTTTGGGGAAACCGGCATTGGATGTGGTTTAGCCGGACTCCTCCCCCACCGGCACACACCTAGCAAAACACAAAGCAACCTAACAAGGAGTGAAATGAAACGGGAAGTTACCGGGGAGCGAGGAGTGTGCGTGGTGCGTGAGTGTCCTTTATCTGTGCGTCTGTGGAGCGCAGAGAGGGAATAACTGAAAACTCAGGGGGCCGAGGGAGAGTTGTGCTCACCCCCAATCCAGGGGAAACCCGTCAAAGAGACTGACTTCAAAAAATCGAGACTGCCTGGGAAATCTGAATGCAAACAGCCCCGGAATAATCAGCACCACCAACATCTGTCACTACAGCTGTTTCCTTTCTGGTTGGTGAGAGAACCTGTCTCTCTCCTGTGGGCCAGCAGTGAACTCTGAACAGCGGCACCGGGGGCTTGATTTTACAAACAGAATCCTCCAGGTCTCTGTGTACTTGAACTCATT
The DNA here is from genome assembly GCF_024166365.1 of Elephas maximus indicus. Classification (NCBI taxonomy): domain Eukaryota; kingdom Metazoa; phylum Chordata; class Mammalia; order Proboscidea; family Elephantidae; genus Elephas; species Elephas maximus. Next base: position 21,698,688 of record NC_064824.1, on the reverse strand, counting down.
GCCCTCCAGTCAACTCTGCCTTGTAGTGACCGTCTAGGGCAGAGCAGAACTGCCCTATAGGGTTTCCAAGGAGCGGCTGGTGGATTCCAACTCCCGACCTTTTATTTCGGTTAGCAGCCTAGCTCTTAACCACTGCGCCACCAGGGATTAGTCCTCTTAAAAACAAGAAACAAAACAAAATAACACAAGCATGACTTGCCCACCTTTTAGGTGAAAATAAGTAGCCTGTTGAGGTAGGTTAAGAAGTGTCCTGACATGTGGTCATATATGGAGAAACTGAGGCAAAAGGGGGGCCAAGGTACTTTCAAATTGATATTCAGGGAAGAATCAGAATTGGTGAATACAATCCTCAGCACACTGGATTCGCCTGGATGTCTTGAAAGGCACTCTACTAAAAAAAAAAAAAAAGGAAACAAATATTTTTCTTTTATTCAATCAGCAAATGATTGTTGAACTTCTAGAATGTGGAAGACAAAGTGCTTTGTGTTGTCGAGGAGCAAAGAAGGAAATCCAGTCCTTACCCCAAGGCAACGTATCTCCTGAGAGGGACACTGTGACAAAGAAGGGCTTACCAAAAAACCCAACCAGTTGCTACTGAGTCAACTCTGACTCATGGTGACCCCAAATGTGCCAGAGTAGAACTATGCTCCATAGAGTTTTCAACGACTGATTATTTGCAAATAGACTGCCAGCTCTATCTTCTGAGGTGGTCTGGGTGGGCTCAAAGGGCTCAAACTGCAGCAAAGCGCGTTAACGTTTGTGCCACCCAGGGACTCCAAACAAGGACATAAAACCAAACCTAAACCAAATCTGTCGCAGTGGAGTCCATTCCGACTGATAGCAGCCCTCTAGGACAGAGTAGAACTGCCCCATAAGGTTTTCAAGGAGGGCCTGGTGGGTTCCAACTGCAGACCGTTTGGTTAGCAGCCATAGCTCTTAACAACTACACCACCAGGGTTTCCAAACAAGGACATAGGTACCAGGAAGTCATGGACATGACAACGCAGCGGCTTGGTCTGAGGTTATGGGAGGGAGCTGTGACAGGGAAACACATAATTTCTGTCTGGAGTCACCAGCAGGGACTTTGTCAAAGCAGTAGCATTTGCCTGAGACATGAGGGCTGGCTGAGATTTTGATAAGTAGAGATGGAAGAAGGGCACTGAATATGCAGTGAATGGCATGCAAACATGAGGGAACAGCAAATTCATTTTTTCTGGGGGATCAAGGGAGACAAGACAGGAATAAAAGAGGGCAGAGTTTGAAATGTCAGGCTAAAAGTTTAGGACTTCAGTTTGTGGACGCTACAGCAGCCTGGGGCATTTGTGGAGGGTGAACCTGGGGCTGATGCGAAGGCAGGGCTTGGGCTCTGAAGATGGCATGGAATCCCAGATCCCAGTGGGGAGGGTGGCAGGTGTGAAGCATGAGGGCTGCTGCAGACCAGTGTCATAGGAACAGAAAAAAAGATTTGGCCGGCACTGGTGACCGATGGAAGTAGGGAAGCAGGGAGGAAGGTTAGAGGTGATACATGCCTTTGAGCTGGGATGACCAGAAAAAAAGGGTTATGTACAAATAATTAAAAAACAAAAACATTTAAATCCACCATTACATACAGATTTAAGACACTGAAAACGTCAGAAAACAGAGAAACTCGGACACTGATGTGGACAAGTTTCCTTCCAGCATCCAAGAGCTTTCTTTGTCAAAGCTGGACACTTGGCTACGTTTCTGCATCTCAACGAGACTTTTTTTTTTTTTTTTTTTTGGTCTAGAGTCTCAGAATTTCAGAGTTCAGTCGCTTCGAGGGCTGGACAGGAAAGCAGTCTGTAGGAAAGGTATTTTCCCCCCAACGCACCTTTTTCCTCCTTAGCACCCATTTCCATTTTTATACCGTTATTGAGAAAGGACGATAGAGAAAGAGATCCAAAAAAGTTATTTTCTCTGCAACTCCTAGTCGATGGCAAAATGTTCACAAGATAAGACTGACCTGGCACTTATTTATTTATTCTTAGTTGCAGCCAGTGTTTGCTTGAGAATATTCTGGAGGCAGATACCTGGAAAATCACACAGTGGATGCAGGCCAGAAGGATGGCAAGGAGAGAATAGGGCACTAGACAGGACATCTGGGTCTAGAATTCCAGTCCTGTTTCTGCCTTTTAAATTTGGATGACTGGCCACACACTGGGCTGAGTTTCCACACCTGAAAAATGATGTGAGTTGGATGATCTTGAAGGTTCTTTCTAGCTTTAGGCGACTGGATCATTGATGCTGAAGTAACTCTTTCTCTGGATTTCCAAACAGTTTCTTTCTTATGCTCTGTGGTCTGCTTTGCATGTGCAAACAGAAAGCGGTATGTGTATCAGATGATTTAGACTTTGGTCTTTAATAACTTCATTTGCATTGAACTTTATAAATATTTTCAAAGCATCGTCACATCCATTCTCATTTAATCTGCAGAACTGCCATGCAAAGTGAGTAAGCCCAGAGATTTTATCCCCAAATGTACAGCTAATGATAATTGTTTCCTTTCATGGAGGGCCTGCCCATACCTCATATGCTTTGTATTCAATGGCTCATTTAAAATTAGATCCCACAAACTTGTCGGTCTTGTTTGTCCCCAATTTACAGGTAAGAAAGCTGAGACTCACAGGGATAGGGACTCACTGAGTCAGGAGTTGAACCCAAATCTGTCATCTCCTAACCCATGCTCTCTAAGGCCTGGGAAAGTCATACGAGGGTTGCCAGCTGCCACGCTCTCCTACCTGGTATCTCTTGGGTGCTTTTAGCATCTGTATTATAGAAGGAAACTGTTAACCAGTGTGGCCTGCCAGGGCCTTGTGGACTCCCCTGGTCTTCCCATGTGAAATATAATGCCTGAGATTTAAATCAGGCAAAAAGCCAAACCAAACTTGTTGCTGTTGAGTCAATTTCAACTCATAGAGACCCTGCAGGACAGAGTGGAACTGCCCCATAGGGTTTCCAAGGAGCAGCTGGAGGATTCGAACTGCCAGCCATTTTGGTTAGCAACCAAGCTCTTAACCAATGTGTAAATCAGGCAAGCTGCTGACAAATACTTATCAAGCATCAGACCCATGCCCTGCACTCTACCATGGAGTTTCAGGGCCCTAAATAAATATCAGATATGTCTCATTCCCCAGGATTTTACAGTCTGAGGTGAAGAAACTAACTGAGCCGGTAAACACCAGTGAACAGGCCGTCTTCCCTGTACTAATGGCGACAGCCAAGGTCTAAGCAACGTTCACCCTGCTCGCCCATTGGCAGCATAGCCATCACTCTCTAATTCTTTTTGCAGGATGAGGAAAGATGTACAGACAGGGTATTTCAGCCACTGTACTGAGGTCTCGTTGCTGGCAAGTGGCAAAGCCAGAATTTGAACACAGGGCCTCTGACCACAAAGCCTCACATAAGTCAAGCCAGGCTGCACAAACCGTCTGAAAGTGGGAGGGTGAGTGTCTGGGGGTGCGATGAGACCACCTTCCACATGTCGAACAGAAAAGAGTCGCATTGTTTATAGTTTTGCCTCACAATGTTGTTCGCTGCCATCAAGTCAGTCCCATTCGTGGTGACCCCACGCACAAGAGAACGCTGCCCGGTCCTGTGCCATCAGCACAAAGGGTTTCACTGGCTGATTTGAGAAGCTGATTGCCAGACCTTTCTCCCCAGTCTGTCTTAGTCTAGAAGATCCATTAAAACCAGTTTAGCATCACAGGAACACACAGGCCTCTACCGACAGGTGGTGGCTGTGTGTGAGATGCATTGGCCGGGAATTGAACCCGGATCTCCTGCAGGGAAGGCAAGAATTCTACCACTGAGCCACCAAAGCCTCTACCTCACAATGGTAAGTGCTAGTTTTGTGGGAAATACTAAAAGTACCACAGGGGAGAGAAGAAATCTTTGGGCAGGCAGCTTGGAATTTTGAGAAAAGAGACCCTGGGTCTGAAGACCAGGTTTAAGTCTTGACTGGTCATTTATTTACCAGCTGAGCTTAATCCCTGTAGACCTCTGTTTTCCCATGAGTAAGTAGGGATAATGGATAATGTTCAGACTTAACTAAAATGCTGCACATGAAGTGTCTAACAGGATGACTGGCCCCATGGCAGACACTCAGAAAATGACAGTTACCAGAAACATCTATACAGTGAGAACAGGCTAATTAAATTCACTTTGGTTGAGAGTGAAGACAGTTGCGAAATTCACTATTTTTCCAGCGCCTTTCTTGTCCTAGGTTTTGACTCATTTCCTGGTATTTTAGCCCTGGAATAAATAGGTAAACCAAACAGACGCAGTTCTGGTTATCTACTGCAGCATAACAAACCCCGGCCAAACAGTGGCTAAAAGCAACACTCATTTATTTTGCTTATGAATCTGAGGGTTGACTGGGCTCAGCTAGGCAGTTCTTGCTTGGGATCTCTCAGGCAATTGTAGTCAAATGGTGCTGGAGCTGGGGTTGTCTTGAAAGCTTCTTGAGCCTGGGCTGGGAAGATTCAAACAGCTGGGGTCGGAGCAGCTGGAGCTCCTGAGGCACCTCTGTCTGTATGTGGTCTTCCACGTGGTTTCTCTCTAATACCAGTAGAATTCCTGGGGAAGCTCTCAGTGGCCGGGCTTGGGTCCAGTGCTCATTCCTGAACCAATCACTGTGACCAGAGGACCATGCACTGATTGACTAGGCTGGGATCATGTACTTCCCTTGGGTCAACCCCACCCAAACTACTTAGACTGAGTGTGGGAAAATAATTATCTCCCAAGGAAAACTGAGGTGGGGAGGGATGAAGGAAAGGCAAGGCTAGCAGCTGTCAGCTGGAGTCCCTTGTTTCTTGCAGATATGAAATAAATGCTTGTTGATGATGGTGATGGGTGGGAGTGGGTCTGATACCCGTTGGACTGAGTTGCTAAGACCAGTGCCTTTTTTGCCGGGACCAGAAGCTATACATAGTGCTATAGCCTATGGGTTGGGGTGGTGGGCAGTTTGGGGGTGGTATGGAATCTACACTTTGGTCAAACTTGCATTTTCTTGCCTCTGCGCCTTTATTTTTGTCACCTCCACTACTTGGAATGCCCTTCCCACTCATCTCTGCTCTTTGAGATTAAATTGGCCAACTTGTAAGGCCCAATGTATGGTCACTGTAGCCAAACGGGAGATTTTCTTCCTCTGATCTCCAGGGTCTTGCTACTAAAAGTGTGGTTCAAGTGCCAGGAGCATCAGTACCACGTGGGAGCTTCTTAGAAATGCAGAATCATGGTCCTCACCTCAGCTCCACTGAACCCGAATCTATAGTTTAACAATACGCCCATGTGCTCTGTGGGCATATTAAGGTTTGCATAGCACTGCCCAGAGCAGCGGTTCTCAAGGGCGGTCCCCAAGACTGCTGGAGGTCCCCATGACACTTTCAGGGGGTCTGAGAGGTTGAAACTATTTTGAAAATAATATTAAGACTTTATTTGCTGTTTTCCCTCCATTCCCTCTTGTGTGTGCAGTGGAGATTTTCAGGTCTCCTCTACTGGCGAATGGAATGTGTGCTTGTATATTCTTGTATTTAAAAAATTTAATTTCTAATATGAGCCATATAAGTAGATATAGGCTGCATAAACTAAACTCTTAAAGATGTTTAATAATATTTCAGAGCGTGAAGGGTCCCTGAGATAAAAAAGTTGAAGAACTGCTGCTGTCAACCCTTCTATGTCTGGGGGTCTGGGTAGGGAGGGCATATTTATCTCTGCATCCTTGGCTTTCGGCACTGAGCTAAGCTTGCTGTAAGTGTTGGGTAAGTGTGTTGAATGAAGAGAGCCTGTTCCTCTGTATCCTTGAGGGCAAGGAGGGGCTCCTGAGGCTCCTCTGGGGTATCTAGCCCCGTGGAGTCCTTTTGCTCTGCTCTTGGCCAGATTCAGAGCCTCTGAATATTTGCTAACAATTTTGAAAATTAGGAAGTCCTTTTGAGTAACATAAAAAAAAAATATTAGTTTCTCATTCCCATATCCTCCTTTCATTTATTTTTTTACTCTTCGACCCCCATTTAAGGACAAGAAACACAGAGTAAGATAATCCGTATGACTTCCTGACATCATAGAACCAGGCAAGGATAGACTGGGCTAGAACCTGGATCTCAAATCCCATAGACCAGACTCTTTATCACTAGATTGTGTGTCTGCGAAAATCTATAAATGAGCCCGGGGGTGTCCTGGATGCTTTATTACCACGAAGAGCTCAGACACAGCTGCCCAGGTGGCAGAAACCCTGTGCTGGGTGATGTGGTGTCTCTGCAGGGGGCTGGGGCTTCCCCACCTCTTCTGGAACTCCACTCACTTGGCTTCATCTAGTGCTTTCTGCATGCCACTTACTGGCCTGGGTACCACGCTTGGGAACCTCAGTTATTTCCGTCAGTGGTCCGATGAAATTTGCACTCTTAATATCCTATTTGGAGCCCTGGTGGCGCAGTGGTTAAGCGTGACTGCTAACCAAAAGATCGGCAGTTCAAATTCACCAGCTGCTCCTTGGAAACCCTGTAGGGCAGTTCTACTCTGTCCTATAGCATCGCTATGAGTCAGAATCGATTCTAAGACAGAGGATTTTTTTTTTTTCCTACTATCCTATTTAGTGGAAACCCTGGTGGCGTAGTGGTTAAGTGCTACAGCTGCTAACCTAGAGGCCTGCAGTTCAAATCCACCAGACACTCCTTGGAAACTCTATGGGGCAGTTCTACTCTGTCCTATAGGGTCGCTGTGAGTCGAAATTGACTCGACGGCAGTGGGTTGGGTTTGGTTTGGTTTGGTTTATCCTATTTAGTACCAGGAAATTGAGGCTTCGAGAGTAACTCTCCCAAAGACAGAGTTGGTAGGTAAGTGGTACATCTTGCCTTGAAGACTTGCCTCTCTGCTTCTGCCGAATTCCATGTGGCCGCCTTTCCTGATGCCCAGTGACTAGGTTTATGATCTCCAGCGTGCTTGCTCAGCAGTGTGCTCTGGTTATGGGGAGGGACTGTTTTTGGAAAGAGAAACCCTCTCAGGTAGCTGCAGGTTTCTCACTCTCTTTCTTGCCCTTCCTCTTTTCTTTCTTCCTCCTCTTGCCCTTCATTTCTTCCTTCCCCTATTTTCTCTCTTTCCTCTCCTTTTCAGAAGCTTCTGGAATCCCAGAAAATGTTGTATAAAAGGCTGGACTCTCATCCCAGGGTTAAAAGCATTGCTGTTTCGTGCTGCAGAGAACCGTTCTGCACCCCCCCACCCCTCCCTGACCCCAGCCCTGACACACACCCCGCTGCCTGGTGGGGCGAGGAGTTGGAAGCTCTTAGGATCACCCATCAGGGCAGCTTCACACCCCACGCCCCCCCGGCACTAGCACTATCCCACTGGGGACTCACAGGGCTCTGTTTCTGTGCCCCACCCCCATCCAAGATAGACTATCCAGACTTAGGGACTTAGGTGGGGGGCCAGGGCGCTACAGAGAAACCAGCTCATTGAAATCCGGATTATCCCCAAACCTCATTTTCTCCATTGCATATGACTGCCTCCCTACCGGTCTTTTTACTGGATGGGCCAAGAAGCCACTGGACCGCTTTGCCCTGCACTCCTTTTATCTTCCTGGCCCGAGGGGGCCATGGGCTAATGATCAGTAAAATCAGGGGAGGCCAAGAGGCCCTGCTAATCCACAAATTGGATCATCCGTCCCTGAATAATCAAGAGTTGCTGGCACAAAAGTTGGTTTCTCTCTTTGATCACCAGCAGGCTCAGAACACGACTACCTTTGCTTCCTGAGAGAGTCCTCTGGGGAACGAAGGGCTGTTCTGTTTGGCCAAATAAAATTCAGATATAGACCAAAAAAATTCCAGTGTCCCAGGTTTCAGGGGACTGTTCGAATATGACAGAAAGAAGAGGACTGAAATCCTAAAGAGATTGTATAAACTCAGGATTTGATAGGCCAGTTCCATTAGGTATAGACCCTTCTCCACCAAGAGGGGATATTTAATTACATGCAAACTTTGGTGTGCTGTAAAACAAAACAAAAAGCAGTTGCCATTGAGTCAGTTCTGACTCATGGTGACCTCATGTGTTTCAAAGTGGAACTATGCTCCACAAGGTTTTCAATGGCTGTGACATTTCAGAAGTAAATCAACAGGCCTTTCTTGAAAGGTGCCTCTGGGTGGATTCGAACCACTAGCCTTTTGGTTAATAGATGAGCCCTTAACTGTCTGCGCCACCCGGGGACTCTTAGCACACGATATCTAATGTTAAATATCTTAATAATGATGACATATTGCAATGATGCTGATGGTTATAATTCAGGCATTCATTAATTTGAGAAGACCCAATATACAGAAACCATAATCCTGGAGAAAAAAGAGAAATAGGGAATCGTTATTTGTACTACCAGATTTTTTTCTTAATTAAAGGGCTTTTCTCAGGTTCTTTTAAACAGCAAGCATGTCAGTAGTATTCAAGTGCTTTAATTGACAAAAATTGGATTTTTCCACAAGTCGTCATGAATGGATTCACGGAACTTGTGTTACTAATATCTAATGACTCTTAAGGTATACCCACTTCCACCTGACCTTGGCCAAAAGGCTGAAAGTAATAGATGTTCCCTTCTCAGGCTAGGAAGTTCCCGTGCACCATGATATTATGAGGGTGGGTCCCAGAGCAAAGGGAAAGCAGGAATTTGGTGGGTTTTTCAGGCCTGAGAGAATTTTCCAAGAAGAGAAATATTCCCATGGAAAGCCTTTGCAATGGCATGGACGGGACTCTGTGGAGTCAAATGGATGTGGGGTTGAATTCTGACTCTGCTACTGAGTTTATTACTGTCTCTGAGTCTCAGTTTCCACAAATGCTTCCACACCCCTGCTCAAAACCCGCTGATATTTTCTGCTCTCACCCACAATAATATTTAAAGGCTTCACCACAGCCTAGAGGACCCTCATCAACTGGCTGCTGCTGAGCTCTCGTGCTCTAGCTTGCCAAGGTCTGCCAGTGAACCAAGTTCCCTTCTGCTCACGACTCTGCGTGCACTCTGCGCTCTGCCTGGGAAGCTCTTCCCCTAGACCTTTGTGCAGCTCCCACTCTTACCTCATTCAGGTCCTTGCTAAATCTGAACTCCTCGCAGAGGTCTTTCCTGACCTGTATGTCCCTCCCGCTGGCTTAATTTTACTCATCATTGGGGCAATGGTGGTTCAGTGGTAGAATTCTTCCCTTCCATGTGGGAGATCTGGGCCAACGTACCTCATATGCGGCCACCTCAGGTACAGCCCCCACCCCCGTCAGTGGAGGCTTACATGTTGCCGTGATGCTGAAGAGGTTCCAACAAAGCTTCCAGACTAAGATAAACTAAGAAGAAAGGCCTGGCAATTTACTTGAAAAAATAAGCCAGTGAAAACCCTAAGGACCATAAAGATCCGATCCATAACTGATCACGGGGATGGCTCAAGGCTAGGCAGCACTTTGTGCCACTGTGCATGGGGTCACCATGTGTCAGGGGTAGGCTCGATCACAGCTAATGACAACAATATTTACCATTGCCTGGCACATATAATATTTATTACTTTGTTGATTAATTCATTGTCTGTCTTTGCTGATAAAAATGTAAGGCCATGTGAGCAGGGGCTTTGCCTCTTTTACCCCTTGTCATGGATTGAATCGTGTGCCCCCAAAATATGTGTCTACTTGGTTAGGCTATGAGTCCCAGTATTGTGTGGTTGTCCTCCATTTTGTGATTTTTCTATGTGTTATAAGTCATAATCTCTGCCTGTGATTAAAGAGGATTAGGGTGTGATGTAACACCTTTGCTCAGGTCACATCCCTGATCCAGTGTAAAGGGAGTTTCCCTGGAGTGTGGCCTGTACCACCTTTTTACAAAAGATAAAAGGAAAGGGAAGCAGCAGAGAGTTGGGGACCTCATACCACCAAGAAAGCAACACCAGGAGCAGAGCATGTCCTTTGGACCCAGGGTTCCGGCGCCTGAGAAGCTGCCAGTCCAGGGGAAGATTGAGGACAAGGGCCTTTCTCCAGAGCCAACAGAGAAAGCCTTCCCCTGGAGCTGATGCCCTGAATTTGAACTTCTAGCCTACTAAAAAAAACCGTGAGAAAATAAATTTCTCTTTGTTAAAGCCATCCACCTGTGCTATTTCTGTTACAGCAGCACTGGATGAATAAGACACCCCTGCTTACTGCTGCCTGGGACAGTGCCTGGCCCTGATATAGAGGCCTCAGGATCACAGAATGAATGACTGTGTGAAATGGCAATAGTAAGATCTACCTTCCAGGTTGTGTCATTAGAAATGACGTCAGTAAAACCTGGCACAGAGCAAATAAGTCGTAAGTATTATTATTGTCGCTTATATCATTGGCACAAGGACTAGCAAATTCTAAGCACTTTGCAATGTTTGCTGAATATGTTGCACTGAAGGGCTCTGAGGGGTCCTTTAATGCAAAGTGGGTTAATTCCTCTCAGTGATTATAGTCTCGGGAACCTGTGCTTCCGAGCCAGCTGTTAAAACCCCCTTCTCTAGCTCAGGGTTCTAAAACCCAAATGCTCACAGGGGCCAGTTAGGTTATACAAGCAATTGAAGCAGTCTGGGTGGGACCTGCTGAACTGGAGAGGCCACTTTCAAGTCCAGTGGAAAATTCAGGGCTGCTTTTCCAAGAGAATTTAGAAATTCAAATTTGTATGCAAAATCTCCTTAATTTAAAATTTTGGTTGCTGTTTTGGGGGTCCCCAAGATCACCCCTCATCTGGAGATTCACTAGGACTCTCAGGGCTCAGTGTATTGTTGTGCTCATGGCTGAGTTTCACTCCGACGAGGTTGTAAGCATACACAGCACGGTCATAAGCTGAAAGACTCAGGCCGAGTGTGGAGGGATCCCAGCACAGACTTCCTCATGCTCTCTCCCTCCCAGGAGGGCCGCACAGAACAGTCTCCTCCCAGTAACAAAATACAGCAATATCTGTGCATTACAGACCCAGCACCCAAAGTTTTTACCGGGGGTTCACCACTCTGCTGTTGTTAGCTGCCATTGAGTTGGTTCTGACTCTCACGGTGAACTTATGTACAACAAACGGAAAGAAACACCGCCCAGTCCTGCATCATCCTCGTAATTGTTAACACGTTCGAGTCCATTGTTGTGGCTGTTTGGCCAACCCATTTCACCAAGGATCTTCCTCACCCTCACTACCCCTTTTATCTCACCAGAACTTCTCCAGCAATTGATGCTTCCCTAAGATGAGTTAGACAATGTTTTTGTAATCCAAAGGCTTTCATTGGATAATTCTCGGAACGAAATCACTAGGTCTTTCTTTCTAATCTGTCTTAGCCTGCAGCTCCACTGAAACGCTTCCACCACTGTGGGTGATCCGGCTGATGTTTGAAATGCTGGTGACACAAGCTTCCAGCATCATAGCAACATGCAAGCCACCACAGTATGACAAACTCACAGACGTGTGATACCCACTGTCTGCCACCTACTGAAATCCCAGACTCCCAGGAGGAAAGCAGGTGTCCAGCATAAACCGTATTGCTTGTACAGTCTAGGCACAGTGAGCCACTCTTATCACTTAGGGAAAGTTTTATATCAGTGTAGGGACTGTTTGCCAGTCAAGGGCCAACTTTGCAAACAGGCCTTTTGAAGAACAGCAGTCTCAGGCCTCCTATAGTAACTCTTCTGCACTAAGTAAAACAAAATTAACCTTTTATTAGAGAAAATGTCTAACATTTATATGTTTATACATAAACACACACATATATATACAAAAAAAAAAAAGAAAATCATATCATGAACTCCCATGTACCCATCACTTATCTGAAACAATTAACACACACCGGTATTGATTTATCTGTGCTCTCACCCACTTCCCATCCCACCCTGAATTATTTTGAAGCAAAACATATTTCCTTTTTTTTGTGTGTGTGTTATGCTTTAGGTGAAGGTTTAAAGAGCAAATTAGTTTCTCATTAAACAATTAATACACACATTATTTCCTGACATTGGCTGCCAACCCCACAATGTGTCAACACTCTCCCCTTCTTGACCTTGGGTTCCCTATTTTCCATTCGTCCAGCTTTCCTGTCCCCTCCTGCCTTCTAGTCCGTGCCCCTGGGCTGGTGTGACCGTTTAGTTCCCAACACATGGTTGAGCTACTCTCTAAGCTTTGGCTGAAGGGTGAACCTTAGGAGTGACTTCGGTACTGCATTAAAAGGGTGTTAGGGGGCCATACTCTCAGGGTTTCTCCAGTCTCTGTGAGACCAGTAAGTCTGGTCCTTCGTTGTGAGTTTGAATTTTGTTCTACGTTTTTCTCCAGCTCTGTCTGGGACCCTCTATTGTGATCCCTGTCAGAGCGGTTGGTGGTGGTAGCCGGGAACCATCTAGTTGTGCTTGACTCTGTCTGGTGGAAGCTGTGGCGGTTGTGGTCCATTAGTCCTCTGGACTAATCTTTCCCTTGTGTCTTTCGTTTTCTTCATTCTTCCTTGCTCCAGACAGGGTGGAACCAGTGGTGTATCTTAGATTGCGGCTCACAAGTTTTTAAGACCCCAGATGTTACTCACCAAAGTAAGATATAGAACTTTTTTTATATATACTGTTATGCCAATTGAGCTAGACATCCCCCAAGACCATGGTCCCCAGCCCTCAGCCCAATAACTCAGCCCCCAGGGGAGTTTATGAAGCTTCTGTTACTTTGCCTTGGTCAAGCTGTGCTGGCTTCCCCAGTATTGTGTACTGACTTACCCTTCACCAAAGTTATCACTTATCTATTGTCTATTTGGTGTTTTTCCATCCCTGCCCCTCCCCTCCCTCATAACTATCAGATTGTTTCTTTCTGTGTGTAAACTTTTTCATAAGTTTTTATAATAGTGGTCTCATACAGTATTTGTCCTTCTGTGATTGGCTTATTTCACTCAGTATAATGCCCTCCAGACTCATCCACGTGGTGAGATGTTTCATAGACTCATCATTGGTCTTCATCCTTGCGAAGTATTCCATCGTGTGTATGTAACATAGTTTGTTTATCCACTCATCTGTTGCCGGGCACTTAGGTTGTTTTCATCTTTTTGCTATTGTGACTAATGCTGCAATGAACATGGGTGTGCATATGTGTAGTCATGTGGCGACTCATTTCTCTAGGATGTATTCCTAGGAGTGGGATAGCTGGACTGTATGGGATTTCTATTTCTAGCTTTTTAAGGAAGCACCAAATTGTTTTCCAAAATGGCTGTACTATTTTGCATTCCCACCAGCAGTGCATAAGAGTTCCAATCTCCCTGCAGCCTCTCCAGCATTTGTTATTTTCCATTTTTTTGGTTTGTGCCAGTAATGTTGGGGTGAGATGATATCTCATAGTAGTTTTGATTTGCATTTCTCTAATGGCTAGTGATCCCAAGCATTTCCTCATATGTCTGTTAGCTGCCTGAGTGTCTTCTTTGGTGAAGTGTCTATTCATATCCTTTGTCCATTTTTTAATTGGATTATTTGTCTTTTTGTTGTACACGTGTTGCATTTTCCCATAGATTTTAGAGATTAGACCTTTGTCAGCTACGTCATAGCCAAATTTTATTTCCTAGTCTGTAAGTTCACTTTTTACCCTTTTGGTGAAGTCTTTTGAAGGAGCCCTGGTGGCACAGTGACTAAGTGTTTGGCTGCTAACCAAAAGGTCAGCAGTTTGAATTTACCAGCTGCTCCTGGGAAACCCTATGGGGCAGTTCTACTCTGTGTCCCTATGAGTTAGAATCTACTCAACAGCAGTAGATTTTTTATTTTTATTTTTTTTGATGAGGGTGTTTAATTTTTAGAAGATCCCAGTTATCTAGCGTATCTTCTAGAGTTTGCGTATTGCTAGTTAGGGCTTAAATACCACTTATGCTGTATGTTAGGGCCTCTAGTATAGACCCTATTTTTTCTTTCATGAGCTTTATAGTTTTGGGTTTTATATTTAGGTCTTTGATCCATTTTGAATTAGTTTTTGTGTATGGTGTGAGGTGTGGGGCCTGTTTCATGTTTTCGCAGATGGACATCCAGTTTTGCCAGCATCGTTTGTTAAGAAGACTGAATTTTCCCCCCTTTAATGGACTTTGGGCATTTGTTGAAGATTCAGTGACCCTTTGTTGTTGGTATTGGGTTGATTCTGACTCAGCAACACTACAGGACAGAATAGAACTGCACTATAAGGTTTCCAAGGAGTGGTTGGTGGATTCGAACTGCTAACATTTTGGTTAGCATCTGAGCTTTTAGCCAGTGCATCAGCAGGGCTCCTAGTGACCCTAGGAGGATGGATTTACATCTGGGTTCTTGATTCTGTTCCACTGGCCAATGTATCTGTCCTTGTACCAGTGCTAGGCTGTTTTGACTACCATAGCTGTATAGAAGGTTCTGAGGTCAGGTAGTGTGAGGCCTCCTACTTTGTTCTTCTTCAGTAATGGTTTGCTTATCTGGGGCCTCTTTCGTTTCCATATAAAGTTAACGATTAGTTTTTCCATCTCTTTAAAGAATGCTTTGGTATTTGGATTGGGATTACATTGTATTTGTAGATTGCTTTGAGTAGAATTGACTTTTTCACAGTATTGAGTCTACCTATCCTTGAGTGTGGTTCGTTTTTCCATTTGTGTGGGTCACTTGGTTTCTTTGTAGTTTTCTTTGTATAGGCCTTTCACATCCCTGGTTAGCTTAATTCCTTAGTATTTCATTTTTTTTTAAGACTGTTATAAATGGCATTGTTTTTCTGATCTCCTTTTTGTAGTTCTCTTTATTGGTATGTAGGAATCCAACTGATTTTTATATGTTTATCTTGTATCCTGCTACTCTGTTGAATCTTTCTATTAGTTCCAGTAGTTTTCTTGTGAAGTCTTTTGGGTTCTCTATGTATAGTGTCATATTATCCAAGAATAGGGAAATTTTTACTTCTTCCTTAGTCATTTGAATGCTCTTTATTTCTTTTTGTTGCCTTTTTGCTCTAGCTAGGACTTCCAGCACAATGTTAAATAGGAGTGGTGATAAAGGGCATCCTTGTCTTCTTCCTGTTCTCAGGGGGAATGTTTTCAGCCTCTCTCTGTTGAGAAGATGTTGGTTGTTGGTTTTGTATAGGTGTCCTTTATTATGTTGAGGAATTTCCCTTCTACTCCTATTTTTGAGAGTTCTCTTCAGCAATGGGTATTGAACTTTATTGGGTGCTTTTTCTGTGCCAATTGAAATGATTGTGTGATTCTTTTGTTTTATATATGTGGTGGATTACATTGGGATTGATATTCTAATGTTGAACCATCCTTGCATACCTGGTATGAATCCCACTTGGTCCCAAAGTATTATTATTACTTTTTTTTATGATGTTGAATTCTATTGGCTAGAATTTTGTTGACAATTTTTGCATCTATATTCATGAAAGATATTGGTCTGTAACTTTCTTTTCTTGTGGTGTCTTTGCCTCGTTTTAGTATCAGGGTTATGCTGACTTCATAGAATGAATTTGGCAATATTTTTTCCTTTTCTATCAGACATTATATCCAAACATCACATTTCATCTGTAATACATGAGTATGCATCTCTAAAAGGTAAGGACTCTTTAAAAATGTTTTGGAGTGTAGGCTGCTAGTTTTCAACCTCCACCCTAACCCCGTGCCAGGAATAACTTCCAAACGATAATTCTTGGTTCGCTGGCTGCTTTGTTGGCCCCTTGTCCTGCCAACATTAGTGCCACCAGGATTCGGAGCTCAAAGTGAGGGTAAGAAGTACATTCAACGGAGCACCCTGTGCCCCAGGGAATGGGGAACTTGGCATAGAATTTTAAGCAAGGTATTTGCTTACCAGAATGATTCCAATGGTTGCTGGCATGAATGATATTGGCTTAATTGTAAGCCACCGGATGGCAGTAGTTGTACCTGCTTTTATTTTAGCTGTCTTTGGTGAGCCCGAAAAGATGTCCTTGTGTTTATAGAACCCAAAGAAGTGACTTCTTAGCCCCAAAAGAGAATGGGAAGACAGTACGTTAAAGTGGTCACTTCCTTGAACTAAAACCTTTTGTTTCTGACTATTCCTGCTGTAGGGGCTGGGAGATATGGCATAGGGAGAGGTGAGCACAGGACAGGGAGCCCAGATTCCTGGGATGTTTTCCCTTGGCTCAGTCACTGACTAGCTGATTGTCCTGGGCTAAATCATTTCACTTCTCCAGCCTTAGTTTTCTCTTTTATAAAAGGGTGGGGTTTTCATTCATTCTACAGGCATTTAGTATATATATATATATATTTTTAGGTACTATGCTAGAGCCCTGGTGGGGCAGTGGTTAAAAGCTTGGCTGCTAACCAAAAGGTGTGCAGTTTGAATCCACCAGCTGCTCCTTAGAAACCCTATGGGGCAGTTCTACTCTGTCCAACAGGGTCGCTATGAGTTGGAATTCACTTGATGACAATGGGTTTTTTTTGTTTAGGTACTGTGCTGGGCACTGTGAATATGAAGATCAAAAAAAAAAAAAAAAAAAAACAAGACATTCCAGTGTGGGGAATACATGCACACACAAATGTTCAGAATTATATTAGAAAAGCCATATGTGATAAGTCCCGTAAGAGACATGCAGAATGCTGGCAGATTTGGGGGGATGTTCATTATATTTATTGAGCTCCTATCAGGGATGGATTACCCAATAAGTAAGATAAGTATGTGCTTAGGGCATCAACAAAACAGGGGTACCAGTTGTCCAAAGCAAAAGACCCATAGATGCCAAGCAGACAGAACACAAGGAAAAGTGATCACTGCAGTGGAAGGGGACTGGCAGGGCACAAAATGAAACCGATACCAGCTCCAGTATGTGAGAATGTAGCAGCCAAAAATAAGGTCACGAAGGGTCACAAAGGCGCCCATATGCAAGATTATTTAAGCTATGAGGCCCCTACCACTTCAACACTTTCATTGATATCTGTCTTCTACAGTCTCTTCCTATGTAATTGAAACTCCTTATCTCGGTGAGTCTATTGGGAGTATACTATTTCTTTTTAATAAACAAAAGTTGGGAGTGGGCTGTCAAGTCTAACTTTTGCTACATTCACCCAGTATGCAACTGGATCCAACATGACCAGTTACTAGGCAAGGATGGATTATATTAATAGATAACAGGCCTCTGATCCATTTTGAAAGAACCATCTTGTACATCCATGTCTGTTGATCCAGCAACTGCAGCCAGGAGGGTCAACAATTTACATGTGTATTAGCTCTGGTGGCATAGCAGTTAAGAGCTACAGTGCACTATGGCTGTTAACCAAAAGGTTGGCAGTTCGAATCCACCAGACGCTCCTTGGAAACCCTATGGGGCAGTTATACTCTTTCGAATAGGGTCACTATGAGTCAGAATTGACTTGACAGCAATGTTTTTTTTTTTTTGTATATATAAATATATAGCTGTTGTTGTTAAGTACCATCGAGTTGGTTCCAACTCAAAGCGACCCTGTGTACTACAGAATGAAATAATGCCTGATCCTGCTTCATCCTCACCATGGTTGTTATGCTTGAGCCCATTGTTGCAGCCACTGTGTCAATCCATCTCATTGAAGGTCTGCCTCTTTTCCGCTGACCCTGTACTTTACCAAGCATAATGTCCTTCTCCAGGGACTGATCCTTCCTGACAACATGTCCAAAGTATGTAAGACGTAGTATCACCATCCTTGCTTCTAAGGAACATTCTGGCTGTACTTCTTCCAAAGCAGATTTGTTCGTTCTTTTGGCAGTCCATGGTATATTCAATATTCTTCACCAACACCACAATTTAAAGGCATCAATTCTTCTTTGGTCTTCCTTATTCATTGTCCAGCTTTCACATGCATATAATGCGATTGAAAATAGCATGGCTTGGGTCAGGTACACCTTAGTTTTCAACACGACATCTTTGCTTTCCAATACTTTAAAGAGGTCTTTTGCAGCAGATTTTCCCAGTGCAATGCGTCTTTTGATTTCTTGACTGCTGCTTCCATGGCTGTTGATTGTGGATTCAATGTGTGTATATGTATATATACACACACGTATATATATATAACTTACATATCCCATTCAAAGGCATGAGTAAGCAGAAGAGGAAACACTGTAGAGTATCAGTGTTTATGGCTCTCACCTTAACCCAGCCCTGGCGCCCACTATGCACCTGCTCTGACTTTTTCAGACACTCTTAAATGCATTGTTTTTACTCAAACCTCACAATGAACCTGCAGGGGAGGTATTGCTATTTCCGACCCCCTCCTCAGCACCTAATTTTAGATGAGAAATCTGAGTCTCAGAGAAGTTCAGCAGCCTTCCTAAGGACACACAGCTAGTAAATGTCTAAGTTTGCATTTCAAATCCAGATCTTTTGGGCTCAGAGGTCTGTTTCCACTGGACAGACCTCAGTGTTCAGTGGTGTCCTCCTTAGAAGGACAAACTTAGGTACTTGCCAGGGCCTCTTTCTGACTCTAATAGCTTGAGATTCTAAGATTCTATGTGCCAGGCAGGAGCTGAGAGCCCAGGGCCAGGTTCTCTAGAAGCAGGCTCTGAGATGAAGATTTGTGGGTAAGTAATTTATTCAGAGAATCTCTGGTTTGTGCAAATGGTTAATACAATGAGCTGCTGACCAAAGGTTGGAGGCTTAAGCCCACCCAGAGGTGCCTCAGAAGAAAGGCAATCTACATTAGAAAAATCAGCCATTAAAAATCAGCCAGTTCTATTGTGACATATATGAGGTTGCCATGAATCTGAATGGACTCAGCAGCAACTGGTTTTAATTTATTAGGGAATGGAGTATGAAAAGCAGCAAAGAGAAGGCGAAGAAGTTAAGCAAAGGTGCAATTTTGGGAGAAATTCTGCAAGGGGTAGCTACTGCCTCATGCCACAGAGATGCCTGGGAGTAGATTATGTCTCAGAATTCATCCCAAACAGAGGTAGGGATGCTGGGCTTTCACACTCAGCACCCAGTGGTCACAGGCTAAGGTCTGCCCAGGGGGATGTGGACCCCGAACAATCACTTCTGGCTCTCTGGGTGTTCAGGCAATAGTGAGGGGTCAGGAGGGCTTCTTGGAGGAGGGGACACTTAAGCTGACTCGTAAACTGCTATGATTTTTAGACTTAGTGTGCACTACAATAGACATCAGGGTCCACCCCAACCTACTGACTCAGAGTCTACAGGGATGGGACTCAGTCATTCATGTTTGTCTGTTTGTTTCCAAAACCTGCCTGGTTCCTGTAGGTATTTGTGTTTTCCAGAATAGAAGGGAATGCCAAATTTTGTTTTGTTATTGGTTAGAGAACAAATTACTGATTTTAGCTAGCTCATCCTATTACTAAAATAGAAATATCTAGTAATTGAAACAAAGAATTCAACGTAGAGAAGTGTTTTTGACAGGCAATGGGAGAGATTAGGTTCCTGGGTGACAGACACACAGAATTTCCAATGGGCTGTGAACCTAATGGTTGGCAGTTTGAACACACCCAGAGGCACAGTAGAAGAAAAGCCTGGCAAGCTACTTCCATAAAGAATACAGCCAAGAAAACCTGATGGGGCAGTTCTACTCTGTCACACATGGGTTGCCATGAGTCTGACTCGGTCTTTGGCTTACAAAAGAGATGGGTGATGGCAGGCTTACATGCAGAGAGTGCAATCTGGGACATTCAGAAACCAAGTACGGATGCTAAGACAGAGCATGACTACTGCTGGAGAAGGTTGCCCAGCTAGCACTTGCCCTAGGAACAGAGAAACTGCAGGAGGCCCATGTTCAAGGCTAATGTGGAGAGGACCCATCCAGTGCCCATGCCAGGAGACTGGGCGTGTACAGCTGAGTTCAGGGAGGGAAACAAAGTGACCTGTGCTGTGTACAGTTGTGCACTGTAGCGAGGTATGTTCCAAATGGGCACACTAGACGTCTCTTTCAAGGAGTTCTGGTGCCATAGTGGTTAAAGTGCTCAGCTGCTAACTGAAGAGTCGGTAGTTCAAACCCACCAGCTGCTCCTCGGGAAAAAGATGTAGCATTCTGCTTCTGTAAAGACTTACAGCCTTGAAAACCCTACAGGGCAGTTCTACCCTGTCTTGTAGGGCCGCTATGAGTCAGAATTGACCCGACAGCAGTGGGTTTAGACATCCCTCAATTAAAATCCTGCAGACAAGAAGTAAGAGCGTAATGTCCCACGCTGCTTCCTGAACAAATGGACCTTTATTCCTGTCATTAGAATTAAGTAGATGAGTAACAAGTTAAAAGCCAAGTGAGAATGAAGACTGAATAACAGGTAAAAACAAACCAAACCCTTTGCCACGGAGTCGGTTCTGACGGAGAGCAACCCTATAGGACAGAGTAGAACTGCCCCATAGGATTTCCAAGGAGCAGGTGGTGGATTTGAACTACCGACCTTTTGGTTAGCAGCCGAGATCTTAACCACTGTGCCACAGGGTTCCGAATAACAGGCTGGGGCTTTGTAATTGGACTTGAGAATGTCAAGGAGGGAAGAGTTGTTAGAGATCTCCTAGGCTAGTGCTTTTCAAACTGTGTTTGGAGTACCGGGGGTGCCATGGAGCCAGTTTAAGGGTTCTCTGGCTGAAGAGGGTGGACTTGGGAGCCTTCCTCATGGCTCATGCCCTTTTCAACCAGAGGAGCTCTGCTGTTATTTGCTCTATTTGTTTATTCTTCTTGGAATTGTTTCCTTTTGAAGAAAGCACTCTGGGATTGAAAGAAGAGCTGGAAGGCCACTTATCTTCTTGCACCCCTTCATGTTATAAATGGGCAGAGGGAGGCTCAGAAGGAAGTGGCTCGCCTACCCGAGCCGGTCAGCTCCTGGCGGTCGAGTCCACCTGGAACTCAGGTCTCTGACACCCATCCAGAGGTCTTGCTGCAATTTTGCGTGGGCACTGCTCAGGTCTACACACCTGAGTGGGAAGGTGGGAAGGAATACTTTGTCTGAATATCCTAATGAGTCACCTTATCTTCAACACAATAGGCCAAATAGAAAAAATCCTACACATTGGCCTGCTGGGGAAATACTCATGAAGGCACTTTGTGACTGCCTTTCCATGGGACAGGGCTTTTAACAGAGGTTCCCTAGGCATCCTAGGAACCCATGTTAACATAGGAAGAAATTCCCTGAGGTACCACAGCCCATCTTATGGAGTGCTGGCCTGGCAATTAAAATGGCCAACAAATGGATCTCAGAAAGCGATGATGTTGACATGTGTTTGGGACATAAAACAAAGGAGGCACACTCCTGCCCGGTGATGTGGGGACTGAGTGGTAGTGATGGTGATGGATTAGATTTTGGATTGCATTTTACGGTGGATGCTGTTGAAAAAAACAGGGCTAGGAATTAAGAGACTCAGGACTTGAGTCCTGGCTTATCTTTTCCTGGCCTTATAATTTGAAATGAAATTCATAATCTCTATGAGCCCAGACAATGAGCTCTACAACGTGACTGCTGAGTTCTAGCCACAGCATGGAGCACAGTGCCCACCCAGTACATTGAATCAGGATTTCATCTCTTTCTTCTCTCTTCACATTGCTTTCTTGAGGCAACAATTATGGGTAACTCTTCCTCTTGTGGACTGTTCCCCAAAACTCAGGTGGTAGGCACAAGCTGGGCAGGGAAGCTCAGCAAGCCCTTTTGCCTGAAAATCTAGAATCATGTTACTCAAGTGTTTTAATGCTGGTCACTTGTAGTTGAGAGAGGAGGGAAGTGCAATGGAGAGGAACATATAGGCACATTATTATAAGTGTTAGTTCTTGCATGGGTGGTGAGCTATCATTTAAAAAAAAAAAAAAAAGGCATGAATGGACCAATGCTGAGATTGTGACATGAACCAGGAATCATGAATAATCTTATTCTGTGCACTGAAGCTAAAAAAAAAAAAAAAAAAGAGCCCAACGCTTTCTGGCAGCTGCAAATTCACATGGCAGGAGTAAGGGTGTCTATGAGGATAGTCTAGACAGGGAGCAGGGTCTAGGCCATAGAGACCCCCAGGGATATAGTAAGAAACTAGGCTGTGGCCTTGAGAACAATGCAGGAGCCGGTGACAAACTAGGGATTGACATGTTATATTTGCTTTTCTTTGTTTCTTTCTTTTATTTTTTATTTTGAGATAGCTTATTTCCATAGCCATGTAAGAGTATAGTTGGAGGGACAAGACTGAAATTAAGAAGTTTTGAAATGGGTTGGGTAAGGAGGATGTAGGCTTCGACCTAAGTGCAGTGGTCATAGGGATGGAAGGAGGGAGACTGACTTGAGATCAAAACAGGAGGATAATTGGCAGGACGTTGTAATTGACTGGATGTGAGAAGTCCAAGAGTGGGTAGAGTTCAAGACTGACTCCCAGGTTATCAGCTGTGGTCAAGGGTGGGTTTTAGGGCCACCAACTGAACTAGGAGAATAGGAGGAGAGGCTAGATTAATCATAACTGATACTAATTAAGCACCTGGAAGAAAGGCCTGGTTGTCTGCTTCAAAAAAATCAGCCATTGAAAACCCTGTGGAGCATAGTTCTACTCTGACTCATGTGGGGTCACCATGAGTCAGAATTGACTCCATGACAACTGGTACTGGTACTCCTACTGGCAGCTATGTACCAGTCACTGTGCTAAGAATTCAACAGGCCTAATTCTACTTCATTCTCCTGAGAGTGCTTTGGTCTATAATTTCCATTTTGCAGATGGAAAAACTGAGACTTTGAAAGTTAAGTGCAAGGCCACAAAGATCATACATGGTTGTGGTGGCTTTGAAATATGTTAACTTGGCAAGGCTAAGCTGAATTCCCCAGAATTTTCTTTCCTGTATGTTTCTGGTTAGGGTGGGCCACAAGAGAGATTCTCATGGAAGACACAGATGGCAGGAGGGGAGTAGCAGCTGTTTTGTAGCTCACACACGTTGAAGATGATCTGTTAGCTTGCCTGGTTGGCATGAAGCAGCAGTTGCTTGAGCCTGCAACCATTTTGCCCTGCCCTGAAGCCTCCCTCAGCTTGCCTGACTGCTGGGACAGGTGTGTGTATTTAACTCTGTCAGGAAGGACTGTCTTCTGCAGAATACCCACAACTCTAGCAGCAGAGGCAACGGGAACTGACAAGGGTTTAGCCCATCCTCCTGGGCTCTAGCATGTGCTTGTGGGTTTCAGTTTGTTCTTGGTCTCCATTCCCCCTTCCAAACCGCCTACCCTGGAGACTTCAAGATCCAGCATCAGACTCAAAGTTAAGTCTTACAGAGACTTTTTAGCCATCTCCCACAATTGCGTATGGTGAAATGCCAGTAACAAACCTATCATCTATCTATCTATGATGGTCAAATTCCTGTAACAAATCTATCTATAACTATAAAAAATGAAAAAACCCAAACCTGTTGCCATTGAGTCGATTCGGACTCGTAACAATCCTACAGGACAGAGTAGAACTGCCCCATAGAGTTTCCAAGGAGTGGCTGGTGGATTCCAATTGCTGAACTTTTGGCTAGCAGTTGTAGCTCTTAACCACTACAGCTATAACAAATCCATCTATAGCTATAGCTATACCTATAGCTAAAAAGAGAAAGACCCTAAACGAGATAGATCGACACAGTGGCTGTAACAATAGGCTCAAGCATAACAACAATTGTAAGGATGGCACAGGACTGGGCAGTGTTTTGTTCAGTTGTACATAGGGTTGCTGTGAGTCAAAACCGACTTAACAGTACCTAACAACACAACAATATACCTATAGCTGTAGCTATACCTATACCTATATCTATCTGTCTGTCTACCTACCTATTAGTCAATCATGTATATGATACATGTTTCCTATACATATAAAAAAATACATATAGATGTCTTAAATACACATTGATTGTATATACTGTATGTGTGTATGTGTCTCCTAGTGGTCCTGCTCCTTTGACTGCACCCTGATGGATACAGTGGTGCAGCCACGATCTGATCTCAGGTAGTTTCACCACAGGACCTGCACACTTAACGACTCAGGTAACTTAGGGAGTGGGAGAAGGTTCCATTTTGGAAGGCTGAACTTGAGGTACCTGTGACATGTCTGGGTGGGCAAGTGACAGGCAGGTGGAGATATCATCAGAGGAGGCTCATGTGCAGCAAATGATCAGGGAAGGGAAATCAATGTGGGCTGTCTGGAAGTGGAAAGAAGTTTTATGGTTGTGAGGCTTGATTTAAGCCTCCAAGGCTGGTAGGAGCTGGTGAAGTGGATGGCAGGAGGAGGGCTTTGCAGATGGGGACACATGAACGGGGTCTGAGGAGTCACCCTGTCTGGATTAGGAAGGGTATATTGATTATATGGTCACTGTTATCTATTTGGATCTATGAATTTCATATCCCCAAGAAGATGGTGGATGGACGCTGAGCATTGTGTATTTCACCTGGTGGAGTACGTTTCTTTTCTAGTTCAATTAAATTCAATTCACCTCAAACGTTTTGTGAGTACCTACTATATGGCAGAGCTGTGTTGGATATAAATATGAATGAAACATGAATTGTATTTTGCAGAAATTTGTGTTCCAGTTGCAGATATTCTATAAATTTTTGTCAAACTGAATTGAATGAAACTCTGCAGCCAGTCACAAGGCCGACTTTGGGTTCCTGATTCCATTTTGGGCTAACTGTGTGGATGAAATGATGAAACTTCAGATCAGTCCACCCACCCACCTGTCCGTCCGTCCGTCCATCCATTCCTCTATCCATGTACCCAAAGCTAACTTATTCTCTCTCCTACCTACCTGTCCTCTACCTACCAATTACCTACTATTTCTTCTTTTCTGGAATGGGGGACAGGATTTGGGAGGGTACAAAATTAGCCACACATAAAATGACAATGAAAAATAAAAGCAGAGATAAAGAAAGTGCAGGGCAACCAGGGCTTTGAACCAGTTTGTTCTGGTTTGAACCCCTGCTGAGAATTCGCATTTCTAATAAGTTCCGGGAAAGTTGTGCATAAGAATCCCCTGGGGGGTCTTGTTAAAACGTAGATTGTGATTCAGTATATCTGGGGTGGAAATGAAAATTCTCAGCAGGGAACTTGTTAGAAATGCGAATTCTCAGCAGAGGTTCATCCCGGAACAAACAGGTTCAAACCTGAGGGAAACAGATGGTGGCAG
Organism: Elephas maximus indicus; assembly: GCF_024166365.1. NCBI lineage: Eukaryota > Metazoa > Chordata > Mammalia > Proboscidea > Elephantidae > Elephas > Elephas maximus. The sequence goes on along the minus strand of NC_064824.1, from coordinate 21,673,642 downwards.
CGACTGGGGCTGAATCCTTTATTACAGGTGAACAGTGAGTTTAGGGCTGAGTTTCTTAGAAGCTAAGGCAAAAAAAGAAAGAAAAAAGAAGGAATGCATACTTGGTTATCCAGTCTGAAGAGAGTAGGAAGTGGGAATACAATTTGGAAGGGATAGACCTTCCCTGGCATTGTGTAGAAAGAGGATTTATTGCGTCAAGACTGTGTAAGGCTGAGGGTAACATAATGGACAGAGTTTTCCAATAGATTTCTACAAAGGCAGAGAAATGCTCTTCAAATGTTTCTCCTATCGACCCTTTATAAAGGCTAACGGCATAACATTAAATCTTATTCAGTGCAGGCTTTTCTGTGGTAAACTAAGATAATAATGTCCAGCTACATTAAATTCTGATGACCAGGGAAGAGAGCCCAGAGAACAGGGAGGGAGGGCTGACTGACTGGCTACTAGGCTCTATCTTTCAAAATTCATATGTCTCCAGAGAGCCCTGGTTCTGGGGAATTTAATCTTCATACCAGAAAGGTCTCTCCCTCTCAGAAATCCGTTGCAGTCAGCTCAGAACTTGGTTTATTCTAGGGTAAGGGAAGCTGTACAACTGGCTTGCTTCCTTCCCCCATTTCCTGAAGCCAGGATATGAAACACTGTCATAAGAAGCTTTCTCTGGCCAAAGAATAACTAGGGAGCTACTTGAAGAATTCTGGTTGTATTTGTATACAACCAGAATGCCCCTTAGAAGCAAGGATGGCCAGATTGCGTCTTACATACTTTGGACATTTTATCAGGAGGGATCAGTCCCTGGAGAACAACATCATGCTTGGTAAAGTACAGGATCAGCAGAAAAGAGAAGGCCCTCAACAGGATGGATTGACAAAGTGGCTGCAACAATGGGCTCAAGCATAACAACGATTGTAAAGATGGCACAGAACCAGGCAGTGTTTCGGTCTGTGATGCATAGGGTCACTATGAGTTGGAATCGACTCAATGGCACCTAACAGCGACATGGATTGATTGGAGCCCTGGTGGTGCCAGTGGTTAAGCATTTGGCTGCTAACCAAAAGGGCACCTAACAACAACTTGAAGAATGGTCCCATGAGGTACAGTGTCCAGGGCTACCACATTTTCCCACCACCAGCAGTAGCTTCCTCGCGGTGTGGCTGGTCTGGGGCATGGCCAATTGCTGCTTAGCATCATCCTCATTTGGTCAGCAGCTCCACCCGTCCAGTGTGTCATAGCCCTCACGTTACCTTGGCTTATCCCCAGAACTTGTCTGACTCTCAGACAGCTCTTAGGGACTTGAGATTAACCCTGAACACCTTCTGGATTGTGAATGTTTGGAGCAAGTGTTCCCAGCATGAAGGCCATGTAGCCCATCCTTCACAGGTTTGTTTGGGTGCCTGCTGGATAAAGCATCTGGGTACTGGAGTGTGTTTCAAGGAAAGGAGTTGGGAGAAGGAACACAAAGGATGTAAAAAAAAAAATAGAAGAGATGGGCCTGACCCTTCAGGATTATTCAATAGAATCCAGAGAAAAGCTAGATAGCATCCAAAATGAAAACAAAACAAAACAAAAAAGCAGTTGTCGTTAAGTCAACTCTAAGTCATGGTGACCTCATGTTTGTCAGAGTAGAGCTGCGCTCCATAGGGCCTTCCATGGCGATTTTACAAAATAGGTGTTGTTGTTAGGTGTCATCAAGTAGGCTCTGACTCATAGCGACCCTAGGCACAACAGAACGAAACACTGCCCAGTCCTGAGCCATCCTTACAATCGTTGTTATGCTTGAGCTCATTGTTGCAGCCACTGTATCAATCCACCTTGTTGAGGGTCTTCCTCTTTTCTGCTGACCCCAAGCATGATGTCCTTCTCCAGGGACTGAGCCCTCCTGACAACATGTCCAAAGGCCCTCCTTGCCTCTAAGGAGCATTCTGGCCACACTTTTTCCAAGACAGATTTGTTCGTTCTTTTGGCAGTCTATGGTATATTCAATATTCTTCACCAACACCACAATTCAAAGGCGTCAATTCTTCTTCGGCCTTCCTTATTCATTGCTCAGCTTTCACATGTGTGTGATGCGATTGAAAATACTATGGCTTGGGTCAGGCGCACCTTAGTCTTCAAGGTGACATCTTTGCTCTTCAACACTTTACAGAGGTCCTTTGCAGCAGATTTGCCCAATGCAATGTGTCTCTTGATTTCTTGACTGTTGCTTCCACAGCTGTTGATTGTGGATCCAAGTAAAATGAAATCCTTGACAACTTCAATCTTTTCTCCATTTATCATGATGTTGCTCATTGGTCCAGTTGTGAGGATTTTTGTTTTCTTTATGTAGAGGTGCAACCCATACTGAAGGCTGTGATCTTTGATCTTCATTAGTAAGTACTTCAAGTCCTCTTCACTTTCAGCAAGCAAGGTTGTGTCATCTGCATGATGCAGGTTGTTAATGAGTCTTCCTCCAATCCTCATGTCTTGTTCTTCTTCATATAGTCCAGCTTCTCAGATTATTTGCTCAGCATACAAATTGAGTAGGTATGGTGAAAGAATACAACCCTGACACACACCTTTCTTGACTTTAAACCAATCAGTATCCCCTTGTTCTGTCTGAACAACTGCCTCTTGATCTATGTAAAGGTTCCTCATGAGCACAATGAAGTGTTCTGGAATTCCCATTCTTCACAATGTTATCCATAATTTGTTATGATCCACACAGTCGAATGCCTTTGCATAGTCCATAAAACACAGGTAAACATCCTTCTGGTATTCTCTGTTTTCAGCCAGGATCCATCTGACATCAGCAATGACATCCCCGGTTCTACGTCCTCTTCTGAAAACGGCCTGAATTTCTGGCAGTTCCCTGTCGATATACTGCTGCAGCTGTTTTTGAATGATCTTCAGCAGAATTTTGCTTGTGTGTGATATTAATGATATTGTTCTATAATTCCCACATTTGGTTGGATCACCTTTCTTGGGAATGGGCATAAATATGGATCTCTTCCAGTCAGTTGGCCAGGAAGCTCTCTTCCATATTTCTTGGCATAGATGAGTGAGCACCTCCAGCGCTGCATCTGTTTGTTGAAACATCTCAAATGATATTCCATCAATTCCTGGAGCCTTGTTTTTCGCCACTGCCTTCAGAATACCTTGGACTTCTTTTTTCAGCACCATCGGTTCCTGATCATATGCCACCTCTTGAAATGGTTGAACATCGACTAATTCTTTCTGGTATAATGACTCTGTGTATTCCTTCCATCTTCTTTTGATGCTTCCTGTGTCGTTTAATATTTTCCCCATGGAATCCTTCACTATTGCAACTCGAGGCTTGAAGTTTTTCTTCAGTTCTTTCAGCTTGAGAAATGCCGAGCGTGCTCTTCCCTTTCGGTTTTCCATCTCCAGCTCTTTGCACGTGGGGGAGGAAGTAGATGGTCGGGCCTTTATTCTGTGGCACTTCTGGGTGGATTCAAATTTCCAGTCTTTCTGTTAGCAGTCAAGTGTGTTAACTGTTTGCACTGCCCAGGAATACAACGCCACAAGAAGACTGCCTCATCGCAAATGCAAAGCCACGTGTGCCCCAGACTGCATACGTGACTTTGGACAAATCATAGAACCTCTTTGCCCTCAGGTTTCTCATCTTTATGATGCACAGAACATGATAAATCTGCAGCCTTACTGGGTTGTAGTGAGATGAAAGGGAGGACTCAGAGCATGAAGGGGCACTGGGAAAGCCAAAGGGCTAGGTAGGAATGTAAGTTGGTGTTACTGTTAATAATTAGTGGTTTTCAAATATTACCTGTAAAAACAATCTGCTGTCATTTCCAGAGTCACCAGTGGTCATTAGTGCCAGGCTTATCATGGAAGCCCATTCCTAATGTAACAAGTAACTTCTATTTTTCCATCTCTCCTCCTCAACAGTCTCCATCTGCCAATTCCTATCTCTCATTTTATGTCTCTCTAGGTTTTGCACTCAATGTGTCTGACCCCAACGCTTAGGCACATACCAGGCAAGTCACTCTACTCTCTGCCTTCTCTCCAGGTAGCTTGCTGCTGGTTTTGTGTATATTAGAGGCTAAGGCTCTTTTTTTCTGTTTCCCTGCCCCACAGGTGCTGCCCAGCTCCCTCTGCTGCTGGTCAGAAAAATCCATGTCTTAGCTCTACTAAGCTCTCCTTTTCATTTCAGTATACAAGACAGTCCCTTTTAAAGTAAACACTGAAATTGATACATTTAACACTTATTAGTAATATGTAGTGTACTATATATTATGTTATATATATAAATATATGCTATATATAGGAGCCCTGATGGTACAGTGGTTAAGCATTCAGCTGTTAACCAAAAGGTCGGCAGTTAGAATCCACCAGCCCCTCTTTGAAAACTCTGTGCGGCATTTCTACTCTATCCTGTAGAGGCGCTATGAGACGGAATCATCCTGACAGCAACGGGTTTGGTTTTTTGTATTTTATACAATACGTATATTATCTTACTCAATCCTTGAAAAAAGCCATTGAGGTAGGTATTGTTATTGCCTCCATTTTGCAAATAAGGAAACTGAGGCTCAGGAGGTTTGGGTAATCTGGCCAAAGCCATTCACTTGGTAAATTGTGCAGCCATCTTCATTGACTTGCTTCTCCCTTTCCATTACCTCAGTGCCCTGGACAGGAAGGGGTTAATGGTCTTCATTTGTTGAAGGGGAGCCACTTAATCAGTATTCCCTTCTCCTACCTACCCCAAGAAAGAGGTCTTCACTTACCTTATGGCCAGTACCCCGTTAAGCTAAACCCAGTCTAAAACAAAAACCGAATCTGCTGCTGTCCAGTGGATTCTGACTCATAGCAGCCCCATGTGTTACAGGGTAAAACTGTGCTCCATACGGTTTTCTTGGCTGCAGTCTTTACTGAAGCAGATCTCCAGGCCTTTCTTCCATGGTACCACTGGGTGGCAACTAAGACCCTCCTCAAATAGGCCCAAATTTCCTTTTTTTTATTTTTCTCTGCAGTTCTTCTTCAGTCATCTAAACTAAGCTCTTGAAATATTTAATAAATGTTTTTGGAAATGTAGCATATACTAGGCATTGTCCTGGAGTCACAGCAAAAAAGTTAAAAAGTGGCTTGAAGTGGCTTGAAGTTACTCATGGTTAGTGGGGGAGACATGTAATGGCAATATTCTGTGCTGAGTGTTGCGGGGTGGTGGTTGGCCAGATATGCCTAATGGTGCTTGAAGAGCAGTGAGGAGAGGGTGTTATGGGTTGAATTGTGTCCCCTAAAAATGTGTGTCAACTGAGCTAGTCTATGATTCCCAGTATTTTGAGATTGTCCACCATTTTGTGATCTGATGTGATTTTCCTGTGTGTTGTGAACCCTAAGCTCTATGATGTTAATGAGGCAGGATTAGAGGCAGTTATGCTAATGAGGCAGGACTCAACCTACAGGATTAGGTTGCGTCTTGAGTCAATGTCTTTTGAGATATAAAAGAGAGAATCAAGCAGAGAGGAGCCTCCTGCTGCCAAGAAAGGAGTGCCGGGAGCAGAGTGCATCCTTTGGACCCAGGGTCCCTGCGCCGAGAAGCTCCTAGAACAGGAGGAAGATTGATGACAAGGACCTTCCTCCAGAGCTGACAGAGAAAGTTTTCCCTTAGAGCTAGTGCCCTGAATTCAGACTTCTAGCTTCCTAGACCATGAGAGGCCACATTTCTGTTTGTTAAAGCCATCCATTTGTGGTATTTCTGTTATAGTAGCACTAGATGACCAAGACAGAGGGCACCTAACCAGCCCTGAACAATCAGGAAGGGCTTCTAGGAGGGGAAGACCTGTGAACTCGCCTGGAAGAAAATCATCATGTACCAAGTCCTCAACAGCTCTCTCTGCCTTTCTCTTCTTGTTTTTCCTTCTAGATGAAACTTTATTGTCTTACCTACACCTCTTGACATTCATACTTCCTTCAAGACTCATTCAAATGCCACTTTCTTATGTATGAATCATTTCTGGATTCTCCAGCTTGAAGAGACCTCTCTCTTTTGACTCTTCATGGCATTCTATTACCCCTCATGGCTTTTATATTATCTCACTCTGCTTTTGTGATGGTTACTTTATATTATTATCTTCACACCTCCAACCCCATCACAGAGCTTTATGTATAATGAGGACCTGCTGATGATGTTGTAACTGATTACTTTGCAGTCCCTTTGCCTTTATGTCTCCCTGAAGAGGACCAGGAGCCACCCAGGATGGATTTGACTGGAAGGAGAGCCAGGTTTGCTAAGACTGGTGACTGTGTGCCTAGTTAGTTGAGAACCTGTACCTCACGAGGCTGAGGTCATGTCTGGTCACCATGTACCCAGTGAACTTGGCCATGTACCCTGTCCTCAGTCTGGGTCTTGACTCCAAATCCTCTTTTAAGCATGGGCCCTTGGTCACAGAGCTATGTATCTTTAGGAGGATGCAGAAGGCTGGGGGACATGTAATAGGGAAAAAAGAGGCTTCAGGGTCAGAAAACTGGGGTTTCAGGGCCACCCTGCTACTTACTGTGGAGTAACTGAGAGTGTGTGACATTGTAAATCTGAGCCTCAGTTTCCCCAGGTGCAAAAGACTGACACTGGATTTAGAAATTTTCCCAACTCGAAATTGTACAAGTTATGAAGGAAATGCAGTGGAAATCACTCATTTTTATATGGGATATTGTACTGTAATAAGAACTATAATATGTATATATATTGGAGTCCTGGGGTGGCACAAATGGCTAAGTGTTCAGGTGCTAACTGAAAGGATGGCCATCCAAATTTACCCAGGGATGCCCTGAAGAAAGGCCTGGAGATAGATCTACTTCTGAGAGGTTGCAGCCATTGAAAACCCTGTAAGGCACAGTTCTACTCTAACACAAATGAGGTTGCCATGAGTCAGAATTGACTTGATGGCAGCTGCTTATAAATATATGTTATTTATAGTATAAAACAAATACAATTAATCAATATAATAATTTGAAAATATCTGTCCCAGCTTCACATGGTGTCATGGTACAGGCCAGCTTTCTCTGTCCTTTCACCTAGACTGGAGCTATCTTCTCAGTAGTTGCCTGGAAGTTGTGCTCTTTTGATGCAAAGCCGAGAGAACATCAATATGAAAAGCTGCATTTTCCAACTTTGAAGGCTTAACTGAAAGCTCGACCCTGCCCATTGGTCACTTGGCTCTGAAAATAGGCTATAATTCCATATATTTCAGGCTACTTTCCCCAGAAGGAGTTTGTAAGCAGGGAAGACACGCATTTTGAAGAGCATTAAGAGCTTCTGAAATTGTCATTAACAGCTCTCCTTGGTGATTTACTTTAACAAAATGAGGGGCAGTGACATAAGAAAAAAATAACAGCCCAATCTTTGTGTTTTGTAATGAATAATAAAGTATTTTAACCTCTTTAGGGACTTAACGCCAAGTTAATCCTTTAATCCCTAGAAAAACCAATTTTGTTGACATGAAAAGGGGATATTTAACTTCATCCAATTAATTTTCTACCTTAGAGATGCCACGATGATGAAGATTAGATTGAATAGATTCATTAGAGCTACTACATTGTATATCAAGGAGTGGCTTTGACGACGAAAAGTAGCTTTGAGAAGGAAATTTTATATCGCAGTTTTGTCTAGATGCGCCCAATTTGAAGAGCCAGGGCTGGAGGCCTTCAAGTCTTAGCGCTCTGGCTCACATCTGCAACTGCTCAGCCACCATGCAGCCATTAAACCGGGAACTCGGCTGACATTCCAGCAATACCAGCTCCATCTCTCTGTTTGAGCTCCAAATGAGAACTGTCCTTGTGAGGATGCTGAAGTACGTGCTGCAGAAACATTCTTAACGGTAAAAAGTTAACAAAGTGTGAACGCAATTTAAAATTGCGCAGCAGGGGGAAAAGTGCCCTGTTCAAACCATTCTCAGAACAATAGGTTGGATTTAGAGATGGAAGATAAACGGGTGGAGATGTAATTATTTTTGCATTGGACTTCAACATGCAGACATGGAAAGGGTTTAATTCTGCCCCACACCCAGCCCCCAGCCAGAATTGAATTGCAGGGATGGAAGGGGAGAGATGATGAAAGCTGAGGGCCATGGCAGTGCCACAGATTTTCACGTGGTGCCGTGCAAGCCTCTGGAATCCTCTAGGTGAAGGTCGCCCCTTTAAGAACAATTGAAAGACAGGGAGTGGGAAATGTCGACCCCTCAGTCTAGATCATAGCAGCCACGTTCAGTAGATGTCATTTACCACCAGCCTGTCACCCAGGCTAGAGGGCAGAGAGCCTGCATCATATGTCTTGGCATTCCCTATGGTGTCTTGCTCAGGGCTTGGCATACGAGTAACACTGTCTATCACAGTGCTTTCTGCTGGGGGCTAATGACTCGTATGACGACAAGAAATGACACTGGCATTCTAATGTGGCTTGAGAGGGAACATGGCACCATGGAAGAATGGGAGGTTTCAGAGACAAAGCCTGCCATTTGAGTCTTTGTCCTACCGCTACTTAGCTCTGTAGCCTTGAACAAATTACTGGACTTATTTAAGACTTGGTCACCTCATCTGTTAAGTGGGGAGAATGGTGCCAACCTCTCAGGATTTTTTTATAGAGCAGGGGAAAAAGTAAGATAAGGTCCTGTAGTTAAAACCTCACCACCACCCATCTGTCAGTTTGTGGTGGCTTGTGTGTTGCCACGATGCTGGATGCTATGTCACCAAGGTTTCAAATACCATCAGGGTCACCCATGGTGGACAGGTTTCAGTGGAACTTCAAGAAGAAGACAGACTAGAAAGAAAGGCCTGGTGATCTACTTCTGAAAATTAGCTAATGGAAACCCTATGGATCACAACAGAATACTGTTTCAGATAGTGTGGGAAGATGAGTCCACTAGGTTGGAGGGCACTCCAAAGACACAATGGTTGCAGCAGTGGACTTGAGCACAGCAGAGGTCCTGAAGATGGCGCAGGCCTGAGCAATGTTTCCTTCTGTTGTACACGAGGTCACCACGAGGTGGAGACTCCACAGCAGCTAATGCCAAAAACAACAGCAATTAAAACCCCAGCACAGTGCTTAGCAAATAGGTGCCGGAACACATTTGTTTCCTTCTCTCCCACCAAGTGGAAATTAATCCCTCGGTTATGTATAACTGGAGCAATCCCTATCCTCCGCCCTTCCAAGTGAACATCACATCCTAAAAAGGCTCTCTGTAGCCACCATACTGTCTTTGCAGAGCAGGTAAAGCTTGCAGGCGCTAGCTACAAAATTGGCTAAAAACAAAGGCAGGCAAGGCAGCAGACTGAGGCTAGGTGCCATGTTGTTTGAAATAGAAATTGATATTAGCTGTGTGTTTTGAAAGGGTTGATATGTTTTACTCCCTGAGTGTCTGACCACCCTGATGTACTTGAGGGAGCCAACCCTGGACTGTGGTCACCCTGGATGCAATTAGCCCCCTTCACACAAAGAGTCACGTCCTGCTGACTCCATAGGAACAAAGACCCAGCAGGAGAACCCAAGGGAGCAGACTCATCTGGCCAGTGCTGCTGTCGGAGTGGCAGGTCCTCTGATGGCTGTCCTGTCCTTCCTCGACTGGTCGAAAGAGGACTCAGCACTCTGAGAGCCTGGCTGTATGGACAATGCCCATTCTTCTGCCCCTTGGCCAGCACAAGCCCTACTCCATCTGCAGGAAGGAGGAACGCTAACCCTTACTGCCTTCCTTGACCCCAGCCCTTCTGTTTTCTTCCCCCCGGGAAACAGTTTTTAAGTTTATGCTTTAATTCCTATTCCATGAATCTCCACCTCTGTGTAAAGGTCTTTTAATCTGGGTGACAAAGGCTCTGCTTTGCTGATGCCTAGAACTGGAAAGGAGTTCCTTGGTGGTACAAATGGTTAATACACTTGACTGCTAACTGAAAGGCTGGAGGTTCAACTCCACCCAGTTGTGCCTCAGAAGAAAGTCCTGGCAATCTCCCGTAGCACAGTTCTGCTCTGACCCACGTGGGGTTGCCATGAGTTGGAGTCGGCTTGACAGCCGCTGGTGAGAGAAATAGGAAGCTAGTCTCTCATGAGGTGTAACAGCTCCTATGGAGCCAGCTCTGTGCTGTGTTAAACCCTGAGGGACTCAGAGGAAGTGGCAGACCTTTGCCCACTGACAGCGTAGGACTGGGGGAGGAAGATCTGAGCACCTAAACAACTAAAAAGTGCCCTGAGAGAAGATCTCATCAGGCTGTGTGCAGGTCATTTGACAATGATACAATGATACGGAATTTTCTCTCCCTCAGTTTTCATAAAACCAAAAACCAAACTCGTTGCCATCGAGTCAATTCCAACTCAGAGTGACCCTATAGGACACAGTAGATCTGCCCCCCAAGTGTCCAAGGAGTGCATTCGAACTGCCCACCTTCTGTTTAGCAGCCGTAGCACATAACCGTTATGCCACCTGGGTTTCCTCAGTTCCCAGCCACTTATAAATGTGGCACATTACCCCATCAGCCCTTCCTTTTAGGAGTGTCCATCTGTGGCTGGAACCCAGAGTTCCTCTGAGGCATATTTCACTCTACCCATCAGTAAAGCGGGTTCTTTCCTGCGTTTCTTCCTGCAGAATCTGCTTCGCGCGCTTTCTTGCTTTTCCTGGGCCCCCAGAGCCAGGCCATGTGAACGTGGGGCCAGAGTCGCTCTGCAGACAGGCTGAGTCTGCCCAGAAGGACTCCAGGCCGCGTCGTGGGCACAGGCTAAAAGGGACGTCTACTCGATTTCTCACCAGGCCTGGCCCTTAGCCAGAGTCATGCCCCTGCACCTCATGAGATTAACCAACAGTGATTACAATATTGAGGCTTTGGTGGTTCAGTGGTAGGATGACTTCTCACCTTCCATGCAGGAGACCTGGGTCTGATTCCCAGCCCGCACCTGATATATAGCCACCGCTTGTCTGTCAGCGGAGGCTTATGTGTTTCTATGATGTTGAACAGGTTTCAGCAAAGCTTCCAGACTAGGACAGACTAGGAAGAGAGGCCTGGCGATCTACTTCTGAAAATTAGCTAATGAAAGTCTTATGGATCACAGAGGTCTGGTTCTCAGCCAACCATAGGGATAGTGCAGGACCAGGCAGCATTTTGTTCTGTTGTGCATGGCGTGCAATGAGTTGGGGATGACTCAATGGCAGCTAACAACATACGCGTGGTCGCCATAAGCCAGGGTCAGAGTTAGATTTCCCCTCCACCCCACCCCTCCAAGACTGTCTCTTCTCTATGCACCCCCTCACCCAATAGTAGTAGAAGTTAGGATATAAAAGGTTCATCCAGTTTTCAAGATGTAGGTATGAGCGAAGCATGAGCTGGGGGCTGAGGGCAGGTCTGGGAAGGAGCCTGAGACACCCAGCCTCGGAAGCCTTGAACCACTGTGGTAAGATGAGAGCTGGAGTTTGGAGCCAACCTTTGGAGGGTGGTTCTCCTGGCCCCGACCCAACTCCAGATAATGGCTTTGGAGGGGCCTTTACATTGGACCCTGTCTATAATTGCAGATGAAATCTCCCTAAATAGGCACTCAGGCTGCAGACTATCAGCACTCAGCCCTGCTCTCTCTGTCAATAACCCATCAATTCAGGGGCCTAATAGTGTGCATTGACATGGCAGATTAGCCAGGCGGGCCCTGCTGGCCGTCTCTTCAAGTCAATGGTTGTAGGATTATCAACCGTGCCATTGATGTCTGCTTCATTCTTCCCTCTCTGGGTCCCCTGTGAGCTGCAGGAGAGCGCTCCATTCAAGTCCAAAGGCTCAAAAACAAAGGAGTAATCTCAGTGTAGGGACCTGAAAAGCAATTCAGATCAAGAGAATTCAGGCAACTCATGGCTTTCCTGTCTCTCATCTCTGCTGTCTCCCCTTCTTTGTGCTAAAATTGTCATTTGTGGGGAGTTTAACTCAGAGGACAGGGATGTCAGAACCCTCTAGTCTTCAGGCTTAATGGGCAAAGGGAGCAGGGGAAGCTGGGGTCCGAACATCCTGGTTTCCCAGGCGTCAGGCAGGGCTCTGGTGGGCTCACCCTGCATTTGCTCCCCTAAGGCTAGGTGAGCACATGGCTGCAGATGGGAACAAAGGCTTCCCATGCACCCGGCTTTTGGAGAACAGGGGTCACTTACTTGTCAAAATAGACAATCAAAAGCCTGCCTGGCCTTTTCTTTCTGGCTTTCTCCTCTCTGCCAGCCTCTAGTCTCTCTTTAAGGACAGCTTTAGTGTTGGCGGATGGTAGTGATATAAACAGGACGATGGGTGCACAACCACGCAGGCAGGAGGATGAGCAAGGCTGGTACCTGAGACGAGTTAGAACCAGGAGTCTATGATGATGCCAGACTATCCAAGACAGGTAGCTTAGACATGTCTAATATCTCAACTTTGGCGTCTGAGGGATGGAGTGAAGAGGGAAGTAAGTGTTGGAATCAACCAGATGGAGAGATTCAGGAACTGAAAGGCTAGAGACAAGAAGGTAAGGGGATATTAACGGCCAGAGACGGCTTCAGAGGCTCAATTGCTGTATTCGCTGACCCTGACCAGGCATGACTGCCATTGTGTACATAAGAATAAAATTCCACCTGGTAGGTAAGGTGGGAGGGGGCAAGGATACCTCTTTATAAACTCACAAGAATCCCCAAGGATAGGTCTGTTGTGAGACAGAAGGAACCCAGCCTCAAAAGACATTCTTTTGCCCACAGTGGACGATTACCAGCAGGAAGGGGGTGGCCCAGAGGTCAGCCATTGTTCTGGGACAGCTGCTATACCCAGTGAGGAACTCATTAAAAAAAAAACAAAGAAATGGAAAAAGAAGTTTTAATGGATTTGGGTTCTGGAGGCACACTTTAAAGACACTAATTCATTTTCCTATACAGCAGCTACATAGTAGCGGGGAGGATACTGCCAGAAGCTTCTGCCCTGCTCCACAGCACAGCCTGGACCCTTCTCTAGCTGAGTCCTTTGGACAGTGTCGTAGATTGTACTACTGTTCCTACCAGGGTGAGCAAAGTACACCTCTCTGCTGTAGGGATGTGGGGCTTGGCCAGGTGACTTGCTTTGGCCAGAGGAGCAGATATGACGTAAGCAGAGGCTATAGGTGCATACCTGCGCTCCTCTGGTCTACCAGGAGAACAGCATAGGCCCAGAATAATGACATGTGGAACAGATTGGTACCTGACCTACAGCTTGAAGCCTAGCTGGATGAGCTGACCTACAACCCCATGAGTAAGAAAAATAAATGTTTGTTGTTTTAAGGCACTGAACTTTTGTTTGCTATTTCTTTTTTTTTTTGGTGGCAATATACACAATCAAATATACATCCATTCAACAATTTCTACGTGTACAGTTCAATGACATTGGTTATGTGCTTCACATTTTGTCACCATTCTCACTAATTCTACCTATATTGTTTGACCACCATTAATGTAGACACCACCTCTAAAGTTCTCATATGTGCTTTAGATTAACGGTTATCAGCTCGAACTCACGTAGATAATTCTTTATAAGAGCTCCATGCTCAAGGCAAACATTCTTTATTAATCGAGCTAACGGGCTGTTTGGTTTAACAATGGCTTCATGAGATAGTTTCGGTTCAAGGTTTAAAAATTATTTCTGGGCAATAGATTCAGGGGTTGCTCCAGTCTCAATGGATCCACGTAAGTCTGGTTTCCATATTAATTTGAGGTTCTGCTCCATGATTTTTCTTCTTTTGTTCAGGATCCATCTGTTGTGTCCTTGATCAAAATCTTCTGTAATGGTAGCTGGGCACCATCTATTTCTTCTGGTTTCGTGGTGAAGGAGATCGTAGTTCATTGAGGCAATTAGACCTGCAGTCCATTTTCTTCTCTGATCCCTGGGTCTCCTTCTTATTCTGCTGCTTTAGGCGAATAGAGAGCAATTGTTGTATGCTACTAGGATTTTGAGGTTGTTAACAAAAACAAAAAAATACTGACAGTGAGTATGGGAACTGGCCCTGCCCTTCAAGTGTCAGCCCTAGAAGCCTGGTCCACTCCCTTGTTGTTGTTAGCTACTGTCAAGTTGGCCTCCAACTCATGTCAACTCCATGCACACTGGAATGAAAAGCTACCTAGTCCTGCACCATCCCCCGGATGGACCCATTGTGATCCTTTGGATTTTCATTGGTCCATTTTCAGAAGTAGACCGCCAGGCCTTTCTTCCTAGTCCATCTTAGCCTGGAAGCTCTGCTGAAACCTGTTCAGCATCAGAGCAATACACGGCCTCCACCGACTGATGGGTGGTGGCTGTGTAAGAGACGCATAGGCAGGAAACTGAGCCTGTGTCTCCTGCATAGACAACTAAGCACCGAAGCACCACTTCCCCTGGTCTACTCTCTCAGCCCCTTCCATTCATTCGGGAATCACTCCCTTCCCCACAGCTGCCCCTCCAGCTGCTTTTCCAGGCTGACTTTTGTTGTGACTCCTGGGAAGGTCCAGCTCCCCGACCCTGTACACTGCAAGAAGAGTAACTTTTATCACAGCCTTCCGCTTGTGGTTACTTTTGAGAAGAAGATTTTTCTGCCAAGCATGTTTGGAAACCACCAATTTTGTCTAACCATCTTGACAGTGGGACCTTGTCCAGAAGTAATGGTTCAAAGAGAACTAAAAGAATCCCAAGTCTCTTGCTGAGCCCCTTTCCTACTTGGCCATCCTTGGGGGCAACTGTCACAAGTCCTGATGGGTTTGGGGGCTGTCAACTGACATCCCCCTGGGAAAGATTCCTTAGAGAAGTTATGGGTGTTTGGTACACATCACTTTTCTTTCTTTCTTTTTATCTTGTGCTTTAGATCAAGGCTTACAGATCAAATTACTTTCTCATTAACCGATTAATAAACATACTGTTTTGTGACATTGGTTGCCAACCTTTCGACTGGTCAACACTCTCCCCTTCTTGACCTTGGTTTCCCCATTTCCATTCGTCCAGCTTTCCTGTCCTCTCCTGCCTTCTCATCTTTGCCTCTGGGCTGGTGTGCACATTTACCTCCAATACATGGTTGAGCTACGTGTATTATTGTTTGTTTTATGGGACTGACTAATCTTTGGCTGAAGGGTGAACCTCAGGAATGACTTCTGTACTGAGTTAAAAAGGTGTTAGTGGGCCATATTCTCAGGGTTTCTCCAGTCTCCGTCAGACCAGTAAGTCTGGTCCTTTTTTGTGAGTTTGAATTTTGTTCTACATATTTCTCCAGCTCTGTCTGAGACTCCCTATTGTGATCCCTGTCAGAGCAGTTGGTGGTGGTAGCCAGGCACCATCTAGTTGTGCTGGACTCAGTCTGGTGGAGGCTGTGGTAGTTGTGGTCCATTAGTCCTTTGGACTAACCTTTCCCTTGTGTCTTTGGTGTTCTTCATTCTCCCTTGTTCCAGATGGGGTGGGACCAGTGAAATATCTTCAATGGCTGCTCAAAAACTTTTTTTTTTTTTTTAATAATTTTTATTGTGCTTTAAGGGAAAGTTTACGAATCAAGTCAGTCTCTCACACAAAAACCCATATACACCTTGCTACGCACTTCCAATTACTCTCCCCCTAATGAGGCAGCCCTCTCTCTCGCTCCACTCTCACTTTTCGTGTCCATTTCGCCAGCTTCTAACCCCCTCCACCCTCTCATCTCCCCTCCAGGCAGGAGATGCCAACATAATCTCAAGTGTCCACCTGATTCAGGAAGCTTTCTCCTCACCAGCATCCCTCTCCAACCCACTGTCCAGTCCAAGCCATGTTTGAAGAGTTGGCTTTGGGAATGGTTCCTGTCCTGGGCCAATAGAAGGTCTGGGGGCTGTGACCACCGGGGTCCTTCTTAGTCTCAATCAGACCATTAAGTCTGGTCTTTTTATGAGAATTTGGGGTCTGCATCCCACTGCTCTCCTGCTTCCTCAGGGGTTCTCTCTTGTGCTCCCTGTCAGGGCAGTCATCAATTGTAGCCGGGCACCATCTAGTTCTTCTGGTCTCAGGCTGATGTAGTCTCTGGTTCATGTGGCCCTTTCTGTCTCTTGGGCTCCTATCACCTTGTGTCCTTGGTGTTCTTCATTCTCCTTTGATCCAGGTGGGTTGAGACCAAAAATAAAATAAAATAAAATAAATTTTTTTTTTTTTTTAGATGGCTGCTTGGTAGCATTTAAGACCCCAGATGCCACTCTTCAAAGTTGGATGGAGAATGTTTTGTTAATAGATTTTATTATGCCAGTTGACTTAGATGTCCCCTGAAACCATGATCCCCGGACCCCTGCCCCTGCTACACTGGCCTTCGAAGCATTCAATTTATTCAGGAAACTTCTTTGCTTTTGGTTTAGTCCGATTGTGCAGACCTCCCCTGTGTTGTGTGCTGTCTTTCCCTTCACCTAAAGTAGTTCTTATCTACTATCTAATTAGTGAATGCCCCTCTCCCACCTCCCTCCCTCCCCTCTCTCATAACCACAAAAGAATGTTTTCTTCTCAGTTTAAACTATTTCTCAAGTTCTTATTATAGCGGTCTTATACACTATTTCTCCTTTTGCAACTGACTGATTTCACTCAGCATAATGCCTTCCAGCTTCCTCCATGTTATGAAATGTTTCACAGATTCCTCACTGTTCTTTATCGATGCATAGTATTCCATTGTGTGAACATACCATAATTTATTTATCCTTTGAGGGGCATCTTGGTTGCTTCCATCTTTTTGCTATTGTAAACAGTGCTGCAATAAACATGGGTGTTTATATATCTGTTCGTGTAAAGCCTCTTATTTCTCTAGGATATTTTTCCGAGGAGTGGGATTGCTGGATCATATGGTAGTTCTATTTCTAGCTTTTTAAGGAAGCGCCAAATCAATTTCCAAAGTGTTTGTACCATTTTACATTCCCACCAGCAGTGTATAAGTGTTTCAATCTCTCCACAGCTTCTCCAACATTTATTATTTTGTGTTTTTTGGATTAATGCCAGCCTTGTTGGCGTGAGATGAAATCTCATTGTAGTTTTGATCTGCATTTCTCTAATGGCTAATGATCATGAACATTTCCTCATATATCTGTTAGCTACCTGAATGTCTTCTTTAGTGAAGTCTCTATTCATATCTTTTGCCCATTTTTTAACTGGGTTATTTGTCTTTTTGTAGTCGAGTTTTTGCAGTATCATGTAGATTTTAGAGACCAGGCGCTGATCAGAAATGTCATAGCTAAAAACTTTTTCTCAGTCTGTAGGTAGCCTTTTTACTCTTTTGGTGAAGTCTTTGGATAAGCATAGGTGTTTGATTTTTAGGAGAGCCCAGTTATCTGGTTTTTCCTCTACATTCTTTATAATGTTTTGTATACTGTTTATGTCATGTGTTAGGGCTCCTAACGTTGTCCCTATTTTTTCTTCCATGAACTTTATCATTTTAGATTTTATATTTAGGTCTTTGATCCATTTTGAGTTTGTTTTTGTGCATGGAGTGAGGTATGGGTCTTGTTTCATTTTTTTGTGGATGGATATCCAGTTATGCCAGCACCATTTGTTAAAAACACTGTCTTTTCCCCCACTGAACTGTTTTGGGGCCTTTGTCAAATATCAACTGCTCATACGGTGGGTGGATTTATGTTTGGATTTTCAATTCTGTTCCATTGGTTCATGTATCTGTTGTTGTACCAGTACCAGGCTGTTTTGACAACTGTGGCAGTATAATAGGTTCTAAAATCAGGTAAAGTAAGGCCTCCCACTTTGTTCTTCTTTTTCAGTAATACCTTATTTTTCTGGGGCCTCTCTCCCTTCCATATGAAGTTGGTGATTTGTTTCTCCATCTCATTAAAGAATGCCATTGGGATTTGAATCAGAATTGCATTAAATGTATAGATCTCTTTTGGTAGAATAGACATTTTTATAATGTTAAATCTTCCTATCCACGAGCAAGGTATGTTCTTCCACTTATGTAAGTCTCTTTCAGTTTCTTGTAGAAGTGTACTGTAGTTTTCTTTGTATAAGTCTTTTACATCTCTGGTAAGATTTATTCCTAAGTATTTTATCTTCTTGGTGACTACTGTAAATGGCATTGATTTGGTGATTTCCTCTTCGATGTTCTTTTTGTTGGTGTAGTGCTCACAAGGTTTTAAGACCCGAGATTCTTCTCACCAAAGTAGGATGTAGAACATATTCTTTATGTACTATATTATGTCATTTTTGCTAGGTGCCCTCCCAAGACCATGATCCCCAGCTCTCAGCCTAGTAATTTGGTCCCTCAGGGAGTTTGGATGTATCTATAAAGCTTCTATGACTTTGTCTTGGTCAAGTTGTGCTGACTTCTCCAATAGACATCTCTTTTCTAAGTTTAAAATTAAATATTTAAATGTTAAAAACATTAATTTAAAATATTTTTGAACTTTAGGATAGACAGAATTGGACTAATCATACTCCTTGGTTTATAGTGCTCCATCACCATTACTCCCTTAATGGTTCTCTTTTATTTATTTGATTATCATTTACTTGTTTAGTTTAACAATATAGTGATCATTGGATTAGTTTCCTCTTGCTTCTGTAGCAAATTACCACAAATTTATTGGTTTAAAACAATACAGATTTATTATCTGGAAGTCAGAAATTAAAAATGGGTCTTACTGATGTAAAATCAAGATGTCAGCACGGCTCTGTTCCTTTTTGAAGAATGTAGGAGAGAATCAGTCTTCCTGCAATTTCTATCTTCTAAAGACTGTCTGCATTCTTTGGCTTGTGGCCCCCGTTCAATCTTCAAAACCAACAATGGACAGTCAAGTCTTTCTCACATTGCATCACTCTGATATTGACTCTCCTGCCGTCCTCTTTCACTCATAAGAACCATTGTGGATAACAGTAGATCTATCTGCGTAATCCAGGGTAATCTCCCCTCCTCAAAATCTTTAACCTCAACCCATCTGCAAAGTTTCTTTTGATATGTAAGGTAACATACTCACAGGTTCTAGGGATTAGAACGTGGACATCTTTAGGGAGGGATTATTCTTGCTACTACAATCATCCAATCCAAGACCTAGAACACAACCTATGTGCTCATCCGTCTCCCAATTTGTGCCTCCTCCAATCAAGGTACCTACTATCCTGAATATTGTGTTTATCATTTGCTTGCTTTCTTTTGTATCATTTTATATATATGAAATGTCTTATATACATGCCAAACAGAACATTGCTTCATCATACTTGTTTCTGAGTTTTATAAGAAGGGTATCATACTCAATGCAGTGTTTTTGAACTTATTTTGTCACTCAACATTTGGTTAGAGATATTCATCCATACTGTCACATGGAGCTGTAGTTCATTTCCCTCGTTATATCATTCCCTATTTGGGTTCTTTTCAGTTTTTTGCTATTATAAGCAGGTGCTGCTATGAATATTAATGTATGAGTTTTTTTGTGGACATTTCTGGCTCATAAGCTATGAGAATATTCAATTTTACAAGATAATTCCAACTTCCACTTCCATCTGCAGTGTTTTAAAAATCCTATTGATTTAACCAATGTTATCTTCAGTCTTAATTTTTAGTAATCATGATCTTGATTCGCCAGTCGTCGTCCTGGCTGCAGATGAAATTGACTATCTCTTCATATGTTGATTGTCCACCTGTATTTTTTTTTTTTCCCAATGAAATGCTTGTATTTTGCCCAATTTTCTGTGGGATTATTTGTCTTTTTGGTACCCTTTTATAATTCTTTATGTATTCTGGGCAGTAATCCTTCATAGATTAAATATGCTGCAAATGTCTTCTCTCAGTTTGTGGTTTATCTTTTCACTTTTTTAAAAGTGTTTTTTTTTTTTAATAAATTGAAATTTTTTCTTTTAGTGTGGTCACATTTATCGATCTTTCCTTTTTTTTTTTTTTAACGGTGAACATATACTTTATTATCGAAACTGGAGTGCTTATGAGAGAGAAAGGAAGTGGTCACCTGCCTAGTTTAAATATTTCCAGGATTTTTTTATTATTATTAACTTTTATTGAGCTTCAAGTGAACGTTTACAAATCAAGTCAGTCTGTCACATATAAGTTTATATACATCTTACTCCTTACTCCCACTTGCTCTCCCCCTAATGAGTCAGCCCTTCCAGTCTCTCCTTTCGTGACAATTTTGCCAGCTTCCAACTCTCTCTATCCTCCCATCCCGCCTCCAGACAGGAGATGCCAACACAGTCTCAAGTGTCCACTTGATATAATTAGCTCACTCTTCTTCAGCATCTCTTTCCTACCCACTGTCCAGTCCCTTTCATGTCTGATGAGTTCTCTTCAGGGATGGTTCCTGTCCTGTGCCAACAGAAGGTTTGGGGACCATGACCGCCGGGATTCCTCTAGTCTCAGTCAGCCCATTAAGTATGGTCTTTTTATGAGAATTTGGGGTCTGCATCCCACTGATCTCCTGCTCCCTCAGGGGTTCTCTATGTGCTCCCTGTCAGGGCAGTCATCGATTGTGGCCGGGCACCAACTAGTTCTTCTGGTCTCAGGATAATGTAGGTCTCTGGTTCATGTGGTGCTTTCTGTCTCTTGGGCTCTTAGTTGTCATGTGACCTTGGTGTTCTTCAATCGCCTTTGTTCCAGGTGGGTTGAGACCAATTGATGCATCTTAGATGGCCGCTTGTTAGCATTTAAGACCCCAGACGCCACATTTCAAAGTGGGGTGCAGAATGTTTTCATAACAGAATTATTGTGCCAATTGACTTAGAAGTCCCCTTGGAGCATGGTTCCCAAACCCCCGCCCTTGCTCCGCTGACCTTTGAAGCATTCATTTTATCCTGGAAACTTCTTTGCTTTTGGTCCAGTCCAATCGGGCTGACCTTCCATGTATTGAGTGTTGTCCTTCCCTTCACCTAAAGCAGTTCTTATCTACTAATTAATCAGTAAAAAACCCTCTCCCTCCCTCCCTCCCCGCCCCGTAACCACAAAAGTATGTGTTCTTCTCAGTTTATACTATTTCTCAAGATCTTATAATAGTGGTCTTATACAATATTTGTCCTTTTGCCTCTGACTGATTTCGCTCAGCATAATGCCTTCCAGGTTCCTCCATGTTATGAAATGTTTCACAGATTCGTCACTGTTCTTTATTGATGCGTAGTACTCCATTGTGTGAATATACCACAATTTATTTACCCGTTCATCCGTTGATGGACACCTTGGTTGCTTCCAGCTTTTTGCTATTGTAAACAGAGCTGCAATAAACATGGGTGTGCATATATCTGTTCGTGTGAAGGCTCTTGTTTCTCTAGGGTATATTCCGAGGAGTGGGATTTCTGGGTTGTATGGTAGTTCTATTTCTAACTGTTTAAGATAACGCCAGATAGATTTCCAAAGTGGTTGCACTATTTTACATTCCCACCAGCAGTGTATAAGAATTCCAATCTCTCCGCAGCCTCTCCAACATTTATTATTTTGTGTTTTTTGGATTAATGCCAGCCTTGTTGGTGTGAGATGGAATCTCATCGTAGTTTTAATTTGCATTTCTCTAATGGCTAATGATCAAGAACATTTTCTCATGTGTCTGTTAGCTGCCTGAATATCTTCTTTAGTGAAGTGTGTGTTCATTTCCTTTGCCCACTTCTTGATTGGGTTGTTTGTCTTTTTGTGGTTGAGTTTTGACAGAATCATGTAGATTTTAGAGATCAGGCACTGGACGGAGATGTCATAGCTGAAAATTCTTTCCCAGTCTGTAGGTGGTCTTTTTACTCTTTTGGCGAAGTCTTTAGATGAGCATAGGTGTTTGATTTTTAGGAGCTCCCAGTTATCTGGTTTCTCTTCGTCATTTTTGGTAATGTTTTGTATTCTGTTTATGCCTTGTATTAGGGCTCCTAGGGTTGTCCCAATTTTTTCTTCCATGATCTTTATCATTTTAGTCTTTATGTTCAGGTCTTCGATCCACTTGGAGTTAGTTTTTGTGCATGGTGTGAGGTATGGGTCCTGTTTCATTTTTTTGCAAATGCATATCCAATTATGCCAGCACCATTTGTTAAAAAGACTATCTTTTCCCCAATTAACTGACACTGGGCCTTTGTCAAATATCAGCTGCTCATATGTGGATGGATTTATATGTGGGTTCTCAATTCTGTTCCACTGGTCTATGTGCCTGTTGTTGTACCAATACCAGGCTGTTTTGACTACTGTGGCTGTATAATAGGTTCTGAAATCAGGTAGAGTGAGGCCTCGCACTTTCTCCTTCTTTTTCAGTAATGCTTTGCTTATCCGAGGCTTCTTTCCCTTCCATATGAAGTTGGTGATTTGTTTCTCTATCACCTTAAAAAATGACATTGGAATTTGGATCGGAAGTGCATTGTATGTATAGGTGGCTTTTGGTAGAATAGACATTTTTACTATGTTAAGTCTTCCTATCCATGAGCAAGGTATGTTTTTCCACTTAAGTATGTCCTTTTTAATTTCTTGTAGTAGAGCTTTGTAGTTTTCTTTGTGTAGGTCTTTTACATCCTCGGTAAGATTTATTCCTAAGTATTTTATCTTCTTGGGGGCTACGTCAATCTTTCCTTTTAATGCTTGTGATTTTTGTGTCTTGTCCAAGAAACCCTTCTTCTACCTTCAAAGTCAGGAAGATAGTCACCTATTTAAAAGTTTGAAATCACTTTTGACATGTAAGTTCTTAAATCATCTGGAGCTGATTTCCGTGAGTGGTATGAGGTAGGGATTTGATTTCTTTTTCATCATGTGGATGGCCACTTTTCCCAGTTCCGTTTCATTGAATACTTTCAATTCTCCACTGAGCTGTGCTGCCACTTCATGAAATATCAGAGTCCCACATATTTTTATATAGGTGCGGATTTGCTTCAGGGCTCTCTTCTGTCCCACAGGTCAGTTAGTCTATTCTTTGTCAATACCACACTTCCAATTATTGTATCTTTATAAGTTTTTTTTTTTTTTTATAAGAGTCTTGGTATTTCTTAAGGCAAGAAGCCACACACATTTATTCTTTTTCAGGTCCTTTCATTCCTTCATTTTAGAGTCATTATGTCAAGTTCCACTAACATTTCTGTTTGGATTTTCATTGGAATTGCATTGAATCTATCAGCTGGGGAAGATTTGAGATCTTTATGAAGTTAAATCTTCCTATTAGTAAACATAGGAATGGTTTCCTTTTATTTAGATCTTCTTTAATATCACCTTGCTGTAAAGTTTGGTGATTTTCTGAATACAGGCCCTGTACATCTTTGGTTAAGACAATTCCCAGATGTTTCATAGGTCTTGTTTGTTGCTATTATAAAAGTTCTTTTTTTTAAAAAAAAAAAAAAACTATATTTTCCAATTATTTGTTTCAGGTGTATAGAAATGGAATTAACTTTTGAAAATTGAGCTAATATCCAGCCACCTTGTTAGTATTTTCTATCATTTCTAATCATCTGTCTATAGATTCTTTTGTGTTTTCATAGCATTTTCAAATAATGACAGTTTTTTCCTATTTTCCAATATATTTATTCAACCTTTTTGAGGCATAATTTGCAACAATAAAATGCACAGATTTTGCATATAATTTTGACAAATGAATACATCTCTGTAACTCAAACACACCAGTGATCATGGAGATGGCATAGGACCAGGCAACGTTTTATACAGTTTTACATAAGATCTCTGAAGGCTGGTGCCAACTCAATGGCAACTAACGACAGTCATCACTGCAATCAAGATCTAGAACATTTCTCTTATCCCAGAAAGTTCCCTGGGCCCGCTTGCATTTACTATCCCTCTGTCCTGTCCCAGGCAACCACTAATCTGATTTTATCACAATAAATTTCTTGTCAGTTCTAAAACATTATATAAATTAAATTATATACTGTGTATTCTTCTTTCACTCAACATTGTGAAATTAATTTATGATTGTGTGTATTTGCTCATTATTATTGCTGGGTAGTATCATATTGAATGAATTTACCACGTTTTGTTCATCTATTCATCTGTTGATAGACATCTGAATTATTACTAGTTATGGGCTATTATGAGTACAGCTGCTATTAACACTTTCGCACAAGTGTTTTTGAGGGTGTACATTTTTGATGGAAACCCTGGTGGCATAGTGGTTAATTACTACAGTTGCTAGCCAAAATGTCAGCAGTTTGGATCTATCAGGCGCTCCTTGGAAACTCTGTGGGGCAGTTCTACTCTGTCTACAGGATCGCTATGAAGCGGAATCAACTCGACGGCAATCGGTTTGGTTTTTTGTTTTTTTGGTATATTTTTGATCCTCTTGGATAAATACTTGGGAGTGGAATTGCTGGGTCAGAGGGTAAAGATATATTTAACCTCATTTTTAAAAAAGCCAAACTACTTTTGGAAGTGATTGTGCCATTTTATACTTCCACCAGCATTGTGTGAGTGTTCCAGTTACTCCATGTCCTCCCCAACACTTGGTATTGTCAGTTTTTTTTTTTAATTAACTTTAAAGAGGTGTAATTTATGTACAACAAAATGTACCCCACTTAAGTGGACAGTTCAATGACTTTTTATAAATGTATGCATCCATGTAAACACCACCATAATAAAGATATAGAACAGTTCTCTTTACAGTCAGTCTCTCCTCCTACCAGCAATCTTAGACACCCACCATACACCATACATTCTCCTAGGCACTGAGAACATAAAGATCCACATGAGAGGATTGTTATCCTAGTCCAGCCAAGAAGCTTATATGCTGTGGGAATTGTAAACTCTAGAAATGACGTGACCCAGACCCTCGGTTAAATTACAGTCTAGTTCCCAGGAGCTAGTTAAATGCACACAACTCTATAATATATCTATGTATTTTTTTTTTAATTGTGGTAAAATTCGCATGACATAAAATTTACCATTATAACCATTTTTAAGTGTACGATTCAGTGATATTTAGTACATTCACAATATTGTGCAACTGTAACCACTATCTAGTTCCAGAACATGTTCATTACTCTAAAAGGAAACCTCATACCCTTTAAGCAGTCATTTCTCATTTTTCCCTCTCCCAGCCCCTGGAAACCACTAGTCTACTTTCTGTATCTGTAAACGTGTCTATTCTGGATATTTCATATGAATGGAATCAAGCAGTGTGTGGTCTTTTGTGTCTGGCTTCTTTCACTTAGCATCATGTTTTCAGGGTTCATCTATGTTATAGCATATATTAATACTTTATTCCTTCTTATGGCTGAATAGTATTCCATTGTATGGCTATACAACACTTTGTGTACCCATTCATCAGTTGATGGACATTTGAGCTCTCTCCACCTTTTGGCACTGTGAATAGTACTGGTCTGCACATTCATGTACAGGTTTTTGTTAGAACACCTGCTTTCAATTATTTTTGGTATATACCCAGATCATGAGGTAATTCTATTTTTAACTTATTGAGGAATCCCCAAACTGTTTTTCACACAGCTGCACCATTTTACATTCTCATCAGAAATGAATGAGGGTTCCAATTTTTCTACATTCACACCAACACTTGTTCTTTGTCGTGTTTTTTATTACAGCCATCCTAGTGGGTGCGAAGTGGCATTTCACTGTGGTTTTGATTTGCATCTCCTTAATGGCTAATTATATTGAACATTTTTTTCATATGCTCGTTGACCATTTATAGATCTCCTTTGGAAAAATGTTTATTCAAGCCCTTTGCCAATTTTTAAATATTTAGTTGTTTGTCTTTTTGCTGTTGGTTGCACTGTAAGAGTTCTTTATATGTTCTGGATATTAGAACTTTATCAGTATCCCTGGTGCAAATGGTTATTAAGCACTTGACTACTAGCCAAAAGGTTGGCAATTCGAATCCACCCGGAGGCACCTCGGAAGACAGGCCTGGCTATCTCCTTCTGAAAGGTCACAGCCTTGAAAACCCTATGGGGCAGTTCTGCTCTGTACACAAAGGGTTGCCATGAGTTGGAATAGACTTGACAACAACTGATGACAGCAACAGACCCTTATTGGATACATAATTTACAAATAGTTTCTCCTATTCTGTGATTGTCTTTTTACTTTCTCGATAGTGTTCTTTGTTGCACAAAATTTTTTGGCTTGATGAAGTCCAATTTAGCTATTTTTTTTCTTTTGTTGCTTGTATTTTTGACGTCATACCTAAAAAATTCAAGGTAGTGAAGATTTACCCCTATGTTTTCATCTACGATTGTTACAGTTTTAGCTCTTATATTAGGTCTTTGAAAAAGCCTTAGTGGAGCAGTGGTTAAAGTGCTCAGCTGCGAACCTAAAGGCCGGCAGTTTGAATCCACCAGCTGCTCCAGGAGAGAAAGATGTGGCAGTCTGCTTCTGTAAAAATTTACAGACTTGGAAACTCTATGGAACATTTCTACTCTGTCCTTTAGGGTCACTGTGAGTTGGAATCAACTTGAAAGCAGTGGATTATTAGGTCTTTGCTCCATTTTGAGATAATTTTTGTATATAGTGTGAAGTAGGGGTCCAACTTCATTCCTTTGAACCTAGCTATCCAGATATCCCAGCACCATCTGTTGAAGAGTCAATACTTTCCCCTTTCTATGCACAGGCATGCCTCATTTTATTGTGCTTCACTTTATTGCACTTTGCAGATATTGAGGTTTTTACAAATTGAAGGTTTGTGGCAACCCTGTGTAGAGCAAGTCTATCGGTGCCATTTTTCCAACAGCATGTGCTCGTCTCTGTGTCACATTTTGGTAATTCTTGCAATATTGCAAACTTTTTCATTATATCTGTTATGCTGATCTGTGATCTTTGATGTAACTACTGTAACTTCTTTGGGGTGCCATGAGCCACATCCACATAATATGGCAAACTTCATAAACAAATGTTGTGTGTGCTCTTACTTCTCCATTGACTGGCCATTCTCCTCTCTCTCCTTCGCCTCAGGCCTTCCTATTTCCTGAGACATGACAATATTGAAGTTAGGACAATTAATTACCCTACAATGGCCTGTAAGTGTTCAAATGAAAGGAAAAGTAGCACGTCTCTCACTTTAAATCAAAAGCTAGAAATGATTAAGCTTAGCGAGGAAGGCATGCTGAAAGCTGAGATGGGCCGGAAGTTAGGCCTCTTGTGCCAAACATCCAAGTTGTGAATGTAAGGGAAAAGTTCTTGAGGGAAATTAAAAGTGCTATTGCAGTGGGCATATGAGTGATAGAAAAATGAAACAGGCTTATTGCTGATATGGAGAAAGTTTTGGTGGTCTGGATAGAAGATCAAACCAGCCACAACATTTCCTTAAGCCAAACCCTAATCGAGAGTAAGGCCCTAACTCTCTTCATTTCTATGAAGGCTGAGAGAGATGAGAAAACTGCAGATGAAAAGTTTAAAGCTAGCACAGGTTGTTTCATAAGTTTTAAGGAAAGAAGCTGCCTCCATAACATGAAAGTGCAAGCTGAAGCAGCAAGCGTGGATGTAGAAGCTGCAACAAGTTCTCCAGAAGGTCCAGCTAAGATAATCGATGAAGGGGCTACACTCAACAAGAGATTTTCATCGTAGATAAACAGCCTTATGTTGGAAGAATATGCCATCTAGGACTTTCATAGCTAGAGAGGAGAAGTCCACGCCTGGCTTCAAAGCTTCGAAGGACAGGCTGACTCTCGTTAGGGGGTAATGAAGCTGATGACTTTAAGTCAAAGCCAGTGCTCATTTACCATTCAAAAAATCCTAGAGCCCTTAAGAATTACGCTAAATCTACTTTGCCTGTGTTCTAAAAATGGAACAACAAAGCCTGGATGACAGCACATCTGTTTACAACATGGTTTACTGAATATTTTAAGCCTGCTGTTGAGACCTACTGCTCAGGAAAAAAAAAAAAAAAAAGGTTTCTTTCAAAATATTACTACTGCTCATTGACAATGCACTTGGTCACCCAAGAGCTCTGATGGAGATTAGTGTTGTTTTCATGCCTGCTAACACAGCATCCATTCTGCAGCCCATGTATCAAGGAGTCATTTTGACCTTCAAGTCTTATTATTTAAGAAATACATTTCATAAGCCTATAGTTGCCATTGATAGTGACTCCTCTGATGGATCTGGACAAAAATAAATTGAAAACCTCCTGGAAAGGGTTCACCATTCTAAATGCCATTAAGAATATTTGTGATTCATGGGAGGAGGTCAAAATAATCAAAATCAACAGGAGTTTGGAAGAAGTGGATTCCAACCATCATGGATGACTTTGATGGGTTCAAGACTTCAGTGAATGAAGTAACTGCAGGTGTGGTGGAAATAGCAAGAGAACTAGCATTAGAAGTGGATCTTGAAGATGTGAGTGAATTACTGCAATTTCTTGCCAAAACTTTAAAGGATGAATAGTTGCTTCTCATGGATGAGGAAAGAAAGTGGTTTCTTGAGATGGAGCCTACTCCAGGTGAAGACGCTGTGAACATTGTTGAAATGACAATAAAGCATTTAGAATATTACATAAACTTAGTTGATAAAGCAGTGGCAGGGTTTAGGGGTTGACTTCAACTTTGAAAGAAGTTCTACTGTGGGTAAAATGCTATCAAACAGCATCATATTCTACAGAGAAATCTTTCGTGAAAAGAAGAGTCAGTCGATGTGGCAATCTTCACTGTCATCTTATTTTAAGAAATTGTCACAGCCACCCCAACCTTCAGCAACCACCACCCTGATCAGTCAGTAGCTTCAACATTGAGGCAAGACCCTCCACCAACAGAAAGAATGGCGAAGGCTCAGATGATGGTTAGTATTTTTTAGCAGAAAGTATTTTTTAACTAAGGTATGTATTTTTTTTTTTAGACATAATGCTACTGCACAGTTGATAGACTACAATATAGTGTAAACATAACTTTTATACACACTGGGAGACCAAAAGGTTCATGTGACTTGCTTTATTGTGATACATGCTTTATTGCGGTCGTGTGGACTTGAACCCACAATGTCTCTGAGTTATGCCTGGATTTTTTTGTGTCATGTATCTATATACACATGCATATATCTATTTATATCATGAAGTGTCAGGATTTACTTGAGTCTGAGAATCAGGGAGAAAAATGAATTATTGGCAAAGGATATTGCATTGGAGCTCAGAGACCAAGGTTCTAGTTTTAGTTTTCCTATTAACTGGTTCTGGGACCTTGAGCAAAGCACTTACTCTCTCTGCATTTGTTTTCCTATCTATAAAAAGAGGATAGTGGACGATACCGATGCACTTCAAACTTTAATGTATCTTCATTATCATTATTAGCTTAGCTACAGAAACTTTTTTCAAAGGAACTTTTATGAAAGAAGCCTAATATGCCAAGTGTAAGCAAATAACAATAGCCTGTAAAAGGCTGAAGCACTGGGGTGGGGTGTCTGAACCCCCAACTACTGGGCACCTCTTCATGCATTTGTAGCCACCTCCTCAATGGGTCCTAAGCACATTTGGAACCTCAGGTGCCCCTCAAAACACAGTTGAAAGTGAATGAACTAGATGACCTATAGGATTTATATGAGCTTTGACATTTTAATTCTAAGAGTTCATTCTTTTGTTTTACCTAGTCTAGGAAGCCTTCCTGGAAGTGAGGGTTCTGAACTGAACTCTGGCAGGTGGAAGAAACACAGGTCACTTGGAAACAACAAAAAAGACAGCCATTCTAGGCGTCGAGTGTATAGCATGTATCCCTTCTCTGCAAATATTTGGCTTTAAGGAGGCAGTGGAAGACCCTTGTTTGAAATCCCATCTGGATTTGAATTTTCACCTCTACTGCTTAGCAACTCTGTGACTTTCAGTAAGTTACTTAACTTCTCTGATACTCAGCTTCCTTTTCTGTAAAATAAGTCTATTAACACCACGGTGGGTAGTTGTGAGTTTGAACAATGTGAGGGGATATATTTCCCATCAATTCCCGTGGTACGGTTCATGGTGAGTCAAAGGCTGATAATAAATATCAGTTTCTTCTGAGAACTTCCATGAAGGCCTCTTTCTACTACCTTCCCCTGACATTTCACAATGAGAGATTCTCTTCCCGCAGTTCTGCGGCGTTTGAATTTCTCATGCTGTCTGCCCTTCGCCCGTGCCATATTTGATAAACCCATAGACTTACGCCATGTGCCTTCTGCCTTAGAACATAAACACTTCTACATTATTCATCAAAAGTATCATCTCGCCAGACCAGCCATAAAAAGTTCTTCACATCCATTCACACAAACAGGCTTTTGAACCCTGTCCAGAAATAGAAATTGCAGGAGCAGAGGCAAAGGCGTGTTATTGTTTGTAGGCTTTTAAATATGGCCTCACAAAGCCACTTTTCATCTTGTTCTCAAAGGAATTCACTTCTGAGCAGTGGGAATTAACTGATGTCAGGTTAGAAAAGCAGTCAACACCAGGGTTGACCAGCCTGACAAGATTAGCCCCCAAAGCAAGAATTTACAATCTGTTTTAAGACTATAGAACTGTAGCTTCTTCCGAAAGCTTTCAGTACCTTGAGAGAGGAAGCAAGTTTCTCAGGCCAGGGGGCCATATGGCTCCCAGGTAGGCCTTGGAGTGGGGAAGGAAAAGCAGCGGGTGGGCAGACCTTTTCCCCATGGGTGCCATGAGAGGGGCCACAATTAGGCATCTTGACCATGGAGGGACAAGACAGCGGTGAGCTCCATCTCCAAAGGGGCCTGGCAGGAGCTAAGCAGTTCTTTAAGACAGCCCAGGGAAAAAGGCTCCGTGCATAGTGGCGACCCAGGAAACAGTTCCAGATGGGGAGGAAGCATCTGGTGGACTCTAATGAACTCCCTCATGATGAAGAGAACAGCTGGTTCCCTGTTGTCCAGCTTAACACTCTCCATCGTCCAATTCTGACTCTCTTACCAGGTGCTCATTTCTAGAAACCACCTTGTCTGCAGTGCAACGCTTCTGGGATAACAGCCTGTCCTCTATCCTGGGCAAAGGGCTACCTTCAGGTGCCATCCATGCCGTCTGACTGCCTGAGCTCAGATTCCAGCTTGACCTCAAGAGTCAACTGAGGTCTTAGCCTCAGTCTCCTCATAGGTCAGATGAGAATGACAATAATACCAACTACATAAAATCGCAGAAGACTTAAATGAGATGATGCCTGTGAAGCACACAGTAGTGTTCAATTAAAAAAAAAAATGAGCACCTATCACATATCAAGATATACTCAAAACAGAACAAATAGTTGCTGTTGAGTAGATTCCAACCAATGGCAAACCCCGTTATCAGAGTAAAACTGTACTCCGTAGAATTTTCAATGGCTGATTTTTCAGAAGGGGATCACCAGGTCTTTCTTCAGAGGTACCTCAGAGTGGACTCTAACCCCCCAACTTTTTATTAGCAGCCTAGGTCTGGGTAGTACATTAACTGTTTACATTACCCAGGACTCCACCAGACACATGGTTGATGCTTAACAAGTGTGCGCCAAGTAAACACGTAAATCAAAGTTCCCTAGCTAACCAACACAGCACACAGCCCATGCCTGCTCCCATTTTCGTCCGTTCCTTTCTTCCCTTTCTTCTTTGCCTGGATCTTCTGTAAGGTCCAGACTTAGTCATGCATCTACTATAAATGGCACACAGTAGGAGAAACAATACATGATTGGTAAATTGAGCTCTTTAAAATGTTAAAAAGCAAAGATGTCACTTTAAGGACTAAAGTACACCTGACCCAAGCCATGGTGTTTTCAGTTACCTCATATGCATGCGAAAGCTGGACAATGAATAAGGAAGACAGAAGAAGAATTGATGCCTTTGAATTGTGGTGTTGGCGAAGAATATTGAATATACCATGGACTGCCAAAAGAATGAACAAATCTGTCTTGGAAGAAGTACAGCCTGAATGCTCATTAGAAGGGAGAATGGTGATACTTCGTCTCACATACTTTGGACATGTTAGGAGGAACCAGTCCTTGGAGAAGGACAACATTCTTGGTAAAGTAGAGGGTCAGTGAAAAAGATGTACACGCTCAGTGAGATGGATTGACACAGTGGCTGCAACAATGGGCTCAAACATAGCAATGATTGTGAGGATGACGCAGGACTGGGCAGTGTTTCATTCTATTGTACGCAGGGTCGCCATGAGTCGGAGCTGACTGGACAGCTTCTGACAACAACAACTGATTGAACTGAACCAAATGGAAAGGTATCCATGGTGATTTGTGCCTTTCTGTTCCAGGTGTGTGCCGGAGGCACAGGAGAGCCTAAGAAGAGACGCTATTATAAGGGCCGGCCTCTCTGCTTCCTCTGAAGTCTACTCCTCAAGTGCCTGCCTTCACGTGCCCTCATCTGCTTCTATTCTCTCTTCTGCCTTGCCCTTGCCCTTACCCTTCACCTGATAAATACAGAATCAGCACTGAGGATCGTGGGCCCCGAGCCTGGACCATTCAATATTCTTCATCATCTAAGCAGAGGTTAGCATTACTGACCACTAACTCCAAACTCTCTGACTTGTCATACCCACAGTTGGGGCGAATGTATTTATTTTTATTCTCTTTGCATGTATATTTTCCTCCTGAACACAAATAACAATCCAGTTGCCCCATAATTAGATTGGATTATGGAATAA
The DNA here is from genome assembly GCF_024166365.1 of Elephas maximus indicus. Taxonomy (NCBI): domain Eukaryota; kingdom Metazoa; phylum Chordata; class Mammalia; order Proboscidea; family Elephantidae; genus Elephas; species Elephas maximus. The sequence continues at coordinate 21,641,240 of NC_064824.1, read as the reverse complement.
TTACAACCTTGTTTGCTCTCGGCAGATTACATGGTAATTATACTTGGCATTACCATGAAGAACCAAGAAATTCCAACAATGTCATTACATGGTTATTTGTACAGTACAATGCGGCAGTGTAATTATACATGCAACATTTGTTTTCCAATAGGAAAATGATTAAAACAATGCTAATGCTTTCAAAGTGTTGATTAGGTGCCAACATGATATGACATTTACAATGTGAGGAGGGTGTCTGTTTTTTATTTATTTTTTAATATAGAAATATCTACCTTCCCCTGGTCTCCCCAGAGACCTCTCACAGTAGGCTGTGTGTGGTCAAGAAGGCATACGTGGCCATAGTACCGTGCTCTCTGTTCTCGTAATTCATTCATGCTCACAGCAGTCAGGGGCCCTCCATTCACAGGAAAATCCAGAGGTACTGGCCATTTATCCCTCATCAGGGCAACAGCTTACTCCTCTTGCACTGCTTTGCAAGACTGCCTTTCTATAAACCTTTCTGGTGAAGATTGCGTAGGACCAGGTGTCAGACACCAGGGTTTCTATGATCTGCCTTCAACATTCTGTTGACTTTGGGCATAGCACTTTCTCTCTCTGTCTCTCAGTTGCTTCATCTTTAAATCAGGGGCTTACAGAAAACCCGATAACTGCCTTTGTAGGTCTAGGAATGTGTGACAGTTTTCATTGTTTTTGTGTAATTTAAGTGATAATAATCCCCTTGTGGGAAAGGACTTCTCTTTCTTTAAATTTCCAAAGAGCCCAACAAAGACCAGTTGAATACATGAAAGAATGACTTTTCTCTCTAGTCATATGCCAACGAGACTGGTTAACTTTATGGGCAGGTTGGTCTCCAGCTACAATGGTAAACTTTGTCATTTAAGGGAAGGTAATGATTTAAAACTGTAGGGGAAAGAATGGAATTTTGGAGCCTAACCACCTACATTTGAATCCCACCTTCAAGATCTTTGGAGCCCTGATGGTGCAGTGGTTAAGAGCTTGGCTGTTAACTGGAAAGTTGGCAGTTTGAACCCACTAGCTGTTCCTTGGAAGCCCTATGAGGCAGTTCTACTCTGTCCTATAGGGTCACTATGAGTCAGAATTGACTTGAAGGCAATGAGTTTTCAAGACGTGGGGCACTTCTTTTTTTTAACCTCTTTGAATCTCAGTTATTTCACTAGGAATATTATAAACCAGTTGTTGTCAAGTCAATTTCAACTTATGGCAATGTCATATGAGTCAGAGTAGAAATATGCTCCATAAGGTTTTCATCGGCTGCTTTTTTTTTGAAAGTAGATTGCCAGGCCTTTCTCCCAAGGCACCTCTGGGTAGACTTGAACCTCCAACCTTTGGGTTAGGTACCAAGTATGTTAACCATTTGCACCACCCAGGTACTCCAGTAATATGATACAAGGGTGAGGGTGCTTACTTTATAATGTTGTGAAGCTTAGAAATAACATACACGAAGTACCTCGCACATTGCCTCGCACAGGGCAAACAGTGCACAACAAAGCATGGCTGTCTGGTGTAGGCGTCAAGCATTAAAGCGCTTTCAGGATATCAGTGTGCATTTCTTGTCTCTGAGATATTTCTCCAAGATAGGGACAGATTTCCCTGTGTTAAGTGTCCTCTCTGGATAAGTCAAACTTGAAGTCTGGAGCTTGCTTGTGATGGACCTGTGATATTACTGCAGGCACTAATATTCATCCAATCAGGTGTGCCAGGTATTTCCCACCTGCTTCATTTCATCCCTCCCAAACACCTTCTGAGGATTCCAACACAGATTCTCACCCAGTGAGATACATGCCTATGAAACCCACAAGAACTTGACTGTGGTTAAAAAGCTTACTGCCGTCCTTAGCTAAAGAGTCAAGGCTGACCATTCAATACACCTCTGGTGTCTTTTACCTGGGCCCCCCAAAAAGAGATGATGGTAAGGCAACCGAAAGGCAGACATCCACCTTTCAGTAAACGATATGGGGTCCATGTGCTTCTCCACTGGTGTGGGTTTGCATGGAAATCATTTTGTGTGTGTGTGAAAGAGAGAAAGAACTCTGCATACTCGTTCTGAAAGACCCCTTTTTCAGTCTGATGCTGAATGTCATCGGGTCTAGTGAGGTGAAGAAAAGAGAAGGGGGTAGTGATGGGGTATGGGGAACGGAGAGGACTCTGGAAAACATTTTACCGACCAAATGATATTTTTGCAACCCAGAGGTCTCTGGAAGCTATTTAGAAGCTTGCCAAAATCCCAGTTCTGGCAGATGCAAATATCACTTATCAGAGATCTGGGAAACCAGAAGAGTTGGACCAGTTGAGAGTACAGAAGGTTGAATGAGGGGGTTGGCCTTACTTCAATGTACTGGGTTTTTGGAGAATCTATGGGAGAAGGGACATTGCCCAAGGGACCAAAGCTTTCAGGGCAGCCAAACTTATGGTGCTAGAGAAGACAAAGCTGTCCCTGGGCTCAAGCCCACACACTACAAGGAACCAAAACTCAAGGTGGGATGAGAGCCAGCAGAGAAAGAGAGCTACTTTTCCAGTCCACAGATAGCATTTTTAGAAATTACTTTTTTCTGGAGTCAGTGAAAAAGAGAAAGACAAGATGGATTGACACAGTGGTTGCAACAATGGGCTCGAACATAGCAATGATTGTGAGAATGGTACAGAAATAGGCAATGTTTTGTTCTATTACGCATAGGGTCATTAGGGGTTGGAGCCTACTTGGTGGCACCTAACAACAGCACACACACATACAAGGTATATATAAAATACTATATAATATATATTGACATCCATAATATATATAGGAGCCTTGGTGGAACAGTGGTTAATCACCTGGCTGCTAACTGAAAGGCCAGCAGTTTGAACCCACCAGCTGCTCCACGGAAGAAAGATGTGGCAGTCTGGTTTCTTAAAGATTAAGATCACAGTCTTGGAAACTCTATGGGGCAGTTCTACTTTGTCCTATACAGTCACTATGAGTTGGAATCAACGGCAATGGGTTTGGTTTTGGGTATATAAACCCCATAGGGTTTCCAAGGAGTGGTTAGTGGATTTGAATTGCAGGCCTTTTGGTCAACAGCTGAGCTCTTAACCACTATGCCACCAGGGCTTCTAAGGGTGTCCAGTAGGATTAAAATAGATTTAGATGAGCTCTGAGGAAGGACATAGAGTAAAGAGCTTTCTGGGCCCAAAGTCAGTAAGTGTGGCTGCTGGACACCCTAATAGCCATCAAGGATAGAACCCTGCTATGGCTGGGTCCTCAGATTACTCCCACAGATGTCCTTAAAGTCTAGTGCCTTGGCCAATGGGCAAAAAAATAGTGGCGTTGTCTTATTCATCTTCCTTAGCCTATATAAATAAAATCCTAAACTCCTAGACAGCAAAAAAGGGAACAGGAGTGGGAGTTTAGAGACCAGTCATGAGTCTGTACCAAGCAACTGTTGGACCTGGGGCAAGTCTCTTGGCTGTTCTGGCTTCAGTTTCCCCAGCCATGAAACAGGGAGTTTGCATTGGATAGTTTCTAAGGTTTCTTCCAGTTCTAAAATTTTATAACCCTGAGAAGAATTTATTTTTTTTCCCTCCCAGGAAATGTGCCCACATTGTATATTTGAGGTCAGGTTAGTTTTTACTGAACCGAGGTTCATTCTATACATACGTGTGCACATTATAAATATACACACAAGCGTATGTACACACAGGGATTGAAAGAGGAAATTGTCCCTACACCTCAGTGCTTTCAATTGAGCTATCAAGTCACTCAGGTATTTATGATGGAAAGAAAAATATGTGCGCTGTTTTCCTTTCTCCGAAGGTTTATGCCTGAAGCTGTGCTCGGTTGGAAGGCTCACGTTGGGAAAAAGACATGAGAATTTAACTAGTGAATGATGGCTGTACAAAAAATGAGATAAATTGAGTATCCTTTCTGGTCCTGTCTTTCCAAAATGCCAACAGGGCTGCCCTCTCAAAGTATTTGATGGGCCCCTCTGACAGAAGTCTCTACCGCTCTCAAGCACAGCTGTTCTTTAACTCCTGATATTTGAGTTGGGTTGACTTTCCCTATGCCTGCACCCCCCAACTGCTATCTGTTCCTTTGCCTGTTAATTTCCTTCCCTTACGTTCATGCAATAAACGCTTACGGAGCCCTTACATGTGCCAGGAATAGGGCTAAGTGCTGGGTATACAGCCATGAAAAGCATAGACCCAGTGGTCTCCCTCAATAGTCTAGCACAAGGGTGTTAGGGTAAAGCTGACTACCAGAATTCCCGGTGGCTTAACATAATAAAAGTGTATTTTGAGCTTTGTTGCCGTTGTTGTTAGTTGCCATTAAGCTGGCTCTGACTCATGGCGAGGTTATGTATAATGGAATGAAACATTGCCTAATCCTGCGCCATCTTCATGACCGATGGTATGTATTTATACCCTGTGGGTATTTGACAGACAGCCTTCAACACGGGAATTCAGGAACCCAAGCTCCTTCCACCCAAGGCCCTGTCAGCCCCTAAAGGTTGCTCTCTCTTCTTTGCTTCCACTTGACCACTTTAGCTCTGAAGTGACGCTCATTACTTCTGCTAGCCTTCCACTGGTAGTGACGAGCCCACATCCCCAGCTAGACTCAGGGTTCTGGGAAATGTAGTCCCTGCTGCACAGCCACTTCCTGGGAACAGCACAGCGTGTTGGAAGGGGGGCAGAAGTCCGCTGGGGATAGACATTAAACAGGTAATTCCGTTGACGAGCGCTGGGTGCTGTGAAAGAGGAGGATCAGAGTGCTAGAGCAGACCTGACCTACCTGGGGACAAGGAAGGCCTCCCTGAGGTTGCAAATAGGAATTTAACCAGGTGCAATAGGGTAGGAAGTGGGAAGGCAGAGTTACTGGCTGAACATTTTTGAAGGTTTTGGTGGTAGGAGGAGGTAAAGAGCAGAGAGAAGTGAGTAATGAGCTCAGCTGCTAACCAGAAGGTTAGAGGCTTGAGGCCACCCAGAGGTGCCTTGGACGAAAGACCTGGTGTTCTTCTTCTAAAACATCCCGTGGAACACAGTTCTACTCTGACACTCATGGAATTGGCATGAGTTGGTATTGACTTGAAGGCAACTGGTAGACTCAGAGGAAGAACTGGGTGTGACGGGGGGTGGGGGAGAGGTTGGGGATCATGAAGTTTCTTGTAGACCACAATAATAAATTCTGACTTTGTCCTAAAGACAAATGAAGCCACTGAAAACTTTTAAACAGAGAAGTGAGAGTACTGTCATTTTTAAAGATCTTCTTGGCTGCTGTTTGGGGTATAATTCGAGAGGCATGCAGGGGGTTATTGTGGTTATCTTGGTGAGAGGTGATGGGTAAGGGGCTGGCAGTGGGATGTAGAGAAGTAGGAGGATTTAAGAGGCATCCTTAGCAGGTTTTTGATTCCCCTGGTGTGGGCCCTCATCCCTCCAACGTGGATTGTTGTAGCAATGTCTCAGCAGTCTTCTTCCCATCACTTTCCCCACTGCTGCCAGTAGCCCCAGATGTTTTCATCACGCCACTCTCTCAGTCAAGGTTCTAAATGGCAGATAACACAATCCACTTCAACCTGCTTAAGCAGAAAGTGATATACGTAGGGGTAGAGAACATGCATTTGGGAGGACCGAAGGAACAGATTCTAGACTGGGCCTTCTGGAGAGATTCCCAGCATCCTACTGCAGAACTGGCCTGCCGAAGGAGCTGCCACTCTGTCATTGCCAGAAAGTTGCCACATTAGCTGTCCCCTCTGTAGCCACACTGGCCTTGCCACACTCTGTACCAGCAATCTAGAACTCTGTTCCAAATCAAAGCCAGTCCAAGAAAGAACATCTGATCAATAACATTAGATAGCGTGTTTGCATCCTAATGGCAGTGGAATATGAAAACATCATTTTGAAGAATCCCCGATGAGAAGGCGGTTTTATACCAAAGTGAATGATTAGAACGTAAAGGTTTGGGGCGGCTACAAATGACCGGTCTACAGCCCTCCCTGCTCACTCTGCTGAGTGTCTGGTGCCCTGTGTCTTTTCCATCATTTATGGCTCCCAACAATGCGACTAGAGGCATTTGCTTCCCACTCACAGATGTAGAAACTGCTCATACAGGCTAATGCACTTGGCCAAAATCACTCAGCAAGCAGCTGCCTGAGTATGTGTTTGAACTGAGTTTTGACTGACTCCAAAGCCTTCCTTTTCCCGTGGCCTTCAGTGGAATTAAAATACGTTTCAATTGTTTATTACAGGAAAACTCCCCAATCTGACCCCCTCCTTGCCTGTGCCGCTGGGTAGTGAGGGCAGGTGGCAGGCCCTGTGCTGTGGGCCCACCCTTGGCATGCTGGGGCAGGGCAGCGTGGAGCCACATGTGAAGTCAGGCAGGATCATTGTCGAGTTGGCCTTGCTAACACACACCGTACACTGATGCTCTGGGCAATAATTGAAGAAATACAGTCGTTAAATTTTAATTAGGATGAAAAGAGGTTCGTTATTAGTTGTCATTCCTCATTGTTCCCTAATTATGCTCATTGCATGAAAAAATGAGACGACATTTCACTTGCATTGTTCTCTGTCCTGGCTGATGGAGAAATAAGGTCTTTCCTGATTATCCCTGATTGTCACTCCCACTCCTCTTGCCTCGCCCCTTGACTGAACTGCCCAAACCCATAGCCAAGAGGTTAAGAAGGAAGATTCTGGAACAGACTAATCCAGGTTTGAACCCAGCTCCCGCCACTTATGAGAGGTCAGGTTATTTTCCACGCAAGTTCTGTTTCTCTCTTTGTAGAATATCAAACCAAACCAAACCTGTTGCTGTTGAGTCGACTCCAACTCATAGCGACCCTTTTGGACAGAGTAGAGCTGCCCCATAGGGTTTCCAAGGAGCACCTGGTGGATTTGAACTGCCGACCGTTTGGTTAGCAGCCATAGCTCTTAACCACTGTGCCACCAGAGCTCCCCTTTTCAGAATAGGGATCATAAAACCTTCTTCCTGGGGTTGTTGTGAGGATAACATTACATAAGATAATCGCCGTAAAGTGCCTGGCACATGAGAGACGCTGCCGTGAGTGCCAGCTATTTTTATTATAATTTTAAGGTTTATTGTCAACTAGAGGCTCAAATACCAGGCTAAGAAGTCTAGACTGATCTTGAAAGGAGTGAAAAATCCCTGAAGACTTCAGAGATTTTTTAGCAAGGAGTGCCGCAATGAAGGATAATTTATCTGATAGTTGAAGTGCCAAAGAAGAAACTGAAGAGGTGAGGAAACGTGTATTCAGTCTCATATATAGTTTCACTCAACTGGACTTCCCAAAAAAGATGTGATTCTTGACTTGTTTCTCTTGTTCTGAGGATAGTTCACACAGATTTGAGCCAGAGAAATGCTTCCTAGCCACAGTTTTGCTTGTAACATCCGCGTGCCCTTGGACAAGTCCCTTGATCTCTTTTAGCCTTAATTTCCTCATCTACAAAAATGGAAAAAACAACACCAACCTACTAGATCATGAATCAAAACAAAACACCAAACCTGTTGCTGTCAAGTCGATTCCAACTCATAGTGACCCTGTAGGACAGAGTAGAACTGTCCCATAGGGTTTCCAAGGCTGTCATCTTTACGGAAGCAGACTGCCGCATCTTTCTCCTGCAGAGCGGCTGGTGGATTTGAACCACCAACCTTTCCGCTGGCATCTGAGTGCTTCACCACTGCCCCACCAGGGATCCTTCTTTGGAGTCATAATGAAGATTAAATGCCCTTTTTAAGAAACCCAGGAGAGCTGTATATAACAGAGCTCTAGAATCAGCAATTGTTATCTCTGTCATTACAACGTACAAGAACCTTTAGGGAATAACCAGATGCCATTGAGCTGATTCTGACACGTGGCTACCCCACGAATGTCAGCGTAGAACTGTACTCGAGAGTTTTTCAATGACTGATTTTCTGGAAGTAGATAGCCAGACCTTTCTTCCAAGGCACCTGTGAGCAGATTCAAACCTCCAACCTTTCAGTTAGCAGCTGAACACATTAACCGTTCGTACCACCCAGGGACACGAGAATCACTTTCTACTTACCAGGCCTTGTGCTAAGCACTTGACGAGTATTAACTCATTTTAACCTCACAACACCATGTGAGGGAGGTAATATTTAATATCTGTTAATGCTCATTTATAGACACAGAAACTGAGGTATAGCGAGATTTAAGAAACATGCCCAGAGTTATAACACTAGTAAACGACAAAGCTGGGATTTGATGCCAGTTTCGAAGGCCTTGAATATTGGGTGCCATTCTTTCTCTCAGGCCTCCTCATTCCTGAGCTTTGTAAACCCAGCCACACAAAACTACACGCCCTTTCCTGAAAACATGGCATCCCTGTGCCTTTGCACATGTTCCTCCCCTGCCGTGGATGGGTTCTCTTGCCCACCGCTGCGCCACCAGGACTCCAGCTTGAAAGTGGTATTCATCCCTTAATATTTGACTGAAATGCCCTCTGCTCTGTGGTCATCACCAGCCTCTCCCTACTCTGTGCTTTAGTGGCACTAATACCTTCGTCCTGTAAAGACTTAGGCCGTTGTGTGTGTGTGTTTATCTGTCTCTCTGTGTTTTGTTTACCGTTGCTGTTGAGTTGATTCTGGGTCATGGCAACCCCATGTGTGTCAGAATAAAACTGTGCTCCACAGAATTTTCAATGGCCAATGTTTTGGAATTAGATTGCCAGGCCTTTCTTCCAAGGCACCTCTGGGTGGACTTGAACTTCCAACCTTTTGGTTAACAGCCAAGCACGTTAACCATTTGCTCCACTGAGGGATTCCATTTCTTTGTTTACAAAGAAATTTTGCCTAGCGCCTAATCCCCAGAAGGTGCTCAGTAAATGTATGTTGCATGAATGACCTAAAGGTGGCATTTCAGCCACAGTGAGAAGTTGGTTGGTGAAGGAACTGGAAGCATTAGGGATTTCTTGAAGCCTTCATACTACCTCTCCTGCTTAGATTCTGTCCTTACAGGGTAAGTCTTGTAATAGCAGGAACGCTGCTCTTTTATTCATTGGCTATTGACCTCGTTCTGCACCCCGTGCAGAAATGCCTGTGGTCACCAGCTACACTCTCGGATAGCCCCGGGAGCCTCAGCCACAAGCTTTGAGGTTTGCATTCCTACTGGGGAGAGGAGGGGCAGTGAGCAGCCTGCTTCTCATTAGCTGGCTCTGGACAGGGTTCCAAAAGTAGCCCCAGGGGAGACATCAGCTCCTGTGTGGGTCCTAGAAAAAATCAGTCCTTTAGAATTTGCTGGGCAGGGCATGGTGGCTGTGTATGAATATGCCTAAGGTGACCCAGAGTGTGTGTGCGTGTGTGTGCATCCGTGTGTGTGTGCATGTGTGTGCGTGTGCGTGTGTGTGCGCATGTGCGGTGCATGTGTGTGTGTGTGCACGCGCATGTGTGTTGTGAAGGAGGGGACGGGAGGGGCTCCGGCTTTGCAGGCAGAGGTAGGAAGTGGGTGCAGCCCCACCTACATTCCTTCAGCACATGTGCACACAGAAAGCCAGGGCTGACCATGCACAGCGTGCTATTTAAAAAGGCTGTATTCGATTCCTATGGCTTCTGTAACAAATTGCCACAAACTTGGTGGTTTAAAACAACATATCTTTATTCTCTTATAGTTTTGGAGGCCAAGAGTCCGAAACCAAACCTAAAAAACCCAGTGCTGTGGAGTCGATTTCGACTCATGGAGTCCGAAAGGGATCTAAACTCAAGGTGTCAGCAGGGCTGCGCTCCCTCAGGAGGCTCTAGGGAGAATCCACTTCCCTGCGTTTTCCGGCTTCTGGGGGCTGTGCGTGTTCCCTGGCCAGCCACTCTGAATTACATTGCCTTTCTCCCTCTGCTTCCATTGCTATAGGGCATTCTTCCTCTTCAACTCCAAAACTTCCTCCGACTTTCTCTTATAAAGACACTTGGATTTGCTTGGAGGGTCCACCTGGGTCCTCTAGGGTAATCTCCGCATCTCAAGATCCTTAATTTAATAACATCTGTAACTATAGGGGAAACCCTGGTAGCGTGGTGGTTAAGTGCCACAGTTGCTAACCAAAAGGTCGACAGTTTGAATCTATCAGGCGCTCCCTGGAAACTCTATGGGGCAGTTCTACTCTGTTCTATAGGGTCGCTATGAGTCAGAATTGACTCCGTGGCAATGGGTTTGGTTTGGGGTTTTGGTAATGTCTCTTTTGCCATATAAGGTGAAATTTACAGGTCCCAGAGATTTAGGACCTGGATATCTTTGGGGGCTATTAGTCATACCTACCATGGTGTTCTATTTCTTTTTCCCCACCCTGAAGACTAAGGTGCGCCTGCCCCAAGCCATGGTATTTTCAATTGCATCACATGCATGTAAAAGCTGGACAATGAATAAGGAAGACCGAAGAAGAGTTGACGCCTTTGAATTGTGGTGTTGGCGAAGGATATTGAATATACCACGGACTGCCAAAAGGAAGAACAAATTTGTCTTGGAGGAAGTGCAGCCAGAATGCTCCTTAGAGGCAAGGATGGCAAGACTGCATCTTACATACTTTGGACATGTTGTCAGGAGGGATCAGTCCCTGGAGAAGGACATCACGCTTGGCAGAGTACACGGTCAGTGGAAAAGAGGAAGACCCTCAACGAGGTGGATTGACACAGTGGCTGCAACAATGAGCTCAAGCATAACAACAATTGTGAGGATGGCGCAGGACCGGGCAGTGTTTCGTTCTGTTGTGCATAGGGTCACTATGAGTCGGAACCGACTCGATGGCACCTGACAACAACAACAACACCCACAAGAGAGAATCGGGGGCCCATTCATTCCTTCGTTCCTCCTCTCAGCATGTGCTTGCCAGCGTCTGCTCTGTACCAGTTCACGCACCAGACACTGGAGGTAGAGAGAAGGGGTGGTGGATGAACACCTGCCGTGTGAGTGCAGTATGCCATCCGCCACAAAGAGGACCACAGAGGAACAGGAGGGCCCATTGCTTCTGGTGACCGATGAGGGAAGGAGTCGCAGAGCAGTGAGTCACTTGAGTCAGTTCTTGATTGATGAGGTTTTCCTCATCAGGTGGGTAGAACGCAGGGAGAGAGACAGCACTCAAAGCATTCAAAGCAAAGCAAACAGAAGGTGCACGTGTGCCAGCACAGGTGCACTGGGGAACCTCTAAAATGGGAGAATGGATGAGATGATCCAACTCTTTCCAGGGACATGAGTTTCTATGATTCTATCACATCAGTGATGTCGAAGTATCAGATGGAGGCAATGGGCAGGAAATGGCTCTGATCTGATTTGGGGTAAATCCCACCTGCACCAGGAGTCAGGATTCCTCCTCCAACTTGCTGTGCAACCTTAGAAAATTTAAGTGAGACAGGCTTCAGTCCTTGACCCCGGGGTGCTTGTGGGATGGTCTCTAAAAGGCAACATGCCTATTCCCTCCCTCTGGCCTTTGCTACCCAGCCCCACCTCTTCCCAAAGCCTTCCTGGACTCCTCCAGTTAGCCTAATGCCTCTCCCTGAATCAGCACAATACTAAGCATTTGAGGGCAGGTTGTAGAGCAAGATGCTAAGGGCAGGCTGCCTGGGTCCAAATCCTGGCTCCTCTACCTTCTCCACCTTGCATCCCCGCGCCTCTCTGTACCTCCATTTGTGCATCTGTAGAATGCACCAGCCCTGCTGGTGAGATGGTTAAGTGTTAGGCTGCTCAGCAAAAGGTCGGCAGTTCAAATCCATCAGCCGCTCCTTGGAAACCCTATGGGGCAGTTTTACTCTGACCTATAGGGTCGCTATGAGTTGGAATTGACTTGAGAGCAATGTTTTTTTGTTTTTCTTAGAATGGGGTAAATGCAGAGCATAGCCCCTGGGAGGCACCAGCTATATTGAAACTATTGTTACCACCCAGTTTAATCCTTCCATACATGGGCCTTTGCATCCAGTGTCTAATTGTTACGTGACCCAGATTCTTCCTCTGTCTGCTTGTGAGCCACCTGAGGGCGGGTCTCTTAATGCAAGGCTGATACGGGGAAAAGAAAATAGACATGTCAAAAATTCCAGCCTTACTGCATGTTTGATGGGTGTTGAGAGAGCTCACGGTCTCCTTTGTAGTTTTATTCCACTAGTGAGGAGGATGTTCTTTGAGAAGAACCTTCTGGCAAGGATTTCCAAGACCAGAACTGGCCAAGAGAGCCCTAATTTTTCTAATGTACTACACACAATTTCTAATTCAACAGAGTGATCAATGAACGAAATTGAATTCTCTCCCATCTTCTAAACAGCTGTTGGGTGTGGAAGCTGCTATGTTACAACCAACAGTCCAAGCTCGACTCTGTCCTTGGTGGCCTGCCCTCGCATTGTTTCTGGGCATCTCCAGGTACTTCACAGGTGTTCATTAATGACTCTTTCTCTCTCTTATTTTTCACTTGGGGCCACTGCCTTCAGAGCCCCCTGAGGATGGAATCTTGACTCTGGCACTGATATTGTGCCTTCATGGAAACATTGATCTCCTGCCTGGAATACAGCTATTTCCTGGGACTTCCAAGCTCTAAAATCTGAGGTGCCAGAACTGTTCTGCATTCCCTCCAGCCCACACTGCCCCAGAAAACCCCCATGGCCAGTGCGGAAAGGGTGTTCCTGCTTGGACCACCTCTGTTCTCTGAGCCCCCTCAGCCCTGCTGTGGCCTTGCTGATCACGAGAGCATCTTCTTTGCCTTTTACCTCCAGCTCTCCTTCCCCCAGGATTGGTATAGGACATGAGCACCTCTCTGTTTCTTCTTTTCTTCCAGGTGTGCCTGTGATCAAGCCTCCAAGTTCCCCATTGTTGTTGTTAAGTGCCATTGAGTCAGTTCCAACTCACAGCAACCCTGTGTATAATAGAGGGAAACACTGCCTCGTCCTGCGCCACCCTATAATCGCTGTTACGCTTGAGCTGTTGCAGCCACTGTGTCAATCGATCCCGTTGAGGGTCTTCCTCTTTTTCGCTGACCCTCTACCAAGCATGTTCCCCATGCATATATCTATTAATGCTTGAATCCCTGCAGACTACCTAACTGAGGCTGCAGCTGAGAGCTCAGATGAGCAGTTTCCAAAGCTCACAGGCAAGGTGTCTGCACAGATTATGAATATTTGACACTAACAATAGAGGAAGGAAAGTTGAGTTGAAGGAAGTATCCACTACTGGGTCTGTGGAGTGACACATTCTCTTCCCTCCAGCATCATTGAACCTGTGGAATTAATTGCATGGGGGTTGGGGAATCCCCTGGAAAGAACTAGAATAGTCCATACATGTCAGAGAGGTGGGGAGAGAATGTAACTAGAAGTTAAACTGCAGAGGAGCCGGCAGGGTCTTGGAATGGAACCCACCATGGGGGAAGTAGGAGTCTGGTTCAGGAGCTGTCTCTGAGCCTCAGAACCTGAGGGCTGGAGGGGAGCCCTGGTTCCTGGGACAGAGAGCAGCAGTCTCTTGAACTTACCCTGACCACCCACCTTGTTGGTGTTTATTATGCACAGGAACAAAAGGCCTGTGAATTTAAATAAATAAACAAATAAATGCAAGGGACCCAGGCAAGTAGGTTGTGATTCTTCCTCTAAAAGAACAGAATATACTAGAAGGAGAGAGAGGGGTACCCAAAGGCTGGAGCGGTGGGCCTCCATTAGCAGGCAGGGGTCCAAAGGTGGGGTGGAGATGGCCTGAGGTCAGGTCGGAGCAGCAGGAAGCGTGGAGGGCAGTAAGGAAGCCACTTTGTAATCCCTTTCTCTTGCCCTGCCCTGCAGAACAAGAACCCTTCGACCTTTACTTCTTAGATGGAGATTATTTGCTTCTGCTGGTGTCACCAGGCTGTTGTGAGATTCAAGTGAAATGAAGATCAAGATGCTTTGGAAAACTGAAAATGCCGAGCAAATGTAAACCAAAAGGGAATCATTAAGGGGGTGTAATATTGTCGTTGTTAGTTGCCATTGAGTTGATTTGGACTCATGGTGACCCCATGTGTGCAGAGTAGAACTGGATATCCCATTTTCCATTTAGTGGAGGAAGTGGTGCTAACCCAAAAGTCTGCAGTTGGAACCCAGCAGCCACTGCAGGGCCAAAGATATGGCAGCCTTGGAAGCCCTATGGGGCAGTTTTCCTCTGTCCTATAGAAAGGGTCACTATGAGTCAGAATTGACATGAAGACAGTGGGTTCAGTTTTTTTTCTTTTGGAGGAAGTGGTAGGAAATAAAATTTGCTTGGAGTGCGAAAGTGTTTCTTTTATCAGTTTTTCATCCAGAGATGTTGGCAGTGTTGATGGAATCCATCTGTCCTCTCATCTATCCATTTATTCATTCATTCATTCATTCCACAAACGCCTGTTGCTTCTGCTGTGACAGGCCGTGGGCTAGGTAGGGAGCTGTGGGGTGAATGTGAGAGCCCACTCGAGGAACCCCTCTCAGCGTCACCATGGGACTTGGGGGTGGGGGCCGGCCTAGGAGGACGTCGTAGGAAAGGGCGAGTCACTTCCGGGCCCTGCAATCCTTGGCTTCTGGGCCCACCGGAAGGCGGCGCGCTCTGCCCTGCGCTGTTTAGGGCCTGTTGACAACCATTGTTACAGCCATCGTTAGCTGAGCGTCCGGAAGGGAGCTTATGGTCCTCGCCGAGCGACTGTAAACACGGTGGGTCCCTGAAGAGAACCCAGAACATCAGGCAACTTGTTAGCTGTTGCCAGGCTGGGGCGGGCAAGGGAAGTTATTTCAGGGAGAGTATTTGCCATAGTGAAAACATAAAATCAATTGTACGGTTCTAATTTAATTTTAATTCATATTTTTATACGTGGAGTTCGTTAGAGGGGCTGACATTCCGTTGTGAAAATCTATAAGGGCTGAATTGTCCTCAAATTAGAAGATTTTTAAAAGAAGTTCTTTGTCGCTGGGTTGCAATTTGTTAAGACAAACAATAGCATAACCAGAGTGTGATTGGATGCCAGGATATTACTGGACTCAGCGAAAATCAAGTAATCTTTTTAGGTTCTATTCTCTCCCAACTAAGCTCCCCAGCAATGTCAGAAAATGACAAATTGCAGGATGAAGGTAAGAGCAGTGCCTTCAAAAATACAATAGTTATACAAGCCATCTATTGTTAATGAAGAATATAATGCAGTTTGCCTGTCTGTAATACAATTATGCAAATCAAAGGAGGAACTATCCCAAAATCTCTTTACATTCCGATTAAAATGAGATAATTTATCAAACAGAATATTACTGATCATGTTTACGTGTTGCACATTAATCCTGTTACAATAATGTATCCTTCTCCTAATGTAATGGATTTGTGCAATCTAACAGAAAATGACTTTTATACTAGCCACAATTATAAAAATATTCAAAGCATATCCATCCAGTGCATAACACATGTCTACAACTGTACAATAAACCTATTAAAACAAGCAGAGCTTGTGAATGTAACCTTCATCCCACTGAAGATGACAGTACATTCAATTTTATTGTACTCCTGATTTGAACAACTCCGTAGATAAATACTAGGAGTAAATTGGTTTAACCCTCTTTATCCTTTCTTTTTTTTTTTTTTTTAAGAAAATGTAAGAGATTTCCAGAGAATCTTTTCTAAATGACTTACCCATTTAACTACCTCTTGGTAAGTTTTTGGACTTATCTGTTGCCACGGGGTCAGGAAGTTTCTACTATGTGTTTCACTTTCCTTGTTGGGCCTGGTGGATTCAAACTGCAGACCTTTCGGTTAGCAGCCTTAGCTCTTAACCACTAGGCCACCAGGGTTTCCTATGTTTAGATATATTGGGAAACATGTATGCTTGGTTAGAAGTGTTGCTTGGTCTGCATTCATCTATAGGGGGCACATGAGTCTCCCTTCTTACAGGTACATCACAGCCAAAAACTAATGAAGAGTATTGTCAGGAAAAACAAGAGCCCAGATAATTGGCTAAGGTCTCACTTGGCGTTTCTCTTGCCAAGGATAATCGTTTTTGTGTTTCAACCAATCTCATCCACCTTGATGTGAGTCATTAGCATCTGACAGTGAGTGATAATGTGCTTCAATTCCCCACCTTTTGGCTTTCTTTGCGTTGTCAATGTTTTCCCCAGACTCATATCTCCACACTAGGCACACAGGTTGATTTAAACAAATATTTATCTTTTGTCCTAGAATCGTAAACCCCAGTGTACTCATGAGTTCTCAAATTATGCTTCCATGCTTTTAAATACCTCTAAACCAGTTTCGTTTCGGATTATGCCTGAAATATTATTCTACCTACAATGCCTGGGGTTCTCTTTCATTTTAAGTTGGTGGATCTGCCAAGTCAAGGAAAGTCAAAAACAAAAAAACTTGAAAACCCTATGGAGCAGAGCCCTACTCCGACACACATAGGGTCACCATGAGCCAGAGTTGGAGTCAGCTCGATGGCAACTGGTTTGGTGTTCCATGGAGTTTTCAATGGCTGATTTTTTGAAAGTAGATCGCAAGGCCTTTCTTCTGAGGTGCCTCTGGGTGGACTCGAACTACCAGCCTTTTGGTTAGCAGCCAGTGTGTTAACTGTTTGTACCACCCAGGGCTTCTGCACTGGCTCATAGGTGTTCTGTTTTCATAATTTACCAGCTGGTTTGGAGAGCTCTTGAATTTTCTTTTCCTAAAAAAAAAAAGTATAGAATGCTCCTGTGGAGACATTTGATGAGAAAGAATACGTATTGATCGTGGAGTCTCTGAGGAGATTTTCCACCATTGCTCAAGAGAATGCAGAGGAGCACCTCTCATTCAGTGGAATCTCCGAGGCCAGGGCAAGGAGATCTGGTAGCTTTGACTGATCCAAAATTAGAGACATAGTCATAACAGTGGGAGTGAGAAGTCTGAGGAGGCAGCACATATGGAAGACATCAATCTCCCTACTGCCGGCCCAGAAGGGGACCACGCCTCCCTTTCAGATCGTACTGTGGCTGAGCAAGTACTTAAAGCTGGGGGTTGGAATACAATGGCCATGAGAGAGCAGGACTTTGATGGATGGATGAGGCTCATCGGAGCTGTGCCAGGTGGTCCTAATGGTGTGTTGTCAGCATTAGGACAGGCATTTCCAGACCCCTCTTCCATGAAGATGAGCTGGAGAAAATGTGATGAACCGTATCTTTAGGAACCAATTAGATTGGGCTGAGACCAATGAAATGTCCGAGGGAAGACACAACAATGACATCCTGAGCATGGCTGAACAATTTGCAAAGAGTTCATTTTTTGAAATTGTTCAATAAACATTAACTGAGCACCAACTGTGTGTCAGGCAGTGTTCTTGGTACTTGGGATACGTCAATGAACAAACAGACACACATCCCTGCTTTCATGAAGCTTATAGTTCTAGAGGGACAAAACATAAAAAATAACTGAACAATATAGTAGGCAATGGTAGAATTCTCAACTTCCGTGCAGGAGATCCAGGTTCGATTCCCAGCCAGTGCACCTCCTTCACAGCTGCCACTCATCTGTCAGTGGAGGTTTGAATGTTGCTATGAGGCTCAACAGGTTTCAGGGGAGCTCCCAGGCTAAGACAGACTAGGAAAAAAGGCCTGGCAATCTACTTAAAAAAATCAGCCAACAAAAACCCTGTGGATCACATAGCCCAATCTGCAACTGATCATGGGGATGGCACAGGACTGGGTAGCATTTCATTCCCTTGTGCATGGGATTGCCAAGAGCCTGGGGTTCACTCAATAAAAAACAATAGCAGCTACAAAAACAACAACAGTACGCTAGAAGGAGATAAATGCTAAGGTAAAAAGGAAAATAGAGCAGAATGAAGGAGATGAGTAAGAAGAGAGAAGAGACTGGGTTTACAATTTTAAAAACAATCATACTTTTGTTGTCAAAATATTTAAAACATTTATTTAAATAAAACATTCTGCTTAGTTAAGACCTGTTGCCGTGAGAATATGCGACCAATTTGTATTTCCATGACTAAGTGGAAATTTTGATAAACAGACCCTGAAGGGGTCTGTTCTCAGCTGTTAATTTCCTAGAGCTTAAATCTAAAATCTAGACTAAGAAGAGGTTCTTGATTCATTATTTTATTAATCATTCTCTTCTACTTTGTATATTAATCAATAGTTTTAACTAGAATGAAATATTTAGAATTGTTTTTACCTGATTATATTTAGCTAAGACAGTTTAGCTGGATTTCTTTAGAGGAAATGATGATTTAGGGATCCCAAAAGAAAGCATTAGAGACTATGCACACACCCAAAAAAGTACATGGAAGGTTCAGTCTTTTGGTGGAATTTTCCATTTCCGCCTGGAATGTTCACATTGCCCTGTGCCCTTCAACCAGACACAAAGAAGTGTGCCACTGGTGGCCAGCAAAAGCAGACCCAGGATGTAGCCTCCTATGGTGGATGCTATGGCTGGTCAGTTTTTTGTCATTCCAGCATAGTAGACCATATGACTGTCCAATTCAAAATGGCCAATACCACCAGTCCATTGCAGCTCACTGATATCTAGGATATCTATCTTCAAGTGTTCCATTTCGTTTTTGACAACTTTCAGTTTTCCTAGATTCATACTTTGTACGTTCTGATTATTAATGGACATTTGCAGCTATTTCTTCTCATTTTGATTTGTGCCACATTAGCAAATGAAGGTCCCAGAAGCTTGAATCCAACCACGTCGTTAAGGTCGACTCTACTTTGAGGAGGCAACTCTTCCCCAGTTGTATTTTGAGTACTTTCCAATCGGAGGGGCTCATTTTCCATACCAGATGGTACAATGTTTTACTGCTATTCATAAGGTTTTCACTGGCCGAATTTTTAAAAATCGATCACCAAGTCCTTCTTCCTAGCCTGTCTTAGTCTGTAAGCTCTGCTGAAGCCTGTCCACCATGAGTGACCCTTCTGGTATTTGAAATACTGGTGGCACCACTGCTGGCATCATAGCAACATGCAATCCGTCACAGTACAATAAACTAACACACGAGTGGTGGATTGAGGTTGTCAAGAATTTCATTTTACTTGGATCCACAGCCCAAGAAGCAGCAGTCAAGAAATCAAATGATATATTGCATTGGGCAAACCTGCTGCAAGACCTCTTTAAAGTGTTAAAAATCAAAGATGTCACCCTGAGGACTAAGGTGTGCCTGACCCAAGCCATGGTATTCTCAATCATCTCATATACATGCGAAAGTTGGACAATGAATAAGGAAGACCGAAGAAGAATTGATGCATTTGAATAATGATGTTGGCAAAGAATATTGAATATACAATGGATTGCCAGAAAAATGAACGAATCTGTCATGGAAGAAGTACAGAGAGAATGCTCCTTAGAAGCAAGGATTGTGAGACTTTATCTCATGTACTTTGGACATGTTATCAGGAGGCACCGATCCCTGGAGAAGTACGTTATACTTAGTAAAATGGAGGGTCAGTGCAAAAGGGGAAGATTCTTGAGGAGATGGATTAACACAGTGGCTTCAATAATGGGCTCAAGCATAGCGATGATGCTGAGGATGGGGCAGGACCTGGCAGTGTTTTGTTCTGTTGTACATAGGGTTGCTATGAGTTGGAGCCTATTCGATGTCACCTAACAACAAGAGCAACAACATGGCGGGTCACCCAGATCCCCTGTTTATAACAGAGGCACTCATTTCACCAGTTGCTCTGAAGGGATAGCAGCTAATAGCCCTCAACCAAAGAGAGCCATTTCACCCAAGGTCACATCTCCTCCTGGGGCAGCCCATACCCAGTGGTTGGTCAGTGGGGGTTATAAATGATTGGTCCCTTGCATCAAGTCGGGACAACTCTGAAGGGCCATCCTAGCTCCAGAAATGCCTGGGATCTGCTGAGGCCTCTGTTGGGACCCCATTGCAGTTCTCCTCCTCCCTCTGCCCAATCTGCTTCCTTCACTCCTCATTCAAATCCCTGTATGCAAATTGCCATCTCAGAGCCTGTTACTCAGGGAACTTGATCTAAGGTTCCTGCTATATTTGCAGCTATCAACTGGTAACACTTTATAGTGATCATGTCTTTGCTCTTATACTCCATTCCTTTAGCTTTCTGTCAATTTCTGATTGTTTGACTCTGTCTCCTCTACTAGTTTCACTCTCCTCATTTGGATAACATGATGGCTTCAAGCTTCCTGGGCTTCAGCCTTTGCTCCTACCAATTCTGGCTTCCATTCTACCCTCAGTTACCAAGATTAAACCTCAGCGTTTGCCTTTCCTTCTCATTCAATCCTGAGTAACTGACTTCAGCAATCACCTCACCTTACAGTGGCAAGGCTCCTGCAAACCTTAGGAGGAAAGCACTGTAAGACCAGGGCACAGTAACCATGAAATTATGGACTTTACAAAACAGTATTAGAGCCATTTCCTTGCAGATGCTGGTTGAATTTATATACACAGACCTGTTCTCAAAGCCTAGTGTCCTCTTAAGGAAAATGCAAAAAATCGTGGTTTTTAAGTAATAATATTTTCATGATGATGGGCTTGAATTTGAAACCTTGGCTTAGAGGGTCATAACTGACTTAAAGATGTACTTTGATTTTTCCTTAAATAAATCACCCTCTTGGTATAAGATTACCATTGGGTTTTGTAGGCACTTCTTCTCTTGTTGTGTTATTTATTCCAAATGAAACACCACCCCACTGTAAAATGACTTCTGGTGCCCCTTAATATCGCAGGAATTTTTTTCAGTGCCTGTCTGTCTAAAATTATCCACGGCTCCTGCACTGGTGGGTAAAGTTAGTGCCTCCAAAGAGTTATAAATCGAGTGTCCCCACTGAGCCCATTGTTTGAGGTCCAAAAGTGTATGAATTGCAGCCCCAAGATTTTTTCTTTCTTCTTTGTTATGAAATAGGTAACCAGATCTCACTGAATGGAAATCCCCCTTCGAAGGCTTTCTGGCATCTGACTCCACTTTCAACTCCTGCAAACTTTATTTTGGAAAAATAGTCATTTATAATATCAACATTTCTAGATCATGTTTTAAAGACGGTTACAGGCGTTTGGAGTAACCACATGCCAAAGCTGTCTACTTCTAATCTAACAACCCCCTAGGTTGAATCCAGTGAAATTTAGAGACAGGCAGCCAAGAGCTGAAAAAACTCTAGGGGGATATTTATAATCCCCAAATTCAACCAAAATTGTTTCCACTCAAAATTAATACTTGGAAACAGATTTTGAAGCCCAAATTCAGACTCTGCCTTTGGTTTCTTGGTTTCTCGCTGAGCCAACTGTTGGAAATAAATGTATCTGAAGCTGATTGAATGTTAAAATGATTGTCTTTTATATAGAAAGACAAAGAGTACAAAATATGTACAGGAATGATCCCCTTTGTCCCAGTGCTGTCATAGCCAAGGACCAAGGGTCGGCTGATGTCCGTAGTCAGGAAGGGTAATTACCAAGCGTGTGGACTGTACCTCTGTTTACACATGTGATTCTCCATAACTTGTGTAAAAGTCTCTGCCTGGTGAATGTAGTTGCATTTCATATTTATAGAGGTAATGTGATACGGTGGAAAGCATTTTGGCTTTGGAGCTAGAAAATCTGGGTTCAAAGTATGGGTTTATCAGTTCTAAGCTGTGCAATCTTGAGCAAATCATTTAGCCTCTTGAAATCAATTTCTCCCTATGTAAAATCAGGCTAACCAGCCCTGCCTTCCTCCTTCCTAGAGCTGTTTGGAGACCCGGTGGTGCAGTGGTTAAGAGTTCGGCTGCTAACCCAAAGGTTGGCAGTTCAAATCCACCAGCTGCTCCTTGGAAACTCTATGGGGCATCTCTACTCTGTCCTGTAGGATCGCTTTGAGTTGGAATCGACTCAACGGCACTGGGGTTTTGGTTATATGTGTCCCAAATGCTGCATACGTGTGGGTAATAATCCCATGTTTTTGACTTAAGGTGCTCGAACCTGTGTCTTACGGGGAGTCTGAGGCTTTCTTTTCTCCACCTGTCAGTTTTTCCTATTTAGTGGTTTGCATGTTGCTGCAACGCAAAAAAAAAGAAAAAAACTATTTTTTTTTTTTTTAATGTTGCTGCAATGCTGGAAGCTATGCCACCGGTATTTCAAATGCCAGCAGGGTTACCTGTGGTGGACAGGTTTTGGTGGAGCTTCCAGACTAAGACAGACTAGTAAGAAAAGCTTGGCAATCTACTTCTGAAAATTAGCCAATGAAAATCTTACTAATCACAAGAGAATATTGTCCTACTGACCTGCTTTGGACACATCATCAGGAGGGATCAAACACTAGAGAACTCCGTGTTTGGTGACGTGGGGAGCTAATGAGGGAGACCTTCCATGAGATGGATTAGCACATTAGCCACAAGGATGGAGTCAGACATGCTGACAATCGTGAAGATGATGCAAGACTGGGCAACGTTCCCTTCTCTTGTACATGAGGTCGTCATAAGTCAGAGTCAACCCAAGGGCCTCTATCTATTTAGCTAGCTAGCTAGCTCTTTCTTTAGTCTTCTCCAAATTCTTCAAGTATGTCACACACCCATTCATAGATGGTTCCTCTAGTTAGCATCTATCTTTCTGTCCTTTTTCCTCCTATCGTGGTCCCACCCTGTGTCTCTATGGCCAGCATAATTGGCAAAAAGAAGAGACTAATACTGAGCTTGCCACTGGCAAGAAAAGACCAATGCTAATCAGTACTGCTGCCCCTTTCATTAAAGAGAACTTCCTTTCTGAGCCTCACTCTCTTCATCTGTAAACAGAAACAATGACAGATTTCATGAGAACAAAAGTGCCCAGTGTAAGGCCTGGCATTCAGTAGGCACTCAAACATTTTGTCTCCTTCCATTCTCATCTCTCCTTGTTTTTCAAATTTCAACCAAATCTCAAAGTCTTGGAATCTAAATTGTGCATCATCAAACCCTCCATTACTTTTCCCAGGAGGCCAACAGTGAACAGGGGAAGAGGAGCCCAGCATCCTACCACAATATCCCAGGTCCTCTAGATGCACACTGAGTTCTTTTCCTTGGAAGCCCTGACCCTTGCTGCACTTAATAAATCAATTAGTAAGCACGGTCCATTTATTCTGCAAGGTTTTACTTGCTTACCATATGCTCAGCATAAGACATGGCCTCGGCCCATGAGGGCCTGACCATCCAATGGGGAAGGCCAGATTTGTAAACAAAAAGTGTCATAAAGCATTACAAATATGTATTGGGTGGCAGATGTTGGAACCAGCTTACCCTCACATCTGGAAAAAATATGGATTGCAGTATTTTCTGAGCAATGTCTTCCCCCCAAAACTCTGTGAAAGTACTCAGCATGCTAAGTACCCAGAAGCAGGCTGGTAACCCTTCACCTCCCCTCCTCGCCATTGTCTTCAGGCCTGTTGAGGCCTGTCTTTCTGGCAGCTTGGTTAGTCCCTCTCATACTAAAACAAGGCAGGAGATTCTCTAGATCATTAGGTCCAGTATCTCCATGTATCACAGGGAGGTATCAACCTCTGTGGATTTAGTTATGTTAAGGGAAGAAGAACACACCAACCAGTCTCAAAGAGGGAACGCACCACCCCCAGTCAGAAGAGGTCAAGTGGGGAGCTACAGAATTCAGAGCTAGGGACTTGGTACTATTTGGTGAACTGAATGTACGACTTCCCTCCTGATGGTTCCTGAGGGAATGCCGCTCTCCTGGCTGACAGGCCTGGGGATGAATGGCCTGCACACTCCTGTTTTCACACAGTACATCAGGTCTAAGTGAAAGGTTTGTGCTGCTGCCAAGAGCAGAAAATGATGGCTCTGCATCACTTTCGGAGGAGAGGATGTTTTAAGGCAGACCCGGGCTCCCAGGGAGCTTTTGGATGAAGTGGAGCTCCTCACACAGGGCCTCCCTGGACATCTGGCCTGTGAGGCCCACCCAGTGCCTCCCCTTTCCAAGCACCTCTCAAGGTTGGGGAATGCCTTGCGTGCTTTAGACATCTGGGATCTTACTCAGCTCCTTGATTTCCTACCTCTTAGTGAAAAGAAATGTATTCTATAAATGAAGATTAAATAAAAATAAAAGTGAACCACTGATCTGAGCTAGCATGCATTTCCATCAGAAGTTTCAGGCTCTTGATACAATTGATCCTTATCTAGCCTGGTCATTCTGCGTGTTGACCTGACCTGTGCCATGGGGCAGCAGCCATTTAGGGCAAATGCTCAGCACCCTTGTCTGCATCATAATTTGAACCCTGGACCCCTTGGCTTTGCTGAGCTAGAGCTCTACTCCTGACCTGTTGCTAATCGTCTTGGTCCTGACCCCTGGCTTGGCACCCTAGGACCCACACCTCGATCCGTTGCTGTCGAGTTGACTCTGACTCGGCTGGCTCATGTGTGTCAGAGTAGAACTGTGCTCCGTAGGGTTTTTAATGACTGATATTTTGGAAGTAGATCACCAGAACTTTTTTCTAAGGCACCTCTGGGTGGACTAGAACCTCTGACCTCTCAGTTAGCAGCCAAGCGCGTTAACTATCTGTGCCACCCAGAGACTCCACGACCCACACTTACCCCTGCCTTTTACCCTGGTTCTGCCCTCTGGTGTGGACTCCTCTTTCCTCCTCAGATGCACTTCACCCCTGGTGTTCTCTTGTACACTTTGGCTGTCCTTTCCAGCCCCCATCAGCACTACTTTCCATTCCTGACAGTCCCCAGATTTCCTGGTTTTCTCTCCTGTCTGGCCCTGCTTGTTAAGGTGGCCCCAACTCCTCCAGATCTTTTTTTTCTACCTTCTTAATTCTTAAGTGACTTTACAGATTATCCCCACACTCCAGGGCAACAGTCCCCAAATATGATCACTAGAGGGCCTGAACAGGAAATAGGCAGATATCTTAGTCATCTAGTGCTGCTGTAACAGAAATACCACAAAACAGAAATTTATTTTCTCACAGTTTAGAGGTTAGGAGTCTGAATTTAGGGCGCCAGCTCTAGGGGAAGGCTTTCTCTCTCTGTTGGCTCTGAAGGAAGGTCCTTGCCTCTTCATCTTCAGGGTGATCTTCACATGGCTTGGCATCTCTCTTCCTCTATCTCTGCTTGCTTGCTTGTCCTAATCTCTTTTATATATCAAAACAGATTGACTCAAGATAAAAAGCCCTACACTAATCCTTCCTTGTTAACACAACAAAGACAACCCATTTCCAAATGGATTATAACCACAGGCATAGAGGTTAGGATTTACAACATATATTTTGGGGGAACATAATTTAATGCATAATAGTAGACATGTAAGGGTGGTGACGACTGGGGCAAACTGGGGGATACATGTCCTTACTTAGCTCCAGAAATTGTTGCCTTCCAGAATGCAGGCCCTATGGAGCCAGTTCTGATTTTCATGTAAAATTTTAATTAAAATATTTTTATTAAATTAACATTTATGCACACACTTAAAAAAAAAAAAAAACTCTGGTAGTATTAAAGGTTAATAATAAAACCATAATACCTTTTTGCACTGCTCTTCCCCACTCTCAGGAACTTATTTAGTTGTTTGTTTTGATATTTGCCTTATTTCTTGATTTATCAATTTTCAGCATTATCAATCTCTAACTTTCTTTTCTGGGAACTGAACACTTTCCCTTCCTTATAGTCTCAATATTGGTATGTCAGAGTTGTTTGTAAATCAGTGCATAAAAACTAGTGGGCTAAGTAGTTTACTAGGATAAAAAACCAATTACCATTGAGTCAGCTCCAACTCATGGCAAAACCCATGCGTTTCAGAATAGAATTGCACTCCGTAGGGTTTTCAATGGCTGTAAACTTTCAGAAATCGATTACCAAGGTCTTTCTTCCAAGGTGCCTCTGGGTGTATTTGAACTGCCAACCTTTCAGTTAGTAGGTGAGCTCTTAACCATTTGTGCCACTCAGGGACTCAGTTGACTAGGATAACATTTCCTTTTTTAATTGACTTAGAAAAATCTTACCTGAAATAAATAATTGTCTTATGATTTCATTACCTTGGTTTTCTATGTAATTTTTTGGTCATTTTTTCCCCCAAATGTTTCACCAGCTCTCTCAAACACTTGTCCATGTTTTCTGTATATGTTAATACATCCATTGCACTTTTTTTTATCGAAGGCTTACCCATTCTCCTGCTCTTGTCTGGATAGAGCTCTCCTCAGCCTCTTATATAAGTGTCATCCTAGATTTTCCTGGGTGACTTTTAAGTGTTAGATCCCTTGATTTATTCCCTATTTTGTTTTTCTGGAATAATACTCCAGTAGCTTTCTCAGAAATGATGCATGAGAAGTACATTTTTGAGTTCTCACATATCTGGAAATGTCTTTATTCCATCTAACACTTGATCGATTTTGACTAGGTATAGAATTTTACGGTGAAAAATCAAATAGTTTTCCTCAGAGTATTGAAGGCTTTGTTTCACTGTCTTTTACTTTCCAATGTTGTCATTGAGAATTCTAGTATGTTTTTGATTCCCAGTCTGCGTTAGTTACCTAAGGCTGCCTTAACACAAATACCACAAGTGGGTGGCTTTAAAGAACAGAAATTTATTTTCTCACAGTTCAAAATCAGGTATGACTCTAGAGAGAAGTTCCTTCTATGTGTATTTCAACTTCTAGTAGCTACTAGCAATTCTTGGCCTTCCTGGTCTTGTAAATGTGCAAGAAGCCCTGGTGGCACAGCGGTTAAGTGCTCAGCTACTAACTGAAGTGTTCGTGGTTTGAACACACTAGCCATTCCATGGCAGAAAGATGTGGTAGTCTGCTTTCATAAAGATTACAGCCTTGGAAACTCTATGGGGCAGTTTTACTCTATCCTATAGGGTTGCTCAGTGGCAGTGGGTTTGGTTTTTATGTGTCTGTCTTTGAATGGTGTCTTCCCCTCTGTGTGTGTCGCTATGTCTATTCTGCTCTTTCTATAACTCAAAAGTGATTAGGTTTAGGGCCCACCCTACTCGGGTATGACCTCATTAACATAACAAAAGAAAACCCCATTTTCAAACAAGGCCATATTTACAGGTACAGGGGTTAGGGTTTCAACATACATTTTGGGAGGATACACATCAATCCATAACACAGTCTTTTTTATATGACCTACTTTTTAAAACTTTTTCTCCTTGAAAACTTTTGGTATCTTATCTTTACCCGTGGTATTCTGAAATTTTCCAGCTATGAGTCTTAGTTCTCTTTGTATTCATTGCACTGGACACCCAATGAGTCCTTTCAGTTTGGAGACTAATGACCTTCTCTCTTGGGACATTTTTTCACTTTTTAAATAATTTTCTTCTCTCTAGTTTATTTGCTCTCTTTTTTAAAGAATTTCTATGTTTGAATATTGGACTTCTTGGGATAATTCTCAAGCTTTCCCAACTTTTCTGCACCACTCCCTGTTTTCTGTGGTGGTTTTATACTGCATTAGTGTGATTAATCTGGAGCTAACTTTTGTCGGAATCTTTACTGTGCTGATTTCGTATTGTGTCAACTAGGCTACATGGGAAGTATATTCCAATGTACAAATCACCCTCCCAGTATGGGCTTGAGTTGTAGCTGACCCAAAGAGAAATGTGTGTAAGATTATAGGGAGGCGGGCATGAGACAACAGCCATCACATGCTGGAAGCCATCATGGTTAGAGGCAGTGAGAGACGGACACAGAGGGGCCAGTAGGTACCACTTTGTCTTCTCTGTCCCTTCTCCACATACTCCACATACTCCCCTCAGTGCTTCCAGCTCTTTCCCCTATAGTTGGCCTTGCTGGTCAGCGATAATGGCAGGCCCACCACCAGTGTGTGGCTATGAATGCAGAAAAGCAGGAGCCGTAAAGAGGAAACAGCCTTCCATGGACTTCTGCACCAGCAACCCTTCAGTCCCACTCCAGCAGCTGAACGGGCCTAGCTTCCAGATGTCCCTGAAAGCTCCATCTTGTCTGCCTGCTCTAGAGTTTCCAAAGGGGTGGCTAGGACATTTTCTAGCTTGTCTAACTCTCCTTTTGAGACTTCCCTTCCGCAGCTCCTCTCTCAATTGTGTGAAGTCTAAATTCCTATAAAAATGTCTTATTCCACAATACTCAGTGGTTCTGCTTCCGTGTGTAAACCCTGCCTATGAGATTCTTTCAGTTTTTGCTTTCGCTAGCCTAGTTTCCATTTCCACGTGTGCCCTCTTGTCTTTGATTGTTCCTTTGCTGTTGCTGCTGTTTCTGTTAACAGTGTCCTTGTCTTGTTTCCTATCTTCTCTTGTCCCTCTAAGTCATGATTTATAGCTTTTCCAGTTTCCTCGTGGTTCCTGTAGTCTCTTGATTTCCTCCAGGCTCCCTTTCTTCTGGTTGTTTTGGTCTCTGGCTTTTCTGTTGGTGATCGTCATCAAATTACTGAGGCTCCTTGGCTGCATGTTCAGGAGTAGGGCGCTAAAAGCAATTCGAATACTCAGTGTGTGTAGGTGAGACTTGTTGACGTCTCTGTAGGGAAATTAAACAGCATTTTCACTGAGGGGGGGTGGAGTCCCTAATGACAGTCTCTTTATATGTCTTTTCTAAGAATCACCACCAAAAAACCAAACCCATTGCAGTTGAGCCGATTCCAACTCATTGTGATTTTATAAGACAGGGTAGAAACTGCCCCATAGGGTTTCAAGGAGCAGCTGGTAGAGTTGAACTGCCATCCTTTTGGTTAGCAGCCTGAGCTTTTAGCCACTGTGCCACCAGGGCCCCTATCTCAGGAATAGTTCACCAATTTCCTGTCTTATGGTTATAAGCCAAGCTACTTGCATGCTATAAACAGGACAGGGTAAAGTATTGAGCACACTTTCATCACTAGAGAGATTCTCACTCAACTCCCTTTTTTCAGCCCTATGTCTCAGAGTTCCCCACACCAAACTATGCTTGGGCCCCCAAGTCTTGAAGATTCTCAGATTTGATTTTCCCAGAGAGAAGGCCATCATTTCCTGCCAAAGGGCTTGGCAGGGAGGAAGAAATCTAGTTTCCTGGTTGCTCAGAGTATTTGGAGGACAGGAGTTCCAACTATTCCATATACAGCCATTCAAACAATTACTCTGTTTTCAGTCTTACACCTCATCTCTTCTTCATGAGATTTCTTATTCGGCAAGTCCTGACCCTTTCCAGGGATGTGCATGGCACATTGGGCCCACCCTTAATTGGTACTATCCTCTGTGGATACCCACAGTGAGCTTTATTGACTCTGCCCAGTCAGTTATCACTCTTCCATCTATCTCTAAAGGTCTGTTGAAGTCTCTTGTCTGCTATTGTTTCCTCTCCAGTTCTTTTGGGCTTTGTGGCCTGACACCTTTTTTTTTTTTTTTCTTTTGTTTCATTGGTATTTTTACTGCATAGGAGAAATACCAGATATATATGGTCAGTCCATCATGTTAAACCAAATTTTTAAATCATGACTTGCATCTTAAAACAAAACAAAATGCAAATCAAACAAAACTCAAATGAAGGCCCTATTTGGCCTGTGGGCACTTTGATCTCTGCCTAGGGCTTACTGTCACCATAGCAATGAAAACCGAAGCTGCTAGTAGAATCAGGAAACCATTAGAAGGACTGCAGGTGACAGGGAATATAGAGCGTTTCCCAGCCAGGTCCTCACATCAGCAGACCCGAGGGCTGAACCTGCCAGAAGAAACGAAGGAATGTAAGCCCAGGAGTGCTAGACAAGTCTCTTGACAAGAAGTTTAATGGGACTGTATTAATTACCTATTTCTGCATTAGAAATTACTTCCAAAACTTAGTGACTTAAAACAACTAACATTTACTATCTCGCAGAATCTTTAGGTCAGGAATTCAGCAGTGGTCTAGCTGAGTGGCTCTGGTTAGTGGTCTTGTCTGACGTTGTAGACCAGATGTTCACAGGGCTACAGTCATCTGAAGGTGTTCGTGGGGCTGGAGGATTCTCTTCCAAGCTCACTTATGTGGCTGTTAGCACAAGGAATCAGCTCCTCTCTGGTTGTTGGCTGGAGGCCTCAGTTCCTCATCAGGAGAGCCTTTCCCAATGCCCTCACAGCTAGCTGCCTCCAGGGTGAGTGATCCAAGAGAACAACCAGAAAGCCACCGTGCCTTTTATGACCTAGCCTCCAAAGTTACACACTGTCACTTCAACTTTATTTTATTTGTTTGAAGTGAGTCACTAAGCTCAGATTGCTTAAGGGGAAGGGCATTAGGATCCACCTTTGCAGGAAAGTATATCAAAGAATTTCTAGACAGTTTAAAACTAGTGCAAGGACCTTTTTGGATTCTTGAGGATTTGGACACATTATCTCTTCTATTTATTTCACTCACCTTATCTCTCTGGCTTATGTGTCTTCTTCGTTGTTGTTGTTAGTTGCCATTAAGTTGGCCCTGGACTTGTGGTGACCCCATGCATAACAGAACAAAATGCTACCTGGTCCTGCATCACCACCGTAATGTAGGTATTGTCCTCATTTACAAAGTTCGTTTATTTAGTCAACAAATATTTAACGAGTGCATACAGTATTTTAGGCTCTATGCCAGGTGCTAGGGTACAGTGCTGAAGAAGACATGGTGTCTGGCCTCATCTGACTTACATTTGTGTGAGGCTGACATTCTTGTTGGGGTGGGGGGCTGGAGGGAAGTCATGGTCAAGACCATATAGCTGATAAGGCATGCCGTGATTGTCAAAGGAGGAGTAACAGGGTAGGGAATGACTGTCCAGCATTTCTCCCTGCCTAGGAGGGGAGGCGGAATGGGAGGAGAAATCTGCAGTCGGGGAAGAAGCAGTACATTTATCTGAGCACCTACTGCTTGAGGCTCTGGGAAGCAGAGGGACAATAGCCTAACTCGACTGCCTTTGATCCAAGGAGCCAGCAATGTGGGAGTCCTCGGCAGGATCAATAGGCCAGATGTCTGGGGGCAAGGATGCTTTTCAGCCTTGCTCATATCATCCATACAGACAGCTGTCCCCTGTGCTTCCCACAGGACTTGGTCTGGCCTTTTTCCTGCCAGTGCACCTAAAGACCAATCCTGCTGTGACCTGAGGCCTCTGACAGAAAGCCAAGGTCGGTCCAAATGCTAACATGTACAGACATCAGGGAGATGATAATGGCAAGCTTGGAAACAAAACTTGGATTGCACCGGGGGTATAGAGCAGGGGACCCGCACAGAAGGGAGCGTTGTTGAAAGCCTGAGGTGGAAGGGAGGCAGGAACACTTGAGTTTCCAGATGGGGTGGGCTGATTCCGTAGCTGGCAGAGCTTGGGTGGCTATGGAAGCTTTTCTGCTCCGTTGCGGTTGTAATTACAGCATCTGAAAGCTTGCGTGACATTGCTAATTTTAAAGAAAATAGGACACTGATATCTGTAAGAACACTCAGGCTCAGGTTTCTGATTAGCACTTCCACGTATCACAGAATCAAACCCAGAAATAGTGTAGGCATTAGGAAATATTATTATTAGAAGAATGTTCTTAACGATGGAAATGAAAAATGTAAATGCCAACTCTTTAGAGAGGTTTAAAGAGATTAATTGGAATAATAAAACAACTGGAAGTCAAATTGCTTATGGAATTGTGCTGTGCTTTCAAATGATGAATTCTATTTGAAGTCTATTTTCCTTTGGCACATTCTTTTTTGGCTGAAATGTAAAAATAAATTAGTAAAACATAGCTCTGTGAGTGAGCTCATCAAATCTGCAAAGGACTATAGAAATGTGGGATATGCTGACCAAGTATTTCTCATTTGTTGTTAAAATAAATAAATAAATGTTTAAAAAGGGAAGAAAACTGTAACAGGAAGAGCCGAGGATAGGAGGCACAGATAAATTTACGAGCAGAGTGAGGCCCTCGAAGCGATCATCACAGATCATGCAGGGGAAAATTTCTACAGAGGAACTGGAGAAGCTTCACTTGAAAACAGGAACAATAAATGGTTTTAAGACCACAACTAGAAATAGTATAAATAGGAATAAGGAGACAAAAAAATGAAATGGTAGAGTTGGAGATAAGAACCGTGTTTAGACCTCAGTGAACAAAATGCAAAGGTTTATTTTTTTGTTTTGACTAAAACTGAGACTAATTCACCTGAGAAGAGCAGAAACTAATCATTATTCTTGGGGATAATAGCCCGTGAAAAAATTTGACTCAAAATATGTTAAATCACATAGATGCAAGCTAAAATCTTATCAAGCTCTCCAATATTGTATTGCTAATCATATAGTTTGATTCCAATTTTAACTTCCAAAGGGTTTGCAACATTGAGCCTTGGGAAGAATATGATTGTTGAAGCCAAACAAAGCTGAGTTTGGTCTGTGTGACTCTATGCACGCCTTACTTCTCTGGCCCCAGGTTCCTCTGCGTAAAAGAGAATAGTAGGGTTAGCCTTTCAGGATTGTCGTGGCCAGCTGAGGCCGTGCACATACGGTACCTTGCCAGGTGGTATGCAGTGAACAAGTGCTGGTGCCTCTTCTTCCCCTTTGTTCAAAGGGAAGACCACTTAAAGAAGGGGACTTACAATATGAGATGTTGCCACCAACAATGCCAGCTGGGCCACAAGCCTCAGGTCTAACTTGCTAAGGTTTATGCCTTCAGCAGGGCCCTGAAAGACTAGAATACACTTCATTGCATTGTTCGTGGTCTCATGAAAGTTGTACATGGAATCCTGCAAATAAAGGGAAATTATTTGAGCAATCAGGTTAAAACGAAGTTATGTATGAATAGCTGTGACTCTTATACAATAAACCAAAGTTATTGATCGAGTCATTAATAATATAAAACATTTGTAGGGAGGCTGGCTCCATCCTAAGCAGTGTCACTTCATTTCTCTGACCCTGGATTTCCTCAGGTCTAAAATGAGGAGAATAGTAGTGTCTACCACACAGAATTGCCCTGAGCGTTGATGAAATGATAGGGATAACAGTGCTTAGTAGAGTGCCTGGCACAGGGTCCGCACCCAAGACGTTTTAGATAAAAAGGAAGCAGTTAAACAAACAACAAACAACATCCTTGTCCCTCTAAAGTGTAAAGCCTTAACGGGTCTGTGCCTGAAGCTCCCATAGCTGATGACTGCTGGCTCTCAGCCCCGGCTATATAATTAATCACAGTACAGTGAACTCTCCATTATCTGCACTAGTGAAGGGCAGACGCGTGGATAATACAAAACAAGGGCCAATCTAAAAGTCATTTCTACCTTAGGCTTTGGAATGAAGTCAAAGAAAGACACACACACACACACAAGCATGCACACACCTCTCATTTTCCTTCCTGGCTAAGTTGCCCTCAGCAATTGCCCTCTAGCAGCAGGCTGTAACCTTTTTAGGGGCAGAAGTGAGGGAAGGTAGCATTTGGCACTTAACAAAGGCGATAAAGGACATATAAAGCACTTAAATTAAAAAATATATGTATAATATATACAAATATAATTGTTATTATTAATAATATTCTACTTGCAGATTTTTGACATTTGACTGGAGTAATAAATTAGAATATAGGAGACTGGTTGTTTTCATTACAACTGCCTATAATAAACCATAGCCTTGTCTGGTGTTCCATACCACCAAACCAAAATATAATTTTGAGCTGATCAGACGGAAGAGGATTCATTTCTATATTCACCTAAAATTTTTAACTAACATAGTGCTTGGCACATAGTAGGAACCCAGAAAGACTTGAAAGTGTGATTTAATGTCTTTCAGGGAGATTCTGTTTGGGGTGAGTGATGTGTTTAGATTGGGCAAGACTCCTCTGCCAGGCAAGGCAGAGAGCTCTCAGAAAGTCTGTGAACAGCTTCATTTCCTCGGAGGTGGTTTTAGGCCTTTTCCTTCTGAAAGCCCATTGTCCCTTCTGGGGAGGCTATTCTAGTTCTTTTGCTGAAGTGCTTGAAAGTGATAGTGAAGGTAGGGAGGCTTGGTGACAAAGAAAGATGCACTAGAATTCTCTCAACTTCAGTGTTAAGGATTTTCAGAATCTCGCAGGCTAACACTGTTGGTCTCATTGAAACTTCAGTCCTGCAACCAATGTCTTTCTATCTCTTACAGGTCAAGCATTGTGCTAAACATCAGGGCAACAGCTACCTACACATTGTATTGAAATTGTTTATGGGCTTGTTTCACCTCCTAGACTCAGTTCTTTGAGGCCAAGAACTGCATCTTGATCAACTCTGTGTCCCCAGCACTCAGCCCAGGGCTTAGCCACCGCACCCAGTCCTTGATGGACGAAACACGCATAAATGAACAGGTGAGCGAGGCACAGTGTTCTCAAGGGTCATCGCTTGGTAGGGGAAGCAGTACGTCCATAAAGGTTTGCAGAACCGTACCTGGGGTACTGTATCAGGGGTTGCGCAGAGAAAGAGCCATCACCTCTTTGTGTAGGCTGGGAGGATTCACAGATGAGGAAATGCATGACTTAGGTCTTGAAGAAGGCTAGGATTTAACAACTGAAGAAAGAAGAGAAAGGCATTCCCTGAGAAGAAGGAATCGCCTGTGCAAATATGGGGCCTAATGAGTGAGGGTGAGAGAAGAGGGCGGGAAAACGGCAGAAAGCCGAGAGCCTTTTATGCCTTACTGTTACCTATGTGACCATTTCTTGAACATTTTACTGGGTCTCTCCAAAGTCTACTTGGCTAATCCTTTCCAGGGCAGTCTTCTAATGCCTTTCCTTAGCCCTAGAGCACCCAGAGGAGTCCCTGGGCATTGCAAAAGGTTAACACACTCAGCCGCTAACTGAAAGGTTAGAGGTTCAAGTTCACCCAGAGGCGCCTCAGAAGAACGGCTTGGGGATCTACTTCTGAAAAATCAGCCATTGAAAATCCTATGGAGCGTAGTTCTACTCTGACATACATGGGGTCGCCATGAGTCGCAGTCAACACAACACCAACAGGTGCCGGTATAGCATGTGGACGCAGAACAGGCACACGGTCCAGAATCAGGCCGGACCCTCTGTTCTCGCCATAGTTGCGTTATTTGCACCTGGTGCTGTGCTATTTAACCACCAGTTTTAAAGTGTTTCCACAAAGATTGTTTTTTTTTTAATCTCTTCCTTCTCTCATTCTTTCATCCACCCACTCATGATGAAGAATCATAGCCTCGCCAATCATACATTTAAAATAAACATGTGTTCACAAGTCATTAGAGAAGACACCAGAGTTAGGGTCTTCTAAGAGATGACCTGGCATTGGATGGGGGCCACCTGTGAGGGTTTAACGGCTCGATGTTCTATTCTTTCCTCTCTTGGAATAAATAAAGCCATTTGGGTTCTTCTACCAAGACCCCATGTGCTGATGGCTAGATAGCTCAACTTTGCATGCGGGAGAAACCAACTTCAGTGTCAGTAACTCTGGGCAGGGGAGAGGAGGAGGATAGGAAAGCAGTTGTCTCTTTACTTCTATCTGTTTGAAACCTGAGGCCTCCCCTGCCTCTCAGTTGGGTCAGGAGGCTTTCATAATATCCACCCCCAACACTAAATATTTAAAGCTGGGCCAGGAGAGGCCAGGGAGGGAGGGAGTTGGAGAAAACCATGGCTGCGTATTGGAGTGTTGGGTTCCTACAATAGGAGGGATAGAAACAGAAAAGGGCCAGGCACTACATAAATAGTTCCTATTATGGAGAAACTAAACTCACAATGGAATCTGTCATGCTTGTGATATGAGAGATGGACAATATTTCGGAGCCGCTGCCATGCTGGCACCTGAATGGAGTTTATATTTTGTTTATGGAGCTGAATTCGCAGCCTTTTATTTTTTGGGAACAGCCTGTGTAATTCTTCATGGGAGCTCGAAATGGCTCCGGAGCAGCTCAATATTCCATTTATTTTATTTATAAAAGAAATTCAAAGGCTGAAAAGATGAAGTAATTGACTTACTGGGATGACAGTTAAACCCACTAAATTTAATCTTATCCTCTCAAGTACAACATATCGCGCTTACAAATTATCGCCCGGCACCAGGCAGCCCCACGCTCCTCACCTCATGCAAATGGAGCGGAGGCCTCTGTTATTGTATTATCTGACTTTACTATCAGCATTAATCCGGCTTAGCTCACTTAATGATGCCACTTGTGGCACTCTAAGGCAGCGGAGAAGTCTATAAACTACTTCCATTAAAATGCAAATTGGGCCCGCCGAGAAAATAAGTGACAAAAAAGTGGGCGACTTGGGCCTGGCGCGCCCGGCTGGCCCGCCCGCGCGATCCCGGGATAATGACTGATGCGGCGATTATGGGGCCCGCGGCGCCCCAGAAACCGAGCCAGCCTTGCACGGAGAGCCACAAAAGTGCTCCAACAAGCCAGGGCATTTAATGTCTGAAGAGATTTATATTTTTTTTTGTTGTCAGGAAATGAACAAATACTTATCAATGTAAAAACTGCTATCTCCCAATCTCCCTGCCAGGTTTTTCATACTGATATTATTTGCACCCGGTAACACAGGAAATGAAAATCTTCCCTGCCTTTGACGTCGACA